>NC_080377.1:64375855-64713355 GCF_014773155.1 Arachis stenosperma | reverse complement strand
CATACACGAAACTGCCACTTCATTCACGCTTCATTATGAAAAAACGTTCCTTCTTCTTCAATAATGAAACCGCTCCTTCTCTTCGAATCTCTCTCAAAATCACTCAAACTTCACTCGTTCTCTGCGAAAACCTCTACTGGAGAAGAATCGCGAGAAGATTTCGAAAGGAAGAAGCAAAAACGAATGAAAACAGCAACAGAGATTGACAAAGGTATAAGAAAAACTACTGTTCTTTTAAAATCTTGCAATCTATCATTTCTCCTAGTTGCATTTTAGGTTTACCGGATTGAGTTGCTTTGTTTAGTAGATCGACGTAGTCTAATTCCATTTTTACAGCGTAACTAGGGCTTAGAATGAAATGTGTTCTTATTTTCATTCAATTTAGTGGAATGTTGACTTCTTTTGCATTGAATGTTTATAACGTTTTGTTCAGCACATGAATGTTGCTCAGTTCAGTAGAGTTACTCATTTTCATTCACTTGATTGTTAGTGTGTTAAGTTGAGTTCTTTCGCATGCAGAAATATTTTTCTTGATGATTGAATGTCTATCACATTTTATTCAGCACATGAATGGCGTTCAGTCAGTGGAGTTGGTTATTTTTATTCACTTGATTGTTAGTGTATTCAGTTGAGTCCTTTTGCATTTAGAAATACTTTTCTTTCTGATTGAATGTTTATCATGTTTTATTCACAACATGAATGGTGTTCTATTAAGTGGGATTGGTGATTTTCATTCACTTAATTGTTAGTGTGTTCAGTTTAGTCCTTTTGTATGCATAAATTATTTTCTTGATCATTAAATGTCTATTACGTTTTATTCGGCACATAAATGGCGTTTTGTTCAGTGGAGTTGGCCATTTTCATTCACTTGATTGTTAGTGTGTTCAGTTGGGTCCTTTTGCATGCAAAAATGATTTTCTTGCTGATTGAATATTTATCACATTTTATTAAAAACATGAATTTTATTTAGTTTAGTGGAGTTGGTTATTTTGATTCATTTGATTGTTAGTGTGTTCAGTTGGGTTCTTTTACATGCAAAAATGATTTTCTTGTTGATTAAATATTTATCACATTTTATTCAAAACATGAATTGTGTTTAATTCAGTCGGCTTGGTGATTTTCATTCACTTGATTGTTAGTGTGTTCAGCTTGCTTCTTTTGTATGCAGAAATACTTTTTTAGCTGTTTCATTATTTATCATATTTTATTCAGTGCATCAAGGAAGTTTGGTTCAGTGGGCTAGGACATTTTCATTTTGTTCAGTGGGCTTGGTGATTTTCATTCACTTGATTGTTAGTGTGTTTAGTTAAGTCCTTTTGCATGCATAAATATTTTTCTTGATGATTGAATGTCTATTACGTTTTATTCAGCACATGAATGGCGTTCGATTTAGTGGAGTTGGCCATTTTCATTCACTTGATTGTTAGTGTGTTCAGTTGTGTCCTTTTCCATGCAAAAATGATTTTCTTGCTAATTGAATGTTTATCACTTTTTATTCAAAACATGAATTGTGTTCAGTTCAGTGGGTTGGTGATTTTCATTCACTTGATTGTTAGTGTGTTCAGCTAGCTTCTTTTGCATGCAGAAATGATTTTCTATCTGTTTTATTATTTATCATGTTTTATTCAGTGCATCAAGGGAGTTCGGTTCAGTAGGCTGGGACATTTTCATTCACTTGATTAAGATATGCATGCTTGTGCTTGTCGGTGTATTGAGTGAAGTATTGACAAATTTTTTTTGTCATTACAACAAAAATGAAGAAGATAATAGTGACAAAGAAGGAGAAGCCCCGCTATAACGTAAGCACATTAAATATATTTATCCACTTTCATTCGAATAAAATCTATTTTGTATTGTAAATATATCGTGACATTTTGTTTCAAAACCTTGCAGAAAACTCATGATTGCAGATGCCAAACAAAGGCAATAGCAAAGGTGTTCAAGGATATGAGTCAGGAAAAGAAAAATATTGTTGAAAAAATAGAATTCGGTGCACTGGGACATGTCTCAGAAATGAAAGTCTCTCATAGCCTCTTGAGAGAATTGATTGATTACTATGATGACTATCATGGATGCCTAAAAACTCTCCATGGAAAAATATACATAACACCTGGCAAGATAGCAGCTGCGCTGGGCATAAACCACAACGGTAATACACTTTCCACTTTCTGCTTATTTTCGGTTCATTGCTTCCTTTAATTTTGGTTCATTGGGTTACAAAAAATTAAACTGAGCATTTTTGGCTGATTTGTTGCTATTAAAATATTGTAGAGAATCATTTTCCTAAAAAGGTTAAGTATGGAGATGAGCAGATATTTTATATGCTTTTTGGTATCATTTTCATATAGTTTTTTTTATCATGTTTTGCTTAATTTTTATTAAGTTTTCATAGGTTTTAAGTGTAAAATTCACATTTTTGGATTCTACTATGATTTTGTGTATTTTTGTACAATTCGAGGTATTTTTTGGCTGAAATTGAGGAGCAGTAGCAAAAGTCTGACTCAGAGATAGAGAAAGCACTACAGATGTTGTCCGGATCTGACCTCCTGGCACTCGAAAGAGCTTTTCTAGAGCTACAAAAGTCCAAATGGAGTGTTCTTAACGACTATGGAAAGCTGACTTCCAGCGTTTTCCAGAAATGTATAATAGTTTATACTTTGCTTCAGAATAGAAGGCCCAAAACTGGCATCCAACGCCAGCCTCCTGCTCCACTCCAGGTGTCCAGCACCCAAAGGAGGAGACCAGCGTCTAAACACCCAAAAAGGACTCCCTAGCCAGCGTTCAATGCCCTAGAGGCCTCATAGCACATGGATCTCATCAAATCTCAGCCCAAACACTCACCAAGTGGGCCCCAGAAGTGGATTTTAGCACTAAAAAGACTATTTTACCCTTCTTATGTAATCCCTAGTAATTAGTTTAGCATTTAAGGGATATTTTACATAATCATAGAGATCATCCATATTTCATTTTTATGATTGTACTTTCTATCCGTATGAGTTTTTAAACCTTCTAGGTTGAGGGGAGGAGCCATGCTGTGTTTTATAGATTAATGAAAGTACTACTGTTCTTTCTCAATTCGTGTTTGATTCTCTATTCTAAGATGTATCTTCATTCTTCATCAATATGAATGCGTTGAACTGAATGCGTTGAACTGGCATAAGGTTATCACATTCTACATGGGTTCAGAATGAGTCTTTCATCGGACAATGATGAACCATGAGCTTGATTATAAATCTCTTAGATAGCTAATCTACGACTTCGTTGGGGACTTTTCGAGACAATAGTTCAGCCGAAGTATGGGGAGATTAGGGTCTCTGTGGTAGAGGCTCAAACCAAAAGCACAAAATTCTCTGATCCGAAAGATTCGACCTTGTCTGTGACATTTTGAGTAGGATCACCAAGGAGAATGAACTGCAGGAGCTTCACCCTCAATCAGAATGGATCCGCACTAACCCTGGGGTTCAGATTTGGAGGAGTATTGGCGGCTGCTCAAACCAGCGTCAATCACATACAGCCTGCCATAGAAGAAATCATTCACAATTGAAGAAGACAGTAAGACTAGAGTTATTCCAGAAGGACAAAGCATCTCCAAGCATTAACCATCTTCTTATCACTGATTATAATCAAACCTAGTAATTCCATTTTTCATTCCTTTTATGCTTTTAACCAAACCCAATAACTTTTCTATCTGCCTGACTATGATCTACAAGATAACCATAGCTTGATTCAAACCATAATTCTCGTGGGATCGACTCTGACTCGCTCAGGTATTACTTGGACAACCCAGTGCACTTGCTGGTAAAGTTGTACGAAGTGTGGGGATTTGTGCACCATATGGCATCCTAAATGAGGCAGACAAGGCAATAATTGACAGCCTCCAATGTATTACGTTGGCATCTTTGACAAAGTCTGTCCTGGATATGAGTGTTGAAAGGGAGGAGAACTGGCAGAAATTCTGGGGGACTTTCGTTGTCTTCATACAGAAGTGCTTCTTGCTGCCGACGACAGTAAGCATGGCTTTCCCGATCCATAAGCTGCCTCCCCTTGGTGTGGACAACATCCGACAGTGGGATTGGACAAATCATGTGCTCAGCTTCTTGAAGAAGGAAATCTAAAACAAGAGAACGGGAAAGAAACTGTCCGTTGATGGCTATGTTTTTGTTTTGATGCTAATTTATTTCCATGAAACCAAGTTCCCTCGCTTGGATGGACTTGATGCTCCCCCGCCACCGTGGGTGGCCCATTGGACAAAGACACTACAACAAATATGGCCTTTAGCAACGCCAAATTTTGCAACGCCTTAAAACCGTTCTCTTAGATAGGTTTAGACAACGGTTTTTTAAAGTGTTACTGTTGAATTCAATTTTTCATTAATTTATAGCAACAAATTAAAACCGTTCTCTTTGACTATTTTAAAGAACGGTTTTATAACCGTTACCATGATTTACGTTTAAGCAACGGTTTTTTATTGTTGTTTAAAGAATTGTACAAAAGAAACGCATTAAAACCGTTGCCGAAATGCTACACTTTAAAACCGTTCTATTAGATGGTCTTAAACAACGGTTTTTACAGTGTTGCTATAGAAGTTCATTTTTCATTACGCTATAGTAACAAAATAAAATCATTCTCTTTGACTATTTTAAAGAACGGTTTTACAACCATTACAACAATTGTTTATGAAACAACTATTTTTTAATATTATTTAAATAATTATACAAATTAAACAATACCAATAAAAATAATTTCAGATAATCATATAAATATAAACTATTTTTTCTATAAATACTACATTTATAAATACTCAAAAACTATTGTTATAAATAAATAATAAATATTATTTTTAAAAAATAAAATTAAAATAAATTTATAATAAATATTATATATTATTATTATTATTATAAATATATAAAAAATATTATATTTTAAAAACATAAAGTTAAATAAATTTATAATAAATATTATATATTTTTATTATAAATATATAACAAATATTAATAAAAAGAAATAAAATTAAAATAATTTTAGAATAAATATTATATATCCATTGAATAAATATTTTACTTTATAATTTTATTAAAATCTTCCTATTATCTTTAATTTTTTTTTTCTTAACCCTAACTCTATAACCTAATTTCCAAATTAACCATACATAAACTTAAAGAAAAGAAAAGAAACAAGAGAAAAGGGAGCTCGAAGGGGGGAAACCAGAAGGGCGAAGAAATAGAGAAGAAGAGAGGGAAGAGATGGAAGGGACGGCGCCAGCAAGGGTTTAACCGTCGTCGCCGTCGCCGTAGAGTGGAGGTGGAGGAGTGACCGAGAGAGAGAGAGAGAGTCTGACGTGAGGGAGAAGAGAACGCGAGAACTAGGGAAGGAGGGAGGCTCTATTCCGCGCCGCCATGCCTTCACGCCGCCGAAGGAGGTCACGTCACCGTCAGATCTGAAGCCGCCGAGGAGCCGAACGCCGTCGAAGCCGCACCGTCGCGTCACCGTGGCTGTGCCTCCGTCGAACCCGTCACACCGCCGCTGCCGTGATGTCATTGCTGTCGGGAGGGAGAAGAGATGCGTGAGGAAGGAAGCTCGTAGGGGAGAAAAAAGACGCCGCCTGTGCTGCCAGCTCCGTCGCGTCTGATCTCCACTGTCGCCGTCGAAGGTCCGTCGTCGAGGCCGTGGAGAGGAGCCGCCGTTCATGCTTGTCGCCACCAAAAGAGGAGCCGCTGCCGCCGTCGATTGTCACTGGAGAACACACCGTACCGCCGTGCCTCTGGTCGCCGGAATCACGGACTGGAGAGAAGGGTGCTGCCTCTACTGTTGCTGCTGCCTCGTTCTTTTATTGTAAGCCATCTCTGTTTTGAATTCCATTGAATTCATTTCTGTTTTTGATTCTATTGAGTTTGAGTTCTCCATTTTGCTGCAACCATGGTCACTGTTGTTGGAGTTTAATTGATTTGGTTTCTGTTTTGATTTGAATTTTAATTTGGTATAATGCTGCCTGTTTTGGTCACTGCTTCTCTGAGTTTAAATGATGGGTTCTCTCAGTGATAATATTCTAGGTGATTGAGTGATGCAACTTTTATGTAAATTAAGATCTATGACACTCCCTGTAAACATAGAGATGGATTATCACACTTCACCACCCTAATGATACTGTAAATAAACATGGAGATGGATTATAACTGGTGACTATTTCCTTATGAGGAGTAGCATTCTAGAGTTATGCATGAGTTATAGAGTTCATGAGTACATGCAATCCATCTTTTTGATTTTGTAGCACTATGCTTTTGCTATATTTCAATGTCAGACTTAATTTGATACCCTGAACAAGCTGCTCTTACATTGTATTTTTATTGTTGCTATACTGTGCATTATTTTTACTATTATTTTTGCTTTGTATATGACTAATATATGACCTGTTTTCACATTAAGATTGGTGTATTAGTACTTCTATTGATTAGGCACATTTTATTAAAAGATGGGAATCTTTTTCTACTTTTTGCAATTGGTGTGGAACATGGAAAGGAGATAAACTCTGCAGTAGTTGCAGACAAGTGCGGTACTGCTCTGAGAAACACCAGGTAGCCGAATTGTTTAGATGTTTTATTTGGTCTTCTTTCCACAAATTTTATCCTAATAGTTATCTTTTGTTTTCCTCATCCCCTCTCTCTATTAGTAAACATTATTAGCATTAGGCTTAGTATTATATTTAATTTGCTAACTTTTTTGTTCACTGGAAAATCATTATGAAGGTGAGGGAGAACTTAGTATTATATTTAATTATGCTTCACTACTTCTACCTCGCTGCTTCCTGCTTCACTGCCTTGGCTGATTGTGGGTTGTCATCTGTGGTAAGTGGTCTTTTTCTGATTTTCTTTTGTTTAGTTAGGGCGTGTTTGGCTGTTGGCCATTTTTGTTGGAGTTAAGAAGAAGAAAGGAAAACGGTGTGTGAGTTTCTGCTTTTGTGTTTGTTTCAGTCCTTTGAATAGTGATTAGAGTTTGGATTATGAGATGAGACGTGATTAACTGATTATGGTGTTGCGATTAGGGAACGGAATAAAGTATGGGAATGTGGGATTTGCTAATCGTTTGCTGTTGCTTTTGTTCACTAAATTATTATTTGGAAATGCTGTTGTGATTTTATTTTGATTTTAATATTGATTTAGTATGTAACTGGTTCTTTGTCAATGCTGCTTTGATTTTGTTTTAATTTTAATATTAATATGTTATAATACTGTTATGATTTTGATTTGGTAATTAAGTCTCTGAAAATGTTGTTCTGGTTTTGTTTTGATTTTAATATTAATGTTATATTTAGTATAATGCTGTTTGATTTTGATTTGGAAATTGGTTCTCTGGAAATGCTATTTTGATTTTATTTTGATTTTAATATTGATTTGGTATAGTGCTATTCTGATTTTGGTCAGAATAGGATAAGAGTATTGGAAAACTGATTCATCTGTGTTTTCTTGACCTTTCTAACACTCCATTGCAGACACTACCAGATTCATATGTGATTTGATAAGCTTACGTTACCTTGATATCAGAGGTAGCAGTGTGCAAGAGATGCCTTGGGAAATGCTATAACTAACTCTTAGTGCTTGATGAGTGTCGCAGAGAAATCAAACGGTATCTTTTTTCTTTTGGATTATTTACTGCGAGAAGGATATAGATACCACACTCAGGAATATATGAAAAGATGAGTACGTAATAAGTCTTGGCTTTAATAGTCATAAATTGACTTGGTATATACTTTTTATCTTCTTCAAAAACTAGTACTTTCATAGCTTCTTCTAGCATTTATATTATGAGTTTTAACGTATTTATTTATTTATTTTTATATTCTCTATCATAGTCTTTACTATTTGAACTTTTTTTTAATCATATTGAATCACAATGAATCCAAAATTTAAATCTTCTACAATTGAGTTACACTACAGGTAATGAACAATTGCATGAGAATAAAGGAAATAATATAGAAGAGAATTATATTAATCCAACTGAGGCTGAGGTCATAGACAATACTGTGAAAGGTAAATTTTTGGTCTCTTTAAAAACATTTTATGACATCATTTCTCTTTAAATTTACTGCTGTAAAAGATTTATATATGATGACTTCTTTGTATAATAGGGATATATTTTAATAAATAATTTATTGGATCTATTAATTGGTGGGGGCGGCAGGGCGGGGTTTGAAAAAGAGTGTTCGGTGAGCATGATGATGAAAATGGTTGTATGTGAGGACATGGCTTTTTGTTATTTTCATTAATTAGCACGATTAATTTACTTGAATTGATTAATTTGAGCTAGGCTTTCAATAAAATCAAGACTCAAGTTAAATAGCAAAACCCGAACAAGAAAATCAAGACTCAAGTATTAAATAGTTAGTTTTCTTATAGCAGTTGTGAGAGTCTGTGACTTTTACTTGGTGCACTAGGCTATAAATAACTCTCTCTATGTCATTGAGTTGTAATTGCTGTGATTTTTCTATAAATAACTCTCTCTGTCTACGCAGCTGGAATAAATCATTAGCAATAGTGAAATTATGGAATTTTATTCATGTGGCTAAATGGATGAAGCTGTTTTTTATTTTCAATTAAATATATATAAATCGATAAGAGGGGTGGTATATAATGCTAAAAATATTAATGTTTTAGTCTCTTTGAATATATTATGGTAATTTTTAATTATTCCCTTTGTATAGAGACAACCGTGAAGAAAACATGAGGACCTTCACAATGGTTGAAGATTCATGCAAGATAGTTGGAAGATAGAGAAGAAATTACTCTAAATATTGAAGGAGAGGGAATTGGTCCTACTGATGAAGCTATAAACAACTTGAGCAAATTGGGCATAGTGGCAAGGAATTCAGATGTTTGTCCATTAATTTTCACAAACTGCAAGGGGATTAAAGATAAAGAAGCTATTTGGGAATATGTTCAAGTGAGAATATTAGTCTTGTTTCTTTTAGAAACTTAACGAAATGTACACATTTTATTCTTATTAGCAAGTAATATGTGATTGTGGATCTTACAACAATTTTTATAAGTCAAATTTGATGGAGATGTTCAATTATTATTCTTTAGTGACTTTATTCAAATAGTTTAGATTATTTATTGACATTAAATAATTAAAAAAATGAAATTAAAATCGTTGTCAAAAACGACACCAATAGTAACGCTTTAATAACGTTGTCTTAGAAGACTATAAAATGGCAATGGTATTAAAACTGTTGCCAAAAATGACACCAACAGTAACGCTTTAAAACCGTTGGCTTTGTGAATAATAAAACTACAACAGTTTAAAACCGTTGCCTATTCAGTTATGGTTTTAAACCGTTGAATCATGAAAGAGAACAATTTAAAACCGTTGCTTATCGAGTAACAGTTCAAAACCGTTGTTTAAAATTTTATTTCAAAACCGTTGTCTATGCCAGTAACTTTGGCAACGGTTTTTTTGTTACTGTTGCCTTAGGTAAAAAACCGTTGCCTTTGATCATTGGCAACGGCTGCATATACCACAGGTCAAAAACCGTTGCCAAAGCGTTGCTTAAAGTTTTAGGAACGGTTTTTCAATCTACGGCAACGGTTTTTGACCGTTGCGAAAACCCTTATTTGTTGTAGTGAGAAGATTATGCTTGATCGGATTTCTCAAGAAGCAACGGCCACAATGGTAAATTAAACAAAAATTTTCCCCTGAAAGTTTATTTCAGATGCTTCTAAAATACTCTGCTAACTAAATAAGCTTGTGTTTTAGGTTATAATTAATTTATTTCTCCTAGTTGTATTTTAAGTTTATTGGATTGAGTTACTTCATTTAGTAGATCGACTTATTCTGATCCCATTTTTTTGTGTAACTAGGGCTTAGAATGAAATGTGTTCTTATTTTCTTTCTGTCTAGTGGAGTTTTTAATTTTGATTCACTTGATTTTTAGTGTGTTCATTTGAATCCTTGTGCATGCAAAAATATTTTTCTTAATGATTAAATATTATTCACATTTTATTCAGCACATGAATATTGTTCGGTTCAATAGAGTTTGTAATTTTGATTCACCTGATTGTTAGTGTGTTCAGTTGAGTCATTGTGCATGCAAAAATATTTTTCTTGATGATTGAATGTTTATCACGTATTATTCAGCACATAAATGGTATTTGGTTTAGTGTTTCTGCTCATTTTGATTCATCTGATTGTTAGTGTATTTGCTCCTTTCAGATGCTTTTAAAATACTCTGCTAACTAAATAAGTTTGTGTTTTAGGGACTTCTGTATAGAAAGCAAATGAAGGAGGAAAAAAACAAAAAGAAAGAAGGTGGAGAAGAAACCAACTCTTTTGAAGGTGAAAGAGAAAGGAAAAAGGAAGAAAGAAGAAAAGAAAATTATTGATCTGGATTCTTCTTCAGAAGAAGACACTTTTTCTGAATTTGAATTTGAATTTGAATCTGACAAAACACCACCAGCCAAGAGAACAAGACAACAGAGGCTAGTTAAAAAACAAAACATTGTTGCAACGGATTCAGAAACAATAAGAGAAATTGAAAGGAGTCCCACGGATTCAGAAAGCAGAAGTGAATCCAAAAACCAGTAAGTTTGATGTTCATATTAGTTTCGTTTTACTTGTATTTGGTTAAAATTGTTTTTTTGCACTTGTTCTTATGTATTGCTGAGAAGAGGAAAAAATTGAAAAAACAGCGACAAAGAAAAGAAAACAATCACAGAAGGTGGTTAAAAAAGAAAGCAAAAAAGGAAGCATGTGCCAACGGATTCAAAGAGCACAAGCCAATCTGAAAGCCAGTAAATATTGGATGATGTTCATTTATGTAATTGTATGATGTTCATCTTGTTTAGTTTTGCTTTTCTTTGCTGAAAATTGTTTATGTATGCTTGTTAAGTAAATTATAAATGTGATATTGTTCGGTGGAGTTAGTCAAGTTGATTCATTTTATTATCAAGTGTTCAGTTAAGTCCTTTTGCATGCATAAATGTTTTTCTTGATGATTGAATGTATATCACATTTTATTCAGCACATGAATTGCGTTCGGTTCAGTGGAATTGGTCATTTCCATTCACTTGATTGTTAGTGTCTTCAGTTGGGTCCTTTTGTATTAGAAATATTTTTCTTGTTGATATTTGTCTCCGATATAAATTCGATGTGCTTTTCTGTATTGCAGAGAAAAAGAAATAAAAAAAAGCACCCATAGTGAAAAGAAAACAACCGGAGAGGGTGGCCAAAAAATAAACCAAATCAGGAAAGCTTATTTTGACAGATTCAGAGAGCAAAATTGAATCTAAGAAGGAGTAAGTTTCTGGAATCATATTTTTGGTTATTGATGCTTTTGTTTTAGGTTCATTGATACTTATTTTATGAATTTCCAGAACTGAACAAGTAAAGGACAGCACTGCGGAAAGAAGAAGGCAGCTGTTGTGGATGTTAAGAGAAAAGAGATCAAAGAGAAGAAATGATCGAGCTCAGACAACAAACGTTGCTCCGAATTGGTTTGACCCGACAGAGGTACAAAATGATTTCTCGGAGACGTAAGATTCGGTTTCTT
Organism: Arachis stenosperma; assembly: GCF_014773155.1. NCBI lineage: Eukaryota > Viridiplantae > Streptophyta > Magnoliopsida > Fabales > Fabaceae > Arachis > Arachis stenosperma. Next base: position 64,701,816 of record NC_080377.1, on the reverse strand, counting down.
ATATCGAGTTCTTTTTCTTTGTTTGCTAACTTTTGCTAGAACCTCTTCTAATTCCTCTGAATTCACTGTGTAATATTTATTTATCTTGCTTAGACTGCCGACTATAAATCTTGGTAGCGAACCTCTCTTATAGACTCAGACGAACTCCACACCGTCTGTAAATGCCCCAGACAATACTAGGTAAATTCGTTAATTGCAGGCTTTACTTTTGGTTCAGTGGGTTCCAAAAATGAATTTCATGTGTTTCTAGACCTTTATTTTTAATCTTGGTTGCTGATTTTAATTTGGTATCTTTTTTATTTGGAAAAATACCTCGGAAATTTTGGTAAAAGTTTTTAGAAGAAAGAAAATCCATCAAAAACAGAGTTTAAAAACTCCACCAATGTTAGTTGAAAATATTTATGTTGCTCTTTTAGATTTAGGTAATAATTTTTGTTTAATTAATCACACAAAAATCGTGTTTAAATGTCAGTAGCACTACACCTGATTCTGACCTACAAATCATTGAGGTTCAAGAAGAAACTCGTTCTCAACCTTTCGAAATGTGAGTTTTTCAATGTGAATATTTCGGTTTCTAAGAACCTATTCTAATTATTCAACATTAACTTCTTCTTTGTTTACATTCCTTAGAGCTCCTATTGCAGTGTCTCTTCTGAGTTCTTTTAAGGAAGAGTTAATTTAAGATGACTTTATCTATGTCCCTTCGGATAATGAGTAAGTTGCACATAAAATTCTTTTTATTAATTTTAATGGTATAGAATAATAATTTGGGGTCATTATTGAACTATTTTCTGTTTAATGCAGTAGCCCTCTAGAACCACAACAGCAGCCCAGCAAAGAAGCACCGGCACGACAATTGAAATAAGAAGCACCTGTTGATGTGTAAGTTTTACTGCTTGTACAAATCTAGATAATTTTGGTTCACTACATGGTTTAATTGTGGTTCAGTTGAATCCAAAAATGAAATCAATGTGTTCTTATTTTTCGACTCTCTTCTGTTTCTTACAGCTGTCCTCCGGAACCCGAAAAGTAAGCCGCCAAGGAATCTTCCCCGAGGAAGACGGAGCCAGAACCTCCGTTGAATGTGTAAATTTTAATTAATATCATTTCTTATAATTATAATTTTTTTTAGTTTTAATGGTAGAGGATAATAATTCTGAGTCGTTATTGAACTCTTTTCTATTTAATGCAGTAGTCCTCCAGAAGAACAACAGCAACCATGCCAAGAAGTTCTGATGGCACGACAATTGGAATAAGAAGCAAGTTTTTTGCTTGTTCAAATCTGGATAATTTCGTTTCATTACATTGTTTAATTTTGGTTCACTACATTGTTTAATCCAAAAATCAATTACTCTCTTCTATTTGTTACAACTGTTCACCGGAATCAAAAAAGTAGGCCGGCAAGGAATCTTCTCCGAGGAAGGCAGAGCCAGAACCTCCGTTGAATGTGTAAGTTTTAATTAATATCTTTTTTTATTAGCTTTCGTGTTATATGATATACTGCTTTTTCCTAATTGCTTGAAACTTTTCTCTGTCGTCTTGCAGTGCTGCTTATCCTAGGCAATGGGAAGATGATGCACCTTCATTCAGCTTTGGGATAAGTGTTCCAGCATCTCAACCAACTGCCCCCTCTCAACCGATAGTGAGTGAACTCAAAATATTGGCGGACACGGTGGTAGATGGTGGGGTGGTAGCCGCATTGAAATTTGCTGACGCAACAAGTGCCAAGCCGAACTGCACAGGCGCTGAAAGGTGAAAAACTTTGAAGAAAGAGAAAGAAATCACAGAGGAGTTGATGGAGAAGTGTTATCATTGGATGACACATCTAAAACAAACCAAAGATAGTACCAATGGATATGATACCATATTCATCTTGAAGCATGAAGCAAATTTTGAGGGGCTTAGACATCGTTTCATGTCTCTAATGCCCGAACAACGTGTGGAAAGTACGGTAAATTCTTTGCCTATTGCGTTAACATTAATGATTTTTCTAAAGAATTTCATACCGTATATCTCATAAATTTTCTTCCTGTAGATGGTCACTGCACATAGCATGATTATCAACCAAATAAAGGTCGCCGATTTCAAGAACAAATATATTGTGTACCGCTGGATATTGTGGTAATCCAAATTTTTTATTTCCTGCTGATTGATGTTTATCGCGTTTTATTCAAAACATGAATGTAGTTCTGCTCAGTGGACTTGTTCATGTTGATTCATTTGATTGTCAAGTGTTTAGTTAAGTCCTTTTGCATGCATAAATATTTTTCTTGATGATTGAATGTCTATTACGTTTTATTCAGCACATGAATGGTGTTCGATTTAGTGGAGTTGGCCATTTTCATTCACTTTATTGTTAGTGTGTTCAGTTGTGTCCTTTTCCATGCAGAAAAGTTTTTTTTGTTGATGATTGAATGTTTATCACGTTTTATTTAGCACATGAATTGTGTTTAATTCAATGGTGTTGGCCATTTAGATTCACTTGCTTGGTTCATTTGTGATAAATAATTTGGTTTATTTGTGATTTAAATGAGGTTCGTTTTGCAGATGTTTATGTTGGAAAACCATGGCGAGAAATACACTGATCCAAAGACCAACAAGGCCTACCGGTTCGATATCGATCAATATGCCCACCACCACCGTTTTCTTGACAAAAGAAAATCCACACTGCATCTATTTATAAGTTGTGATTTCTAAAATTTCTTTGATAATTCTCTCGTTTGCTATCGTTTCTACTAAAATATTCTATGATTTTCTCAAAATTTTGCTGTTTGTGCCGATTTGCAATGGAGGACACTGGTGGTTGTGGATTGTCGATGTCCAGAAAAAGGTATTCTATGTTCTTGACCCTATGAACAAGAAGAAAAAGAAAATACCTGACTTGAGAATTAAACTGAACAAATTGTTGTAATTTATTTAAATCATACATATTTTGTTATAAGTTATTTTCCTTGTTGATTAAATGTTTACCTTGTTTTATTCAATTCATGATTGCTGGTCGGTTCAATGGAGTTGATGGTTTTGATTCACCTCATTTTTATTCAAAACATGAACAGAGTTTGGTTCATTGTAGTTGCTCATTTTTATTCATGTTTTGTATCCCTTTCAAGGATTAATAGTCTCCTGGATGAGGGTTTACGCTGGGCGAAACCCTTAATGGAGGACGGAAAGGGAGAAGAGGCAAAGTATATCATGTTGAATGGTCAACGTACAAGGTAAAAATCTTAATCTTCTATAGTGCTATTTTTAATGTGTTTTATTTTGTATACTATTAATCATATTTTACTTAATTCTTGCTTAAATATGATTGTGCAATATACATCATGAAATGGTTTGAGACAATTGATCATCGAAAGATAAAAAAAGGGAAGAGGTATCAATATAAAGCTTAGACACAATTAAGTAGTTTCTAAATTAATGAAATTCTTTTATTTCTTATTTCATTTGACTTCATTTCTTATGTAACTAATTGTTTTCAATTGAATTGTAGGAAGAAATTGATAGTTTCAGGCGCGAATACGGTTCAAACATTCTGTTGCACAAAATGAACAAAATCAAAGACTAAGTAATTCGGGAATCTGAAGCCATAAGACTCCCGAAACTATCTACTGCCTCTCCAGCCCTATTTGTAAATTCACATATGGAGATTTAGATAGTAAATATGATATACTTTGTTTGACTGGTTGTAATTAACAATATTTTGTTTAACTTGTTTAAAAAAGTAAACACTGCTTCTTTGAATGTATATTTGTGAATATTAATGTAAATGTTAATGTATATATCTAATGTTAATATTAATATCTGATTCAAGATGGATTAGTCCTTGTTCTGTCGGTCTGAGATATTAAGCTATATACTTGTTGGAACTGTCTGGCTGCTGTTTTGTTCCAATGAAATTAGGGTATTATCAAAAATATTAAAATACCCAAAAAGACAATAAATCAAAACTAGTACCCTGTGTGAACCGAAAAAGTGCATATATCAGATTCTATCAGTATCCAGTTCTAGAAAACACCTGAAATCTTTGACATTAGAGAATAAAGTGACTATTTAATAAACAAAAAAGTGACTATTGAATAAAGAATTTCACCAAAATAATTATCAAAAACAAAAAAATTGACTATTCAATAAAGACTAACAATAGTAAAAAATTAACCCTTCTATAATTTCAGTGAACTGAAATTTGCTCATAGATAAAAGGAAATTTATGTTAATAAAAATTTAAATTCCTATAATCCTCTTCGGAATAATTCTTATCCGGTGCATTATAAAAGTTGGAACTTGACTGAATCGTTGATCCGCCGTTTAAAAGATTCAACTGCAAAAAGAGAAAATAAATTCTATATTAGCAAAATGCATAAATGAATGTTTGCGTAACCTTAATCTCAATATTACCTCGCTTGAAAATAGTTTTTTCTTTTTCTTCATAGCGTTTAAAATTTTTTTTTTTAGGTTTCATCCGAATCTGTTTTTAGACCGACCTCTTGTTTTGACATGTGACGGACTTTGAAGGTCATTCACATTACTCAACGTGATTTTTTTATGGAATAACAATTTTTTTTCTTTACTTCTCTTTTGATATTCTTGATATTCTTATACAACTATGAACGAAAAGGGGGGAGGGGGAATGTATTTGTTGCATATAAGAGGATCCAGTTTTGGTTGTCCGGATACAATTAATATGAAGGCAATAGATGCTCACTGTCCAGGTAGAATATTTGTGTAAGAAATCTGTTAGACTAGTCATTAGTTAACCTACGTAAAATTCCCTAAATAAAAGGCGCATAGATCGCAGATGTGTGCGGCGGGACTTCTTCGGCGGCACAGAAAAATAGCCACTATTGTCTTCCACAAGTTTTTTTGAATAACAACTTTCCTGAAGCATCATAAAAAACCAAGGTTGCGAGAACCGGACCGGTCAATGAACCGGTGAGGTTACTGGTTCAATGGTTCAATGGTTCGACCGGAGTTCAACCAGGGTTCAACCGGTTTAATTAAATATTAAGTAAAATTATTAAAAAACCTAAAAATAATTTTAAATATATTAATTTAATAAAAAACCGTTAAAAAACCGGCCGGTTCGACCGATTTTTTATCGGTTTTTTACTGGCCGGTTTTTGTGCTTACCCGGACCGGTTAACTGACCGGTTCCCGGTTTTTCCGGTTGAACCGGCCGGTCCGGTCCGGTTTTCAGAACCATGTAAAAAACACAGTAATTTTACTTACTTAAAAGTTAAAAATAAAATTTTATGTAAAATGACAAAAACACTCTTGGTTTAATTACAAGAAAGGTTTGTAATTACCATAAAACCACTCACATAACCGTTCCCCTTCAAACTTAAAAGGTCAAACATGCAGAGAAAACTCCACGCGTCATATTCTGCCACAATTCCCTTAAAAATAGCCACCATAGCCATGTATTGAAAAACCTACTCCACGGACAACACCTTAAAAAAAATATATGCCATGCCACCTACTCTACAACTCTTCACGAGTTGAATATCCCTTACGCTTTTGATGTGTGATGATCTGAGACAAGAGATACGTTTCTTGTAATCTAATTCTATCTATTATATATTTTATGACAGTTACTCCTATGAAAATGTCAAAAACATCTTTTTAATGATCTTTGTTTAAAAAGTATAACTTATTTATTTTATAACACTTTAAATAAAGATAATACTTTTACTTCAAATAAAATCAAATTCTACAATCTATTATCCAATAGTCAAAATAATATATTCATATGATGACAATCATTAAATTTTCATTGGACTAGCCACCTTAATTTATATATCTGCCTGTTTTTTTAATAAAAAAATAGAGGAATTGAAGAGTAATATATGTTGCCAAAATTACAATAATATGATATCCATCTATCAAAATTAAACTTAACGAATACATTTTTCTCTTATTTTCGTAGAATACAAATTGTGTATGAATAGTATAATAGTACAGCATTAATACTGGCAATTATTTCATAGTTGAGCGCTACCATCTGATGAGTAGTGTTGGCAAGAAAATTTGCCGAAGGGCCTGGGTTTCTCTAAATTCTGTATGTGTGTATTATTAAAATATGTTCCATCGGGCACAAGAAAGCAAGGAAAAGAATAATTGTATAGTATCATTTGACTATGTTTAGAGGGTGATGCGCTAGTTATTGCTTGTTGCTTGTAGTGAAGAGTTACATTAGCGTAATAAGTTGGGCACCACCAAATTACAAATCAATTCCGCAAATTCTTTGACACAGCAATCATTAGCGCTATTGAAAAATATAGAAAAATCCTTTAAATTCCCAATGAAGCATTTTATTGCCTTTTCATTGAAGTACATGTTGCCCGTGGGGTCAATTCCTTGAACTTCTCTTTTATCAGAGAATAATATATAATCCTGATAGTTACTTTGGCAAGTGCAACAAATCAATTCAAATAATATTATGGTGAGTGAATATTATTTTTATGAGAATTAAAAGGGTGAACGGCTATTATTTAATTGAAATCTTAACTAAATTTATGAAATTTTGTAAGTGCAGGAATTGGACTTAAAATAATAACAAATTATTATGCAAATTAAAGCTTATGAATAATGAAATAAATATATAATGAAGGAAGATATTAGAATTTTAGATATGTTTAATTTTTAGTAGGACGACACATTCATGTTTCATATCTTATTCACTCATGCATATATATTTTTACGGTAAATTGTATGTAATTAAATTCCAATTTATTAGTAATTTAATTTCTCTTATTCTAAATAATAGTTATTTAGTGTATGTATCCGTGCGATGTATAAAAAATATTAATTTTTTATTTATATCTAAGGTTTATTTAGTAAAAAATACTATTCAATATATTTAAGTTTATATTTTTTTATTTACGCATATACTAAATAAAAGTATAAAACAAAAAAATTGTAAAATAATTGGATTAATTAAAAAAATGTGTAGTATATAATAAATTAATGTCTTAATTTTTATGAGAAAATATGCGTACGTTTTTTTTTTTTTGTATATATCCAAAACTTTACTTTATATATATCTACAACCAGGGACGCACATAAGGGGGGCATGGTGGCCTCGGCCCCCAACTTTTTTTAAGAGTAATAAGTTATTATATATAATTTAATTTTTTTTAAAAAAAATATTTAGTATAAAGTTTATTATAAATAAAAATTCAGTCTAATTTAAATATTAATAATTTTTAATATCTAAAAAGTAAGTAATAATATTAAAGAAATCTAAAAAAATATTATTACTAATATTTTTAATTAAATAAAAAATTTCAAATATCATAAAGTGAATTTTTTTTCTTCTTGTAGCCGTCTTTTTTTATTTATTTGGTATTAATTCTCTCTGTTTCAACTGCTACAATTAAGAGATCTTTTTCAACTATGAATATTGTGAAAAATATCTTAGAAACAAAATAAAAGATGAATTTCTTGATAATTTTCTTTTAATTATATTGAAAAGAAAATTACTGAAAAATTTTACACAAATTCCATTATCGGTGAATTTTATGATATGAAGAATCGACCATTTCGTTAGTAAAAAGTATACACATATTTCTTTTTATTTTAAAATATATTCTCTGTCAATATATTTTTGTAATACATCTTATATTATATAATTTTTTTACATAATTTTTAATATTATATGTGTTATTGGCCCCCCATAATATCATTTCTGGATCCGTCCCTGTCTACAACATTGATCATTGTACATCTATAGACTATACTTTTGATCTTGTATCAAATAAAAATTTATACATTATTTATATTAAAATTTTTATCTAACTACAAAAAAAAAATACAAAAAAACACAATTAACAATAAAATGATACCAATTAATAAGCACAATATATATATATATATATATATATATATATATATATATATATATATTCTTTTTTTATTAATATTAAAAAAATCTTTTACTTTGTAAGAAAAATTATGATTGAATCACGATAATTTTTATAAATCATTATTAAACGTATGAACTTGTATGGTAATTGATTGTGTCTAATAAAAAAATTAGACTAATTAATTGTCACTTAAAAATGTATAATAAAATAAATAAATTTGATTATGCATGATTTGTGAATAATTTTCTTTTAAATAATGATGCATTCATACAAATAATAATATAATAAGAATAATACTTATTGTGGACGGTACTATGATTACATAAAGTATTGTTAATTATAATTATGAATTTATTTAATAATAATAATGATATGTTTGATCTGCTTTAAAATAAAAAAATAAATTTTAATTAGTACTAAATTAACAATTAAAATAATTTATAATTAATATAATTATATATTTATTATAGTAATTAATTATAGCTATTAATTTAATATATTTTATACCTATAATTATTTTATTTTATATATAAATATATATTTGTGGACAACTAAATTTTAATTTGATGAGTATTTTCTTATACGGTAATAAAAATTTTACTGTAAAATTTATTATTCTACAGAATTATTTTTGTGTATTAATAGTTTAAAATTACACAAATGAAGTCACTATTTAGTATTTGTTCACAATAATTCAAATTGATTAAAATATTGGTCATATCTTAAACTATTTTATATAGATATTTTATTACAACATCAATAAATTTTTTTAGTACAACTAATAGTGTTTTTTAGGATTTAGTTTTTGTTAACTAGATTAATAATATAAAAGTACAATTCACTATTAGCAATATTTTCTAACTTAACTATTGAATTTTTTTTTCAGTTATATTGGGAGCCAATAAAAATAAATTTATAAACAAAAAAAATTATATTAAAAAATTTAAAAATACATATAAAAAATAATAACCGCCGTAATATATAAATTAAGGTAACAATTTAAAATTTTTTAAAACTAATATAATCAAATGCTAATACTAGAACTAAACTATTTAAATAATATATTAATTATTCTAGATCTTAGACACAAATAGATTATAATCATTCTAAAAACGACAATCAAATAAAATAATGTCATACTTTAAACATTTAGAATTCATGCAAATTCAGACTATTCACTTGTTAAATAAGCTTTATCATTCGCTATTAATTCAGACTGTCTCAAAAAGGTCAACCACAAATATTATACCTTTTCTCAGACTTGTGAGTGGTAGTTGTTAAGCCAATCAATCTCTGCAGCTAATAGCAGGGACAAATCAAGCAATTTAATCTGCAAGATACATTATTGTTAAAAATTAGTGTGAGAATAATATATAATATCTATAACTCAGAACAAGATACATTAAAGTTCACTAAAAACTGAGAAGATTGAACTAAAACTGAAAGCAATAACATTCTAGATTCTCATGATTACTGAAGTATATCTAAAAAATAAACAAATTTTTAAAATGGGATACGTGGTCAGTTTAAATGAATTATGTATTTGCCAAGAATACTATCTGCAAATAGATCAGTTAGAATTTCTAAACAAAATTTTTGCTTTGCTTGCATTTTAAGCATTAATGAGCCAATCAAAATACTATGCACTATGAATTATGTAGCCCTATTAAATAAATTATCAATAGTAAATTGCACTAATTAGAAAAGATAATCCAAAGATCTTACGCTTGAGACATCAAAATACTGTAATTTGACTTTAAATGTAATATGAAGACTGCTTTAACAATAGCAGGTAATTAAATTTAACCAAATCCAAACTACCACATTGGAAGAATCCTTCACCTAGATAGCTACCGTTCTTATTGCTTGATAAAAAAATTGTAACTAAAGAAATATTATATAACTTGAGCTTCTAATGTCTACAACTATCAAAAGACTCTAGGCCAATACTTAACACTGTTTAAAATTGGTAAAATGTCAAGCACATAAAAAATAAAAAGTTTAAAATGTTACCTTTGGTAAAATTAAAATTCTGTATAGGTGAAAGGACTATGGGTTCATCAATATAATATCATCTGCAAGAGAAAGTAAAAAGTTTCATAAATAAAATATAGATAGTAGCAGAAGAAGAAATTACGGACAGACCTAAGTCAAGGTCGAAATCATCAAGTGGATCAAATGTGCTTGATGAAGGCTTTAAGAAGGGAGGATTTGAGAATAATTATTCTAGATTATCCAAAATAATATGATGAGCTGGTTGATTTGCATTTGGATCCGCTTTTCTCGTGGTGAAGTTCTTAACAAAATTAGCAAAGACAAAAGTTGTTCCCTGTAGCAAGGAAAGTTGAATTAAAAATCCTGAAAACTGTAATAAAAGAACCAAAAGCACAGAAAGCCTGAAAAATTTGGACCTGTCTTTCATTCTGGCTTGGAGATTGGCTCACAGTAACATCAGCAACAACTTGGAGAACTTTATCATGAAGACAAAGAAAAGACTCCGGAATCCTAAAAGTTTATGTTTTAAAATTGAGTTTACACATTATTGAGTCTGTAAATATGACTTTCTTTATAAATTTTATAGAGGCTAATCACATTCAGCAAATTTACATGACAAAAGAAAGATACCAGAACTCATTTTGCCATGTCAACAGTGATATTGAAGCAATTTCATTCCCATTGACCTATATAAAAAGTTGAAAACAAGATAACTATTAGTCTGATTACAAACGCAAAGGGCAACTAGAATTTGTTCAATTGTAAAAATACAAGACTTATTCATACAATGCATGTTCTAAGATCTTCTAAATAAGTGCAGTTCCTACATGATTTATTGTACAAAAAACTGAGTGAATGGATATCGGTTAAGTAATACCAAATTCACTTTACTAAACAGACCAATCTAACAGGTTCCTGCAACAAATTCTAACAAAATAGCACTTTTCAGGAGGAATTACAAACCAGAATTATTTGTCCATTTGAAGAACATATTGTCTTTTTCATGTCATTTGTCCAATTCTATCTTAGGATTGACATTAAAGAATTCTCTCCCAACACTTCCAAAGTTAGTATGGACCTGATGAAAGTGACATTACATCCATCAAAAGCATGTCGTAAGTTGCTTGGAAGAAAAATACCAACACCAACATTTGACAGGAATTACAATTATAGATTCAGAACAAAAAATACCATTTCTCTTAAGCAATACATATAATTAATTCATTATGCATTTTTCAATTGGTAAAACTACAGGATTAATATTGGAAGGAGGAGGAGCTAAAAATCCCAATCATGAAGATAATATAGAACTAACAATCAATTTAATATATCATCATAGAATTAAATTATTTGAGAAACTAAATTCAATTCCTTGACTAATTTGGAATCAATACTAATAGCATGGAAATGATTCAAAAAGAAAAAGAATATAATTCCTTTAGTAATCCTAGGGACCATGGTCAAGACCACTCTGTATATAATCTAGTAAGATATAAACACAAGTTAATAGTGCTACAAATTCTAATTAATTCGGTAAGGCGTAGCTTTTGCCCTGTTAATATACTGTTGATTTAAGCTTTCCTTATAAAGCAAAGATTTAAAGTAGAAAAATATCCACTAATAATACCGATTTAAAAAAATCATTAACTTCACAAGTGATGTTCGCCTATGGCTCAACCACTTGTATTATTCAGTATGTCAAAAATTTTATAAAAGATATTATCAATCAAGACCCTTCATAACAATATTACACATGAAAATTAACTATCAGATTGTCTCATAATTAACATTAGAAAGCCATTTAATAATTTGTTCATCTTTTGCTAAGACATATGCATTATATATGTTACAAATTTTTAAGCAATTCTTTCTAAATTAACGTGATTCTAAAATGGACATACTTAATTCATTAATAGAAAGTAAATTGAGACAAAAGTATTAATTGAAATAAAACCAACCTCATATAAATATGCAGCTAAAATTGAAAAGTCAGCAAAACAAAAAGAGAACTCTGTCATCATGCAATTTAGATTTCAAATAGAACTATAGATAATCATCTTTTTTGGAAGGGCAAGAGATGCAAGCTTCATATTCATATATAAGGGGGAAAAAAGAAAACAACGAGGACAACAAATCAACAATCAAGTCCTTAAAAAAGGATTAAAGCAATCATGCATCAACATAGGTAAAACGAATTCCCATGCAATTAGCGGCAATAGATAAGCAATCATGCATCAGCATAAGTAAAAGTAGTGACAATCTAGTAATCTTGAAATTAGCTAATTATGTTAAAACTTACATAAACTTAACTAAGCATCATGAGTAGGGGTGGCAAGCGGGGAAGCCCGCCCCGCCTAGTGAGGCGGTTCTAGAATCCTAGCCCGCCCCGCCTAACTGCGGGCTGGCGGGCTAAGCCCGCCAAAGCTCCTCTTTTTTTTTTTTTTTACTATTAACTACTAAATAATATATATAATTTCACAACCATATTAATAAATTTATAATTTATAATGGCATAAAAAATTATATTTTTTATATTCACAAATATTAAAGTCTTTGTAATTATAAATATCTAATAAATATAATTATAAACCAAATTTTCATTCAAAATATAAGTATAAATATTCTCTCCAAAGCAAAATAAATATAATCCAAAACATAATTATAAATATTGTCTCCAAAATAACATAAACATAATTCAAAACACTCAATTTTTATCTTCATACTCTTGTAAGTTAGGTTGGGGGAAGTTAGGTTTTGGCAAAAAAATTACAAAAATACCCCCTCACTAATAAAGACCTTAGCCCGGCGGGGAAGCCCGCCCCGCCCCGCCAAAGCCCGTCAAAACCCGCGATTTAAGCGGTGCGGGTTAGGCGGGCTTTTGCTATTTGGCGGTCCCGATTTTTCAGCCCAACCCGCCTTTTTTGGCGGGTTACGCGGGCCGACCCGGTGGGTTTAGACCCGTTTGCCACCCCTAATCATGAGTATTAGCATGGTGTAGAAAGTGTCCACGGTTCACCTATGTTTGAAATTTAGCATAGATAAGGAAACAAAACAGCGAGTATTCACAAAATAGAAAGACAGGCTTATCACTTTATTGATTTCCTTGAAATCAAAGTCCTGTACAACAATACACCCTAACTCAAACTAACAATTAAGCATGATAATATGACATATCTAACGAATTCAAAGAAATATCTCTATAATAGTGTTTGAACCGAATTCCTTCCTCCACTTAAGCATGTTATCACACATTAGCTTTGAATTCTCAAAATTTCAATAGTGTCTGAACCAAATTCCTTCCTTGCATTATAACAAAAATTTCGTCGCAAAATTAGTAAGCAAAAATATCAATACTAATTGTATTGTGATCAAGTTACTGAATAATCGCAAAAGTAACAAGTCAAATCCCAAATTAGAGGAGTAATCAATCAAACTAAATTAATGTGGAGGAAATCACAAAATTAACAAAAAGAAAAAAGCTTCCATAAGAATGCATAAAAGAATGCAGAAGGAGATTTCAAAAATTACTGTCGCGACCTCAGGAGACGCGTCGACGGAAGAGACAACGGGAAAAGAGATTGTCAAAGCACGTGGTGGCATTGGTGCTAGCGGCAAAGAGATGAATGGCTATGGTGGCCAGTGGTAGTGGCGGTGGCAGCGACGGTGACGGCAATGTTGGCGACTACGATTCAAGGTTTCAATTAGCAGGTCTCGTTCACTTCCTCTTCTTTGGTATGGGCTTTGAGCGTTGGGTGGGCCTTTGGGTCTGTAGCTATTTTAAGATGTTCAAAGTTATTTAGGGGGTTTTATAAATTGCTGTAAATAAATGATATTGAGGAGGTTTTTAAAAACTTCCACTATAAAACCTCCACCAATTAGTAAAAATCTTGTAGTGATAAAATAATAATAAAAAATCAAATTAAGTATAAAATTTCTAACTTTAAAATACCTTCCAAATACAATTTGTAAATTATTTCTATTCAAATACTAATTTAATAAAAATTAGAGATAAGTAAATTAATTCTTCTTTATTTATAAAATAAGGTCAAAAATTTAAATATTGAAATTAAGGCATATAAAATATGCACTATTTTTCAATTATAAGAACTCTATATAATAAATAAGAATTTACTCAACTTATTTATAAAAATCTCTAAAAATATAATCTTAAAATAAATACAATAGTTCATAAATAATTTATTAATAACTTTTTAAAATTCGGAGTTTTACATTAGTCATAATATAGATGAGTTTTACATGAGTAGATCCAACTATCTTTCAGTAAAGTAGAGTTCATTGTCCATTCATTAAACTCTTACATCCATATAATTAGAATCCGAATCAATGATAAATACAACTCGAGGTGGTATTTAATAGATGCGGTGCATTATAAACGGTTATGGTAAAAGAGAATTGCGCTGTAAGATTAGATGAAAAAAATAAGCTTGAATAAGAATAATAATCAAATTATATATCAAAAGAATAATAGAATGGATATATTAATAAAATATCATAAAAAAATTATAACTCATATTTTAAAAAGATACTTTCAATAAAAAATATATAATACATTTTATTATAAAAAAAGTAAAAAAAAATAACAAATTAAAAAATTAAATAAAATATTTTGCCTTTATACTTACTCATGTACGGTATATATATGTGGCAATGTATACAACCTTTACTCATATAAAATTTATTATTAAAATTAATATCAATATCAATTTATCTGTTATTAATACATATGATGTGGATAATAAAATTATGCAAATATCATATAAATATTAATTATATATAATTGACAATTATATTATAATTATTATTAATTATAATAATTGATAATTGAAATAATTGATAATTAATATAATTATTCATTAAATATTGATTTTTATATAATTATAAAAAAATAACTTTTAAATATAAGCTGAGAAGAGAAATGGATTAAAGTGTACTATTTTAAAACTGTAGTTTATTATAAGTCGTGAATAATGATTATATGACATTTAGTTTTAAAGACACAAACACAAAAATATGAATATATTAATATATATTTATTGTTTTTTTGGAACATAAATTTTGAATAGACACGTTAATATATAAATGCACATATAATATATGTATTTAGTATTTCTCTAAAATGTTAAAACACAAAAACACAATTAATTAGACATAATTTTTTATATTTTTATTTTTTATTAATTTTTATATAATTAATTTTTATATTTTATTTTTTATTAATTTTTTATACTTTTATTTTTTATTTTTTTATATTTTTATTTTTTATTAATTTTTATAAAATATAATTTTTTTAAATTTTATTATGTCTTATTTAATATTTTATCAAACAAAATATATATATATATATATATATATATATATATATATATATATATTTGCATTTGTATTTGTATTTGTGTCTTTATTTTAAAAAAGCCATCAATCAAACGTTGCGTATAGTATCGGTGTCTTTTAAGTTTTTATATACTCTAATGATGTATTAGGGATTAACTAAGTTCTACTGATTGAAATGGTCTCTTATTGATATTAATGAATATATTATATTATTATCTTCATCGTTTAAATATTTACTTAAAAATTGAATTAATTATACTTTTCGTGATGTATTGACAAATACAAAAATAATCTAATCACTTGACATATATTATCAACAACCATTAATATTGTTCATACCCTGACCCAACGATAAGGTTCAGGTCCTAACAAAAGGCCCAACCCAAAAAGGTTAAGCTTCGCCTTGTACAGACCTTCTCCCTTCGAAGTCAGTTCCTATCACGACTAACCCTAAAGAAGTCAGGGACGAAGATTAGCTGGCAGATAATCACTCATTCAAATGAGTAATTGCCCCTAAAATCTTTCTACCCACTTTCAGAAGCCATATCTCAACCTCCCGATAAAGGAACGGTTATCCACCTTAAAAGGTGGAACTACTTCAGCGGTGGTTATTAGTTCACCACTATAAATACACTGACATCCCTCAGGTATCTCTAAGTCCCAATACTCTCTAAACCTGTTTGCACCCTTGCTGACTTAGGCATCGGAGTGTCCTTGCAGGTACCACTCCCCATTCTTCCTTACACAAGTCGGACGGGGGCTTTGGATCGCAAACTCACTTGGACGTTTCATCGTTCAGACGATTGGGCCAGGCAAACTTGTCCAACCCATTAATCTCCGATTACCCAACGTAACAAATATAATAATAATAAAAAAAATAAAACTAAATTTATCTAAGTTTTTTCATCAACATATAAAATGTTATTCTATCCACTAAATATTCAGTCAATAAAAGAATTTAATGTTCAGTAGAAATCAATGTAAAATGACTTAGCTTCTTTTATTCAGTAAATATTTGTATTTCATAGATATTTTAACTGACAAATTTATCAAAACAAATTGTATTTTATTATATTGAAATTTTAAATCTATGTTTATAATTATTAACACGTATATTTTATACTTATATCGTTTATTGTTTGATTAACTTAGAATAAAAACTTGGCAAATTTTTTGTAATATTTATTTTGAAATAGAGAATACCAAAATTTTAAGTGATTAGATATATTAATATCGAAAGTATTGTAACAAATTGGTCATATCTTTAAAACATATATGATAAAAATTTAAAATCTACAATTTCCGCGTCGGAATTGCATAACAAAGAGATTTCAAAAGAAAAAGAAAAAGAAAGAAATAGATTCAGAAGAAAATATGCATGGATATAATTAACAAATAAATATAGATTATGCTAAATATATTTTTTTAAGTTTATAAATATATCAGGGTCACATGTCAAACGTATATATTTTCAATATTCTCATATACAAATATTATTAACCATTAATTTACAATATTAAACTTTTGATATAGGTTTTCACAAAAGTATAAAAATAACAGTATTAAATTACATTGGTCAATAAATGACTTTGATTTTTGTATTTTTAACTTATAAAAAATTAAAATATTAATATTTTATATAATTTTAAAAATTAAATTATTACTTTTTAAAAAGTTTTAAAGTTCTTAGGAATAAGTTAAAAAATAGAGTGTTTTTAAAAAATTTTTAAATATGACAAAAAATTTTTACTCCATAATAAAAAAAGAATTTATTTTTATATAAATTTTAATTTCATAATTTAGAATGATTTTTTTAATGAAATTGAATTCAATTTTTTAATTTAAAATATGTTTTAAATCAGTACATTATCTTCTTTAACAATTTTATCATTGAAAAAACTATTTTTTCAATGGAAAAAAATATTGTTCCTTATAATACTTAATAAAGATCTCGACAACATCATTGAAACAACAAAATATTTTTTTTTTCATACAACAAAAGTTTTGAGTCTACACTTTTTAGCATATATTTATTTCTTCCCATACAATGTTATATTGTGCTGCTCTGAACTATGACTGGACATACTCTACCAAACCCACTTGCACTAAAATAGATAAATCGATCACCAATAGCCAAGGACTTTCAACTTTTATACTACATGGTCAAAATTACTATTTAATAGGATTACCACCACAGGAAAGTACAACAAAATTTGCACAACATTATTGGGAGGCGAAAAATATTTTCGACTTAATTCGAAATATTAAAGAAATCATTAGGATAGAAGCAGATGTTGAAAGGGTGTACTTACAGGTATTAATTAGAAGTTATTTAACACAAATTTGATATTAAACACCTTATTAAATCGAGCAAGCATGGTCGAGCAAGTATTTGAATGAGAAATTAAGTCGGAGTTGGAAAGAAAAATCGGATGGTTACGTTGACGAGAAAAGTTGAAGGCTTTCACCATATAAAGAATTTATCGGTAACATTTATTAGTAAAAGAGTGGAAATAGTTATCTGGGAGTGCGCATACAAGACAGCACCATGTTATTAATGACCGATTATAGAAGTAGCCTATAAATATTAGAAAGTTTTAGGAAATAAGGGTTGAAACTTTGCTTCAGAAATTACCCACGCACACTCACATTCCAGAGACTTTCTGAGTTTGTTTCAATCAATTTTCTGTAGGGTTCCTTCCCCAGTCTTTATTTTCCATTTAAAAGTCCTGTAAACTTTATCTTTCAAGCAAGTTTATTTTTCAAGCAAATTTATGTTTCAAGCAAATGATTAATTTTCGAATGCAATTTATATTCCAGTACCTTTAATTTTCATGCCCAAAGTTCTTTGACTCAGTCGAAGATACCTTTATTGCTTTCTTTAAGTTTTAACGCAACCTTTTTTGATTTTATTCAATTTACTTTTCGAATGCTTTATTTTTCACTTCTTTTATTCTTTTATAAATTTTAATTTACCTTTTATTTCAATACTCATCTAATTCGATACACTTTGATGCACTTATAGAAAACTGGTACCTGTAAAAGAGGAATAGATTTCGCTCTCAGACTATTAAAATTGAACCACTATCGATTTGCTAAAAATCGACAACCAATACTGTCATAGCTAACAACTGAACAAAGGGATGTTTAAGATGAAATCCTTATAGCTATTAGCTCAGCAAATATGGATACGGTGGTATAGAAAAAAAATTTATATGGAAGACTCTATTAGCTGCTATTAGATCAAAAGGCGAAGGGAAAAAGACAGATAGGTCCCTGACTTTTCAATTTTTTGACAAATACATCCCTGACAAAATTTAAATACAAAAAAGTCCCTGACTTTAACAAACGGAAGACAATTTAGTCCTTCCGTCTATTTGCCTCTCATACACCTAACGGAACTGGCTGACGTGGCTAAAACGATGTACAGGTATCCGTTACGGTGCCACGTTGGAAGGAGAAAAAAGTTCGAAGGACAAATAAGTCCTTGACGTCATTTTACAAATAAAGTTCGAAGGACAAATAGGTCCTTGAAAATTTTTTTTTCATTATACTTCTATTATGCTTCTATTATGAGAATTTAGTTTATAAAATTAGGCTATTTTTTTTTGTATGGAAAAAATATTGGTGTTTTTGTTGAAAATGGAAGAATGTAGTGTAATTATAGATGGGTGGATTTTTTTGTGGGAAGTCAACACGTGGGGGGCGTGGTGCAACACGTGGGGGGCGTGGTAAACACGTGGCATCATTCTGGCCAACACGTGGGGGGC
Organism: Arachis stenosperma; assembly: GCF_014773155.1. Classification (NCBI taxonomy): domain Eukaryota; kingdom Viridiplantae; phylum Streptophyta; class Magnoliopsida; order Fabales; family Fabaceae; genus Arachis; species Arachis stenosperma. The sequence continues at coordinate 64,682,837 of NC_080377.1, read as the reverse complement.
GTGTTGAACACGTGGCAGCATCTTAGCCAACACGTAGAGGCGTGTTGAATAATTTCCACAATACTGTAATACACTTCAAATGTCAATATTCAACCAAAACACCAATTTTCTTTCCATATTAAAAATAATTTCTGATAAAATTATGCTTGTATTTTGAAATCTAGTTAACTTGTTTTATTCTACAATTTAAATTATATGTATTAAAATTGTAGAAATTGGGCTTGTTATGTTTCTACTCTTTTTTCTTAAATTGCATTAGTTTAGTTTTAGTGCATTTGTGTATTATATTAGAATTTGTTAAATTGCATTAGTTCAGTTTTCATCATACCAGTGACATTAGTTAGCATCAGTTCATTTATGCATCAAGTTAGCATTAGTTCATTTGTGCATCATTCATGTATTAAGTTAGCATTAGTGCATTTGTGTATTATATTAGAACTAGTATTTTTATGCATAATAACATTACGAGAATATATTTTTTTTTAAATTATAGTTCACTTTGTTCTAACAGTATAAATTATGCATGACACAAAAGATTTATAAAATCAAACTACTTTTACAAAAAAGTCGTAAGTTGACAAAAGTTTTTGACTAAGAAGACCAAGATATCTGCAGATAAAAAATTAAATAATAAGATTTTTAGTTATTATTTTTATATTAAAAGTCTAATTTTTTATTAGTAATTAATTTTAACATTCGTTATCTAAAATTTAAAATAATTTAATGTGTATAATTTTATATTTAAAATATTTTAATTGTAAAAAAATATCGAATGACATATTTTGATTTGTCAAATTATTAATATAAAATATAATTATATATAGAGTAAAAATAGTAGAGAGAAATATAAAAATGGAGAGAGGTAGATGAAAGAATTTAGGTGATGGAAAACTGGGTGAAACTAATGATGGGTTCAGTTTAGTTGCTATACTTCAAGAACCTTTAATCACTAATTACATTGATCCGATTGAAGCAGTTGCTCACACTATTTATAGTGACTATCTACATAACTCTACAAATTTGTGCCATTTAGAAGGTTGAGCAATTTTAGTTCCAACTATTAATGTTGTTGAAGAAGTGAATAATTACATGCTTTCCTTGAATAAAAAATGATGCCAAAACATACTTGAGTTTTGATTCCCCTGCTTTGAAGAAGGAAATAATAACATTTATATTAGCATGCATACTCCAAAATTTTTAGCAACAATTAAATATTCTAGACTTCCAAATCATGAGTTGTAATTCAAGAAAGATTATCCTATTATGTTTATCAGAAATATTGATCATTCTGCCAAATTATGTAACGAAACTAGATTAATCATTACAAGACCTAAAAACAAGGTCATTGAAGCAAAGATCTCATTAGAGAACAACACTGGTCAAAAGATTTACATTCCTAGGATGAGATTGACTCCATCAGACAGTAGATTGTTATTCAAATTCCAACGCAAGCAATTTTCTTTAATGCTCTCTTATGCCATTACTAGCAAGAATAGGCTCAAAATTCTTATATGTCATGATAACTCAACCAACTGCACTAAAACAAACAATATAATTTATCATGAAATATTTAGAAATATTTGATTTCATCTGCAATTCTCGATGTCAACCTACTCCATTGCTATTGGTACAACTAACTAAATTGTTTTTATCATACTAATTGTTTACGAATTAAATAACTTATTTCAGCAGTTTTATATTCTACTATAAAAATTTCCTTACCAAAATTATGAAAAAATGTTCCATTATAAAAATAAATCATTTTGCTAATAATGTCAACTTTTGATATTTTCAGGATTTAGAACAAGACTCAAGAGGAAGAAAAAATTTTCTCTATGTTAATTTGTACTTTTACACTTTGTATTTTGTTTTTAATTAGGCATGCTATCTAAACTTATAAACTTTAGTATGTTATCAAAATATGTTGAATGCATAGTTGTAAATTGAAATTATTATCTCTTAATGTTTCTCCACTACTAGTATATTTTTGGTCTCTAATATTAATAATTTTATTCAAAAATATTTTTAACGTTTAATTTTATTCAATTTTCTTATTAGCGTTAAATACCCATACTTAACAAAGCTTCCTAGCTTTCTTCCTCAACTGATATGAAGCAATATCTATCGAAAATAAATATATTAAACATAGATAATCCTATTTTTTGGGGTAATTTAAGAAAAAACATGATTAAGTGAGAATTAATACTCAAAATGTCCTCTGAAAATAGATCCCTAACTCAATTTGGCTCCTCAATTTTTAATTGTCCCAAATTGTATTATGAAACTTTAAGACGTGACTCAAGTATAATTCTATTTTAATAGACTATAATTTATAATTTAAATATAGACCATATATATTTATATAACTTCAAGGTGGATAATGTGACTAATTGAAAGCCAAATGTAAAAAGATTGGTTAAAACATACAGCAAAATTGCTGGACAAAGCTCCTTTGGCAGCAGCATAATGAAAATTGGCCACATCCCTTGAATGTTGTTATATATATCTTGTTAGAAATAGAATATGCCTTAGAACAATATATGATCGATTCAATTCAATTCAATTTTACCCTAACAAATTTTACTTTAATGTGCAAGAGTGCGTATACAATGAAGCTACAAAATAAAGTAAACCAAAACAAGAGTTATGTGAACTATAGAAAGGAAATTAAAATATATGATCAACAACGACATCAATGTTAAATCAAAATTCAAATGATAAAATTGCGCGAACAATACTCAAAACTAGGGATTTAAAAAAAATAGAACAGTTACCAAATGCCACTGTTACAAAAATCAAAAGCTTTGAATAAAACAAAGCGAGAATAAAGAAAAGCTTTATATCCCGTGTGTACTATCCACTCGTAATTGGAGGGTACTAGTGGTGGATTGCCACTACCATCCTTGCCATTGCTTGTCACAAAGCGAGCTAAAGGGGGTAACTGGACACTACTAGATCAGCCATTCTGCATCCATTGCATAAACGCATGAATCTGTCTCAAAATTATGGATTTCAAATATAAGATTTAGGCAAAAAAAAGGGGGTTAAAATGGATGGCTTTATTTGGTAAAAACAATAACATATGATCTATCCGGTACTAGATTGGGGGATACCGTAAAATAAAAAAAATAACACTACTTATTAGCTATAACCACTAAATTTGTGTTTATACTTTAACCTATAAACATTTCCAGGGCTAAAATGAATAACGGCCCACTTAAGAGGACTGACCTCATTCACTCTTACCCGACCTCATAGAGGTCAGACATGGCGACAGCAGTACAATTATACTTATCTAAATAAGTAATCAACTCCTAAGATATCTCTTACTTGTCTAGAAGAGAGATCTCAACAACTCCCCTAGAAAAAGAGAATGATTATTCATCATCAAAGGTGGAACTACTCTAAAAGGTGGTTATCTATTCTACTATAAATATACTGACACCCACCCAATTTATTAAAAATTTGCATAAAATCCTTGCTAACTTAAGCATCGGAGTCCTTTGCAGGTACCAGCCCCTACCTCCTCACGAGAAACTGGAAGGCGGCACCTCGACACCAATAGAAGTTAGACGCTGCCAAAAGGAGTCTGGACCTTACGTTTAGGCCGAAAAGCAACCCAGTTTCAGATAACCCTCAAAATATTGGCGCCGTTGCTAGAGACACCTGGAGGTCTACACCTAATCATGGCAGAAAATTAGTTTGAAGACAGTCATACGGCATCTGAATCAGAACCAGAACCTTATAATGATGACCAAGCACTCATGATACCTCAATGACATGATATATCGAGTGGTCCTAATGGGGAGGGAACATTGAAAAATCCTCCACCTAGGAGAATCAATTCAAAAATACATCCACCAGAGAATGAAGAGCTCCCGCATCCAACCGAGATCATGGGATGGGACTCATACACGGGGCACCATGGCCAATTAGAACAACTTGAATAGGAGATCAAGCGATAAAGAGAAGTTGAAAGATATTTGCGAAAGGAGGTATACTGAAGAAGAGAGCTAGAAGAAAAGCTCTTGAAACTAGAGGCCGATCTTCGAAGTCGGAGAAACCGTGCGGATTGGGAGAAAAGCCCTTTTGGGGGAGAAGATCCATTCATAGAAGAGATCATGCGGGCTAGTTTCACCAGAAATTTTAAAAGCCCCGACATGGACCTTTATAACGGAATGACCGACCAAAGACACTACCTGAGTAACTTTAAAAGTCTGATGTACCTAGCCAACGCGTTTGATGTGACCCATTGCAAGGCTTTCCCAACGACATTAACCAAAGCGGTGATGAAGTGGTTTGATAGCTTACCACCTAGGTCAGTAACTTGTTTTGACGATCTAGTACAGAAGTTCCTTACCAGATTTTCAATTCAAAAGGACAAAGTCAAGCATGCCCCAAGTCTCTTAGGCATTAAACAAGAAATCGGGGAAACTCTCCGAGCTTATATGAAAATGTTCAACAAAGCTTGTTTGGAGATTCAAAATTTACCAACAGAAGTAGTGATAATGGGTTTGGTTAACGGCCACAGGGAAGGGCCATTTTCTCAATCTATATCTAAGCAACATCCGACCTCTCTATACGAAATACAAGAACGGGCAAAAAAGTACATCAATATGGAGAAAAATTCTCGACTCAGAGAGTCCAAAGCAAACCCTTCCTTATCAAGCTCAAGATAAAGATAAAGAACAAGAAAAAAGGATGAATACAACTCGGACAAGCCTATCATAATTACACCATGCTCTGAGTTTCTCTTATCGATATTTACAAGGAGATTTGCCACACTGAAAATCTCCTACCCTCTCTTCCTATCAAGAACAAGAAAGCTGGAAGTCGGACATAATACTGTGAGTATCACAAACTATATGAGCATTCCATGAATGATTGCTATGACTTGAAAAATGTAATAGAAAAATTGACCAGAAAAAGTCGGTTAGAAAGATATCTTGTAGAGAGATTGGACGATCCAGAAAAAAGGAAGAGTGGTGATGAATACAGGGGTTGACGAGATTGGCCACCACAAACCCTTGATAGGCATATCCACGTGATAGTTGGAGGATTTGCTGGAAAATGGATAACCAAGTTTTCCTATAAAAGGCATCAAAAAGAAGTTTATCAAGTCGGTGAAGAATGCGAAGGTTTCGATTTACCCACAATCTCATTCACCAAAGAAAACATTAAAGGAGAAACCCCAGGGCATGATGATTTGGCTGTGAACATAATGATACTTACCAATGCAAATCTCCGCAGAACTCTGGTAGATCAGGGGTGCTCGGCCGACATTTTATTCAAACCTACTTTTGACAAGCTGGGGATAGAAGAGAGAAAATTAATAACCTATCCTGATAATCTTTTCAGGTTAGGAGACACATCCATCCGACTTCTCGACTTCATCTCCTTGCATAACACTTTTGGTAAAGGGTTTATATCCAGAACTTTGAATTTAGACTACATTGTGGTCAACATGACATCAGCATACAATGCATTAATAGGTCAAAAAATTTTGAACCGACTAGCTACGGTTGTTTTCATTCCTTATCTCAACATGAAATTCCCGACTTTAGAAGAAATTGCTACCATATGAGGAGATTAGAGGCTGGCATGAAAATGCTATAACGAGAGCTTGAATTCACAGAGAAGTATTAAAGGAAATGAAGTTAACACCATTGAATTGGGTGGTGTCCAAGCTCGAGAAGAACTACGACCTCAACCTGGTGAAAACACCAAAGAGGTTCAAATAAGATATCTGGTAGAGAAAACAACAAGCATAGGAGTTAACCTGGATAAATAAAGAATTAAAAACAGATATCGTTAAACTCTTAAAAGAAAAATCTAACCTCTTTGTTTGGAAAACCTCCGACATGCTTGGGATACACCCCAACCTCATGACCTGTTCAACAAAGACGATAAAAGCTCGGTCCTAAAAGAGCACAAGTCGCAGAAGAGAAAGTACTAGCTTTATTAGAAACTGGATTCATAAGAGAGGTGAAATACCCTTTGTGGTTGGCTAATATGATACTCGTGAAAAAATCGAACGGAAAGTGAAGAATGTGTGTCGATTATACCGACATCAATAAAGCCTGTCCTAAAGACCCGTACCCACTTCCCAACATTTGATACCTTGGTAGATTTAGTTTTAGGATATCGATACTTGTCTTCTATGGATGCATACTCGGGGTACAATCAAATTCCGATGTATAAGTCGGACCAAGAAAAGACCTCATTCATCACCCCAAAGGCCAACTATTGTTATGTAATAATGCCTTTTAGATTAAAAAATGCTGGAGCCACCTATCAACGGCTAATGAATAAGGTGTTTTCATCCTGCCTTGGTAAGTTGATAGAAATCTAAGTTGACGACATGTTTGTCAAAATAAAGGAAGATGCCACCCTCTTGTTTGACTTGTCTAAAGTATTCAACACAACTATAGAACATGGGATGAGACTACATTTCCCAAAATGTACCTTTGTAGTAAAAGTCGGAAAGTTCCTAAACTTCATGCTCACTCAAAGGGCCATCGAAGCCAATCCAAACAAATGCAAAGCAATTCTCAAGATGAAAAGCCACGACATATCTCAAGGAAGTTCAACAATTAAATGAAAGGCTAGCGCCCTATCCATATTCTTAGCATGATTAGCGCTGAAGTCTCTACTCTTGTTCTCAATACTTAAGAAATGATGCAAATTTGAATGGACGAAGGAATGCGAGGAAGCTTTTCAAGACTTCAAAAACATCTTTAGTCAGCCACCAATACTCACCCGACCTATTCCAAGGGAAGAACTCGTGTTGTACTTAGTAGTTGCAAGTAGAGTCATAGCCTTAGCTTTAGTATGAGAAGATAAGAACGGGCAACAACTGATTTATTTTATTAGCAAGGCTTTACAAGGGACAAAACTAAACTATCAGAAAATAGGAAAGTTCGCAAATGCCCTCGTGCTTACTTCTAGAAGGTTTTGACCTTATTTCAAAAATCATACCACAAAAGTCCGAACTAATCAACCCATGAAGTATATCCTCCAAAAGACAAACACTGTAGGTCGAATGTTATAATAGGAGATAGAATTGCCCGAATTCGACTTAAGGTATGAGACTCGAACAGCAATAAAATCCCAATACCTCATCAACTTCGTAGCCGAGTACACCGAAACCTAAAGAAGTCTTACAATTTGGAATTTATATGTGGATGAATCATCCAATAAAATTAGAAATGGAGTAGAAGTTGTTCTGGAGAGTAAAGAAGGAACTGGGATAGAGCTTTCATTAAAATTCAAGTTTTTAGCCTCCAATCAAGCATAGTACAAAGCATTACTTTGTGGCTTGAAACTAGCTAAAGAGATCGGGGCAATAAAGTTGATTATGTTTAGTGATTCTCAAGTGTTAACCTCTCAAGTCAATGAACCTATTAGGCTAAAAATTCTAACATGAAGAGGTATTTAGAAGAAACACTAGAACAATTAGTTCAATTTCTGAAGACAAAGGTCCGACATATAGCTCAGGAGTGCAATTTCTGAGTTGACGCCCTCTTCAAGTTGGCCAGCAACAAGCCAGGGGCAACAATAGAAGCTTGATCCGAAAAACTCTCCACACACCATTAGTGGCCAAAAAAGTCGAGAAAAGTCGGGTACAATGGCTAGCTCAAAGTTTAGAAAGTGAATGCCTTTGGTGATGATTATGCTGAGAAAGTAGATGGGAATTTTCAGGTGTTTGCCTTGAGAGATTCTGGTGATTTGGCGGAGAATGCCACGGCCTATGTGAACTTAGAACCCTGTAATCATTTTCGGAAGGACTCCACCTTGCACTGAAGTTTTAATCAAAGCCAAAGTGAAAAAAGTGGTGGTTGGGATGGTAGATCCAAATCCCCTTGTGGAATCTAAAGGGTTGGCTAGATTGAGAGATGCAGGTATTGAAGTTGTTGTCAGTGTAAAGGAAGAGTTATGCAAGAGCCTTAACGAGGACATTGTTCATCCCATGTTAACCGGAAAACCTCTCCTTACATTGAGGTAATTTAATCATCTTCTTGCTTATCATCAATGGTTTTGGTTCTACTTTTCTAGAGTTGAATCTAGGTAGAATTAATTCTGCAAAACAGATTATGATATAAAAGTGATTTATATTTGGTAGTTTCTCTGAAAGCTATTCTAAAAAAATTGATACCTTCAAAAATCAATTCTAGAATTGTTTCTAACCCGTCCAAACATGTTTCCGAACACACTCATTCAGGCACGTTTGTTCTGTTGGTGCACATTGAAATTTTGGTTTTTAGCATATAATGATATGCATTTCATAGCATTGCCTTTTCTGCTTTGCAGATATTCTCTTTCTGTCAAAGGGAATTTTTTGAACTTACTTGGGGATGGAGTTACAGAACGTGGTGGATATTATTCACGTTTATTACAAGAGCCGCTGCATCGGTGCCTGGATGTAGTGTTAAATGAGCAAGGGTTTTCGCGTTTTCGTGAACGAACGAGGGTAAATAAGCTAGTTCACAAAGGAAAAGATAAAGGTCGAAGCGACAGAAGGTTGAGATTTGGGACATGGAACATAGGCACTCTAACAGGAAAGTCAATGGAGGTGGTGGACACCATGACAAGGAGGAAGATTAACATTATGTGCCTACAAGAAACGAAATGGGTTGGTGCAAAGGCTAGGGAGTTGGATATTTCTGGTTTCAAACTTTGGTATACAGGAAAGGTGAAGAATAGGAATGGGGTTGGAATAATTGTGGATAAGCAGTGGAAGAAGGACGTAGTGGATGTCAAGAGGGTGGGAGATCGGATCATCTCTATCAAACTTGTGGTGGAGGGATGTGCTTTCCATGTGATTAGCGCCTATGCACCGCAAGTGGGTTCAGACGAACAACACAAGATAAGGTTTTGGGAGGATCTAGAAAGTTTGGTTCAAGGCATACCTTTGGGAGATAAGATTTTCTTAGGAGGAGATTTAAATGGCCATGTTGGGAGAGAAGTGACTGGATATGGGAGTATTCACGGAGGTCATGGTTTCGGGGTGATCAATGCCGAGGGTAAAACTATTTTGGACTTTTCCTCAACTTTTGATCTTCTCATCGCAAATACATGTTTTAAAAAGAGAGACGAACATCTTATAACCTATAAGAGTGGCATGACAAGCTCTCAAATCGACTTCTTCTTGTTGAGGAGAGTCGACCGAAAATTTTGCATTAACTGTAAAATTATCCCAGGAGAGAGTTTGACAACACAACATAGGGTGCTCGTCATGGATTTTCGCGTTGAGCAAAAGTTGAGGAAAAGACATCATACGAAGAACCCAAGGACGAGGTGGTGGCGGATGAAAGGTGAGGAACAAAGAAGCTTCCTAAGACGGGTAGGAGAAGAGGCAAAGTGGGATGGGAATGGAAGCGCGGAAGAGATGTGGAGGGAGATGGCAGAAGTTATTAGAAGAACAGCAAAAGAAAGTTTTGGTGAATCTAAAGGAATAGGACCAAGAGACAAGGAGTCCTGGTGGTGGAATGCGAGTATACAAGAAAAGATAAAGATAAAAAGGGAATGCTTTAAAGAGTGGTCTTTATGCCGCAATGCAGATAACTGGGAAAAATATAAGGCGGCTAAGAAAGAGACAAAAGTGGCTGTAAGTGAAGCAAGGACAAGAGCATATGAGGGTCTCTACCAGTCTTTGGGCACGAAAGAAGGAGAAAAATGTATATATAGAATCGCAAAGAGTCGGAAAAGAAGAACGAGAGATTTGGATCAGGTTAAGTGCATAAAGGATAATGATGGAGAGGTGTTGGCTCAAGAGGAGAAGATTAATGAAAGGTGGAAGAGCTACTTCTACGAGTTATTTAATGAAGGACAGAAGACTCTTCCGAGCCTTGGTCGATTATGCACAAGGGAAGAAGATCAAAACTTTGACTACTATCGAAGGATTCGAGACTTCGAGGTAAAAGAGGCTCTAAAGCAGATGAAAAATGGCAGGACAGTAGGACCTGATAATATCCCGATTGAGGTTTGGAAGGGTCTTGGAGGAAAAGGCATCAACTGGTTAACCAAACTTTTTAATGAGATTTTAAGGTCAAAGAAGATGCCTGATGAGTGGAGAAAGAGCACCTTGGTACCTATCTACAAGAATAAGGGGGATATACAAAGTTGCGGAAACTATAGAGGGATTAAGCTTATGAGTCATACTATGAAGTTATGAGAAAGGGTGATAGAACAGAGGTTGAGAAAAGAGACACAAGTAACAGAGAACCAATTTGGATTTATGCCAGGCAGATCTACCACTAAAGCGATATACCTATTAAGAAGGATGATGGAGAGGTATCGTAGTAATAAAAGAGATTTGCACATGGTGTTTATTGATTTGGAAAAAGCGTATGATAGGGCACTAAGGGAGGTCTTATGGAAGGTTTTAGAAAAGAGGAGAGTAAGGATCGCATATATTCGGGCAATCAAAGACATGTATGATGGGGGCACAACTAGTGTGAAGACTCAAGGTGGTGTGACAGAAGAATTCCCTATTGGTATAGGATTACACCAGGGATCATCCTTAAGTCCATACCTTTTCACATTAGTCTTGGAAGTACTCATAGAGCACATCCAAGAGCCTGTGCCATGGTGCATGCTTTTTGCCGATGAAATCATCCTTATGGGAGAGTCAAGGGAAGACCTAAATAAGAAGTTGGAGTTATGGAGAGAAGCTCTAGAAGTGTATGGTCTGCGCATAAGCCGTAACAAGACGGAATATATGGAATGTAAATTCAGTCTGAGAAGGAAAAACTCCAATATAGAGGTGAAGATTGGAGAAAACATCCTACGAAAAGTTAAAAGTTTTAAGTATCTTGGGTGCATCATACAGGATAATGGAGAGATTGAACAAGATGTAAATCATAGGATCTAAGCAGGTTGGTCAAAATGGCGGAGTGCATCTGGTTTTATATGCGACAAAAAAGTGCCTTTAAAACTTAAAGATAAATTCTATCGCACCGCTACAAGACCGGCTATGCTGTATGGTACGGAGTGTTGGGCGGCTAAAGGGGAGCACGAACATAAGCTGAGTGTGGCAGAGATGAAGATGTTGAGATGGATGAGTGGTCATACGCGATTGGATAAAATAAGGAATGAAGATATAAGGGAGAGAGTTGGAGTAGCACCCATTGTGGAAAAGATGGTTGAATCGCGTCTCAGGTGGTTTGGACATGTGGGAAGAAGACCGATAGAACATCCAGTCAGGAGGGTGGATGAGATGGAAGATGGACAAAGAGCGAAAGGCAGAGGAAGACCTAAGAAGACCATCCGTGAGGTGGTCAAACGAGATCTACATGTAAACGGTCTCTCTGTAGACATGATACATGACAGAGCACAATGGCGTCGTTTGATTCATGTAGCCGACCCCACTTAGTGGGACAAGGCTTTGTTGTTGTTGTATTCAGTGGGAACATATCCATACCTGCTGCATCTCAAGAACCTGGAGCAAATCAGCCGCTTCGGATTGTAATACATAAGGATTCTAGTTCTTCAAACAAAATTCTGCTTGCTGTCAATGAAGTTACTGATAAAGTGATTCTTTTTACAGATGATGGACCAGCAACCGTTCCAGAACTGGCCAAAAATGGAATCGAAACCGTCATTTTGGATCAGCATAATTGGCTACTTTACACGCTACACAGAAACACACCGTGAAAGTAGCAAAATAAGACATTGAGGAAAAGAACAATTACCAAACTAAGAAGCATTGAGGAAATAAGACACAGAATCAAGTAGCAAGCATTCAACCAATTCACATTATAATTAAGGCATCTATAAAATGATCTCTTTGGATTCGTATCCATCCTAGACCAACAAAGAACGGGTCGCAACCCACAACCACACCAATGTGAAACCTTCCTATCTCTAACAAGATGTGCATTCCTCACCCAACTACCATGCGAACGAGATCTACTAGAGCTCCCAGAAGCTTGCCTACTTCTCCCCAACATCCTCCCCAAAACACCAGAAATGACTTCAATTTGGGAGATGTGGGACCCTTGCTAGGTTTTTATGTTCAAATCGTAAGGAGCTAAATTGTTGCCTCTAAGATTTTGGCCACATCATATAACCGTTGAAAGTACCAAGTGTCAACTAAATGTGCCATATCATTTCTCCGGTGACGGAGATACTAAAGAGCCAACTTTGAGTTACACCTTCAAGTTTCGGGGATACAATGAGTCAATTGGAAATTGGAAGGCCTAATTGAGTCAGGGGTCCAATTTGATGGGCCATTTTGAGTATTAACTCATTAAGTGATCATATATAATTCCTTCCTGTTAATTGTGCTAAAAACATTAACATTGATAAAAAGAAATAAACTTCTATTAACAGTTAGGAAGAAAGCTGTGTAATATCAGATAAATTGCATCAATCTCAAATTACAACAGTGATATAATCAAATTTCAAGCTCCAATTAGCATATCGAGAGATTAGTTGTAATTGTTTTCTGTTAAACATTACTATATGCATCATTGCCAATTTTGATGGTATAACCCGTGTGCACATATAAATGTTTAATAAAGAATTGAACCAGAAAATATCAAAACTTGTTGAGCTTTATCACTATCCCTTACATGTATATGCAAGCTTCATTTCTTTTACTCCTTGTTTGTGGCTGGGATCATATTCTGCTAGTGTATTCCAAGGAGTGAATGAAAGGCCATCATGTCCAGACGCAAACAGTTCCATTCTTGTCAGCTGAAGCTAGGGGTTTCCCCATTCCACTCCACCTACAACACAGAACAGAAGAACTGTGTTCCTTCAGAGTACTGACAATATCGCCTTTAGATATCGACCAAATATAGACAGAACCATCAGCAGATCCAGCAGCAACATGATTGTCATCTGGGCTAATACAGGAGCGACTCCAATTAGAAGCCACTCTGTTACCTGAGGCTCTCAGAGTGCCGCAAACTTCCAATGATCGCACATCAAACAAATTATGCAAGTTATCCCTTCCACTGGTCAATACAACATTTCCATTTCTAGAAAGGGATATTGATGTGACAGCAAGTGAATGTGCAGCAACCTCACTAAGTAGCTTGCCGGTCTGAATGTCCCATAGCCGTAGATTACCATCAACATGTCCAGAAAATATGGTCTGCCCATCCATGCTGAAGGAAAGAGCATTGCAGTTGCTGTGGAAAATGATTGTGTTAGTGCAGTAGCCTTTCATCAAGTCCCAAACTTTTATAGTACGATCATAAGCCGCACTGACAACATGACGACTTGAAACCTTGCTAACATCAACAGCACAAACTTTTTCGGTGTGGCCAGTAAGGGTATGACGGACTCGGCCTGAATTGAGATCCCAAACATACAAGTTGTTTGAGCTGCTTGCAGCAATGACAGATCGATTATCATGGGTGATAGTGAGATCTAACACAGAACCAAGGCAGCCATGAAGATTAGAACTTACAGTTCCTGTATTTGTATCCCACACTTTAACAGACCTATCCTGTCCCCCAGTGATCAATCTACTAGAATTATACTCAAACAATATGGCAGCACAACCACCTTCATGTGCATTGAGCCTGTATTTACATGTGGAAGGGATATTCGACTCTAAAAAGAATTCAGCACCTTCTTCGCTTCGACGAACTATGCCATCCACCTGCTGCCTAGCAAGTTGTTCTAAACCACTGGCTTTTAGCCGCTGAACCATGTCTTCATACAGCGCATTAGCCTACAGTTACAGTAATATATTATTAGCTGAATTGACAAAAAGCAAGGACTTAGAATCATAGAGCAACCAGAATTAATTTGATTTCTATGCATTTTAACTCCTTTAAAAGAAAATAAACTACTGGAAGAGGTTCAAATTTCAAGCAATTGGAAAGTAAGTTAAAAAGTACATGCAATGTATACATGACATTTAGCACAAATTTGACAAAGTGACATCATGACATAGTATAATCTTGAGTATCAGGTCATGCCAAAGTCATATTCATCCTCATAGAGTGTGTACAGCAATACTGAATATCTAATGCCATAAAGTACATATGACGAATAGGAAGATATTGTATTGTACCTCATTGAGGCGTTCAGCATCCTTCATCTTTTCTAACATCCAACGATCAATCAACATCTTATTTTCAGCTTCGGCTTTGTTGGCTTTGGTAGTCATCTGCTCTAGTTGTGCTTTGAGTTCCGAATTCTCACTCATAACCAATTCAAGAGCCTTAATCTTTTGTTCCAAGTCCGACTTTAATTGAGAGCGCTCTTCCCTGCAAAGTTAAGCAGTGATCAATTTCTACAACAGCACAACTTATAAGAAGAAAATAAGGTATCAATGGCTGTTAAAACAAGGAAGAAATATCGCGCAACCTCACTTCGGTCAACTCCTTTTGCATTTCGGCAATTGCAGTTTCTTTCACCTGGACCGAAGCTTTCAAAGCTCTAGACTCGGCTACTTCGACAACAAGCTGCTCGGACAGCCGAGACTGAGCTTTGTAGCATTGCTGAAGTTCTAACTGAAGACTCTCTGCTTTCTCTTTCCACTCAGAACCCTTCAAAAGGCACACAAACAAATACATAACCAAATTCAACTTCACAAAATCACTCAAACAATCAAACGCACACAGGACACAATCCAAGCAACAAAATTAACAGACAAATGCTGTGCTTATAATTGTGAATTATCAAAAGTCAACAACTTTTCAGAGCTGTTACTGAACAATATGTAAAATATAACTAGGGATAGAAAATTCGAAATTGCAATTCACTCTATGACCAATTCAAGAATCCCTAATATAAGCATTAATAATAAAATTGTTTAAAGTGAGTAATTTGAGAAAGGGGAAGAGGGACCTGGGAAGCGATGGGTCTTGAGAGAGCTTCAAAAGCGGGGCGATGAGCGGCTTCTTCGAGCAAATGCCGCTTCCGTAGAGCCTTCAAAGCGTTCTTGATCGCATCGTTCGCGATTTCTTCTTGCGACTTGCAAGTTTTTGCCATTGCTGGGAAAAATCCAGACGCCAAATTAGCCAATCACCACTTTCTGTTAGGATCAAGAAAATATTAATACGAGGCAGGAATTTTACAATTTTGGAGTTGTTAAAATGGTTATATAATAGTTTCAGTCTTTCAGATGGTGACCACGAAGGATTGTAGAACAGAGACGTGAAAGAAATTGTAGTCCAGGGTCCTAATGGAAGGGCATTTTCGGAATAGTGCGAATATTGTGGGATGAACATCACCCAAGGCCTACTAGGCCCACAACAGTAGCACTAGAGCTACTACACCCCTAAGCCTTCACATTTTTTTTTTAACTCAAGGGTCTTAAGAGCACTTAATGAATGCATATAACCAAAAACAACAGATAGGATCATGCATGTTTTTTAAAATGATTCCGTGGATGAATAGGACCAAATGATCGACGACGACCACGACGATAATAAGAATAATTTATTAATGACCTTCATTGCAGAAGTTTAATTTATTTTCTGAAACCATAAAAATGTTTTTGAAAAATATAAGTGTTGATAAAAATATTCGAACATGAAAAAAAAAATTTCTCTAACTAACGAGAACTCAATATTTATTGGATTTCTAAAAATAAAAGAACTTTTTTTAGAGAAAATGAATGATGTAATCAATCAATAGTTATATTTTAAAATTCAGTCTTTGACTTCTGATTTGGTAACTTTTCTTTTTTTTTTTGAATTTTTTATATTTTTTATTTTATTCATATTTTCAACACATGTTTTGTTGAAAATTGATGTTTTCAATTTTTCTACTTTTATTCAATATATCTAAGTAGATCTTATTTGTCAATACATATATTATTGACTATTGTTCTTTTTAATTGATTTTCCCCTAAACCCATAACATTGGATTTTTTTTAAATAAAATAAAAAAATTATTTATTTTTTCAAACAAGATATTTTAACTTTATTTTTTAGAATATGATTTTTTTGTAATAAAGATAAGTTCATCGTATTCCAGCGAACTATATGATAGGTTTCTAAGATAAAAGTATGCCGGTTGGAGAGTAGATCAGAAAAGCACAATATCCTTGTTTATTTTCTTTCTCTTACTGTAGACATTTTCTCTACGATGTCAAAGAATCCATTTTTATCCATTCATTACGATGGTGAAATAGTGTATGACAAAGAAGGTTTTATCATTTTTAGATCGGAGCAACCGATAATTACCTATATGACCCCGGAAGTCGACAGTTTAACAGCTTTGAAGAATTTGATAGTGTATTCCGTCGGGTAGCAAGAGGCAAAAGGATGAAAAAATTTACTACAGATATCTGACCGAAGTAGATGACAGTTTGTTTTATAAAAGGTATATTACAATTGTATTGTCTCTGTCAATATTATATTTATCAGACCATGGTTGTGAGAAATATTTTTGTTGTCTTAAATTAGGTACCGTTTGTGCGATGATGAGGATGTACGGCTTATAAGGTCGTCGCACAACCAACGGACAAATGTTCATCTGTTGCAATTATTCGTGTATCTCGTTGAGGTGGGTGGCCGAGGATCATCTGTAGATACTATCGATGATAGTCTATTGAGTGGTGCTGTTAGACGAACTATCAGAAGGACTATGGTGGATCTACATATGCCACCTGAGGGTAGTAAGGAGGGGTCTAATGTTGAAGTTCATAATGTTGACTTAATGAACGACGGTGTTGAAAGTCATGATGGTTCTGCTATCAGAGATCCGATGATGGATGAGTATGAAGTTAACCCCAATGACGGAGACGATGCTGATGAAGAACCACCTGAAACTCCTGATGATGGTGACAAGGAAGAAGAGATGAACTACTATGGTGACACACAGATCGCTTTGACATAGCCTGTCATTTCTCAACCATATGACTAGCCGGATCATTTCACGAGGTTGAATCTCGATGCGATGACTTCGGATTGGTCGTTTACCCCGGGAGGCTGGTAGCACGAATCCCACACCTTCGTACTAGCAAGTGCACTGGGTCGTCCAAGTAATACCTGAGCGAGTTAGGGTCGATCCCACGAGGATTGTGGTTTGAAGCAAGCTATGCTTATCCTGCAGGTCTTAGTCAGGCAGATGAAATAGTAGGAGATGTTGGTATGATATTTTTAATTGCATAAGAGAAAAGGGAATAAATAAACAAGATAATTAGAACTCAGAAGTCGTGTAAACTATGAAAAGAGAATAGGTAAGGGTTGGAGTTGCTTAGTCTTTCTGAATTAATTCTGGTAGTACTATCTTCTCTACTTGTGAGTGATCTCTTCTATGGCAGGCTGTACGTGATCAACGCCATAGGCCGTGGTCATTGATCTCCTCTGCTATAGATTGAACGCCATTGGCCGTAGTCATGCAATCTGATGAAGGGTGAAGCGCTAGCAAGTCATTCTCCTGGCGATCTTACTCAAAATGCCACAGACAAGGTCGAATCTTCCGGATCAGAGAACGCTGCTTCTTTGGATTCTAGCCTATACCACGAAAACCATAATCTCCCCAGAAATTGGCTGAACTGGTGTCTTGAGAAGTCCCCAACGAAGTCGTGGATTAACCGTCTGAGAGATATATAAACATAGTCGTTGGCTCGTGCTTTCCAGTCACGTATTCACACGAACCTAAGTAGACGCGGGTGTTTGTCAGGCACGTTCGTCTTAATGTGATGAACAGAGCTAATTTGTCAGATCATCCTATTCACCACGACGAAGATCGGATATACATCTTAGAAATAGATCAAACACGGATTGGAGAAGAAATTGTAATACTTTTATTAATTCATAGGACTCAACAGGGCTCCTCCCCTTAAATTATGAGGTTTAGAAACTCATACTGAGGTAAAATATAATGATAAATGTGTATGATGGTAAAAGTGAAGTAAAAGTGTTCGAATAACATGAATTAAATCCTTTAAATACTAAACTAATGACTAGTAAGGGTAAAACAGTCTTTTTAGTGATAAAAACCACTACTGAGACCCAATTGGTGAGTGTTTTGGGTGTGGAACGCTAGCTGGGGAGTCCTCTCTTGGCATTTAGATATTGGGCTTTGCTCTTTGGGTGCTGGACGCCAGAAAGAGGTTTTAGACCTTCTAATCCGAAACAACGTAGGAACTATTATACATTACTGGAAAGCTCTGGAAGTCATATTTCAATAGCCATTAAGAACGCTCCATTTGCAGTTCTGTAGCTCTAGAAAATCTCTTTCGAGTGCAAGGAGGTCAGATTTGGACAGCATCTGCAGTGCTTTCTTTGTCTCTAAATCATACTTCTGCTCCTGCTCCTCAAATTCAGCCAGAAAATGCTTGAAATGGTACAAAAATACACAAACTCAAAGTAGAATCCAAAAATGTGAAATTAACACTAAAACCCGTAAAAACTTAATAAAAACTAAATAAAACCTATTAAAAACTACATGAAAACTATGCCAAAAAGCGTATAAAATATCTGCTCATTGGTGCGGTATTTTACAACCCACAAACTAACCAGCAAGTGCACCGGGTCGTACCAAGTAATACCTCAGGTGAGTGATGGTCGATCCCACGAGGATTGATGGATCAAGCAACAAGGGTTGATTAAATTACTCAGTTAGATAAAGAGAATAGTATGTTGAGTGTTCAAAGAGCATTAAATAATTGTGCAGAAAATAAAATAGTAAAGTAATTGAGTTGGGAATGAAATATGGAGAAAGCAGTTAAGGTTTCAGAGTTATCTATTTTTCTGGATTAACTTTTATTACTAACTATTTTAATCCTATAGGATTTAATTTATGGCAAACTATATGTGACACCCTAACTCCTTAGACCTTCCTAGTCTCCTCTAAAATTCATCGACTGCCAATGCCTTGGTCAATTAATTCCAATTAGAGGGTGAAGTTCAAATTCCAGTTTATATACCACGAAAATTCAGATTACCCAAAAATAAGAGGATTATATGTCACGTATCCTGTTAAATCCAAATGATTAAAATTTAGGAGAAATTGTTTTCAAACTGTTGTTCAAGTAAAGAGCTTTTCCAAGTTTTACAAGAACTCAAATAGAAAGAGGGTCATACTTCCGTTCCACCCAAATTCATAAGATAAAGAGCGAAAAAAATTCTTAAATTATAAATCCATACATAAATTAAAATAGAAAAAGCAATGAAATTAATCCATACAAATAGACAGAGTTCCTAACCTTAACAATGAAGGATTAGTTGCTCATGGTTCAGAGAAGAAAACTAGGATTGTAAATTGGAATGGAATAATGTTCTCTAGGGAAGGAAAGTTTCTCCCTTTTATATCTAATCCTAAAAATTTTAAAATCTAATTTCAAAAATTAAAATTAAAAATAACAATATCTTTCCTAAAAATAAGATTTGAATTTAAATTTGAATTAATTAACAAGTCTTTAGTTGATGGGTGGGGACCACTTGTTTTGTTCATTCTGCAGCTTCTAATCTATGTTTTCTAGGCTGGAAACTGGGTCAAAACAGCCCAAAAATCATCCCCAGCGTTTTTATACGTTTTCTACACGTGGCGCATGTCATGCGTACGCATCAGTCACGCGTACGCGTTGATGGTCTTTTTCGCGAGTCACGTGTATGCGTCAGTGTCTGTCACGCACACGCGTCGCCGTGGAAAGCTCCAAATCACGCGTACGCGTCAGTCACGCGTGCCCGTTGGCATAGATACCTCCAAATCAGGCGCACGCGTTAGGCACGCGTGCGCATCACTCCTCGCTGCCATCTCCTCTGATTCTTGTGCTGCAAAAACTCCATCAAATCTAGCCGAATGATACCTAAAATAAACAGTATTGCACAAAACTCAAAATAGCATCCATAGTGGCTAAAATATAATTAATTCTTGATTAAACTCAACAAATTAGATGCAAATTCACTAGGAAAAGATAGGAAAGATGCTCATGCATTACAACACCAAACTTGAATTGTTGCTTGTCCTCAAGCAACCAAAACTAATATAGGCTTAGGATGTGAATTTGCATGAGAATGAGAGTTTGATTAAGCTCATGTCTCTTCTTATAGTGGGGTTTACAACTGCATCCTGAATAGTTTTGGCATCTCACTCTCCTTTGAATCAGAAGGATGTCATTGTCATTCGGAATTAGAATCCGGATAATATTATGAATTCTCTGATCTTTTGTAACTCAATTTAATCCTTGAACACAACAATTTTTTTCTTTGGTGCTTTTCACCTTGAGCCTAGCCGTGATTTTAAATGTTTTGTCTCAAGCTTTACTTGACACAGAAACACCACAAGCACTTAACTGGGGAACTCTCTTTTTTTATTTTTATATATATATATATATATATATATATATATATATATATATATAGTCACTCCTAGACATTGGTGCTCAAAGCCTTTGGCGTACTTTGCAATTGATCTCGACTCTAAATGTTTTGTCTCAAGGATTACTTGACACAAGAACACCACAAGCATGTGACTAGAGAAACAACTCTTTGAGCTTTTAATCATGTCTGACCTCCCTAGTCATTGATGCTCAGAGCCTTGACCTTGCTTTTATTTATTTTTTTCTTTCTTTTGCTGTTTCTTTTGCTTCAAGGATTAAACTTTCATTATATTCAGAGAAATCATAATAATTTTCTAAATTCCTATTCCTTGTACATCAATATTTTTTATTCAAATTTAAATATGCACTGTTCATGTCATGCATTCAGAGTCACAAAAAATACCACCACATTTAAGTAAATAAGACTACTCCTAATTATAAACTCAATTTCTCATGCAATACATCACTTCTTTTTTTTATTTGAATTCAAGCTCAGTGAGGAGACATCTTTTCAGAATTAAAGCAATTAAGAGAAAACTAAACTAGAACCTAGGAATCTAACTAATAAAGGGTCATGCAACAACCAGGAAAAATAGCAGAAAACCAGAACATATCATAGTAAAAGCGGGAAGGAATATAGAATGAAAGGAACTCAACCACCTTAGTTATCCTAGTGGTCGCTTTATTCTTCAGGTTGTGCTCCTCCGTGAAGATGATTCGCCTCCCTTTTGTGCCAGAAAACCCATAAGCGAAGCGTCAACACCAAACTTAAAGGTTTGCTTGTCCTCAAGCAAAGAAGAATTGAAAATAAAAACAAATAGTGAGAGGAAAGAAGAATACAAAGATAAAAGAACAAGAGAGAATTAGGGTTGGGAGAGAGAGAAAGAAAAGTGAAAACTGTGCGGTGAACAAGTGTAGTTGTGCGGCGAAGGCGACGCGTACGCGTGCAGCACGTGTACGCGTGGGTCGCGAATTTTCCTTAATGACGCATGGGCGTCAGGCACGCGTCCGCGTGCCCTTGGTTTTGTGCGATTCGCGCAAATCTAGCCGCTCGCACGCGTAACTCTCTGTTCGCGTGGCTTGGGAACCAATAATTTCATACGACGCGTGCGCGTCATGCATGCGCACGCATGGAGGACCATTTTTGCAAATGACGCGCACGCGTCTCTGACGTGTACGCGTGAGTAAATTTATGGCTCTTGCACGCTTCCAGCCCCAAGGCAGCACAACTCTCGGCCCAAACACTCATTTACGTTAATTTTGTAGGTCACGCGTACGCGTCAATGACGCGCACATGTGGATGGTGATAATTGCAAACGACGCACATGCGTACGCGCGGTCATGTTTGTGCACCAAGCATGGGTCCAGCGCCACTCCCACGCAACTCTCTGTCAAATTTTGTTTTTCACATACACATGAGTGACGCGTTCGTGTCAGCGACGCTTGTGCGTCATGTGCTTTTGTTTTTTAGCTTGAGGTGTTCGGTTCCTGGAATAACATAGCTGCATGATTAGTGAAACAATAAAAACTCAATAAAAATCAAAATAAAAAAGGAAAACTACTACTTTGAAAAATAGCTAAGGATACGAATTTATCGGGTTGCCTCCCGAGAAGCGCTTCTTTAACGTCACTAGCTTGACGATCAGCTCCTCTAAGGAGGAGGATCATAGGGGCTCAGCTCTTCACCCCTTACTTTGAACTTCTTTCCTGTGTCTCCATAACGTAGCTCAATATGCTCCAGAGAAAGGATTCTGATTACTGTATAAACTCATGCTGGATTGCTGGTCAACACCACCTTTATTCCTGGGGAGAAACCTTCAGTGGGGATCTTTTTGTTTCTCCATCCTCTGGGTACTTTCTTCTTTTTGGGAACCTCCTTCTTGGTAGATGATGCATTCCCAACACCAAACTTAGGTTTGATGTTAGGAGAAATTTTATTGATTGTTGCCAAGGGAGGTTTGAGCTGCAGATTCTACTGTGTATCATCAGGGGATTTTTGAAGGGTTGGATCAATAAGCTCAGTCTGCATGCACCTCTCTTCTTCACCTGTTGAATATATATCTTTGAAGACATAAAAGACCAGTTGCTCATTATGCACTCTAAGCACTAATTTACCCACTTCTACATCAATCAGAGCTCTTTCCGTGGCTAGGAATGGTCTTCCTAGAATTATAGAGGCATTCTCATCTTCCCCTGTGTCAAGAATCACAAAATCTGCTGGGAGGAAGAACTTACCCACTTTGACCAAAATATTCTCCACTAATCCGTATGCAGGCTTCATAGATTTGTCTGCCATCTGTAATGCTATCTTTGTGGGTTATGCCTCTTGAATTTGCAGCTTCTTCATCACAGACAAGGGCATTAAACTGATGCTTGCTCCCAGATCACATAACGCTTTCTCAAAGGTTGTGCTTCCAATGGTGCATAGAATTTGAAAGCTCTATGGATCTGGCATCTTCTTTGGTAAGTTAGTCTGAATGATGGCACTGCATTCTTTAGTCAGGACCACTGTCTCATCTCCCTTTAAAGGCTTATTCTTTGACAACAGTTACTTCATGAACTTGGCATAGAGAGGCATTTGTTCCAAAACCTCAGCAAAGGAATATTGATTTGCAACTTTTTGAACACTTTCAAGAACTTTGAAAACTGTTTGTCCTTGGTTTCCTTTTGAAGTCTCTGAGGATATGGCTGATGAGCGGATAATTTATACGCTTTTTGGCATTATTTTTAGGTAGTTTTTAGTAGGATCTAGCTACTTTTAGGGATGTTTTCATTAGTTTTTATGTAAAATTCACATTTCTAGACTTTACTATGAGTTTGTGTGTTTTTCTATAATTTCAGGTATTTTCTGGCTGAAATTGAGGGACCTGAGCAAAACTCTGATAAAAGGCTAACAAAGGACTGCTGATGCTGTTGGATTCTGACCTCCCTGCACTTGAAATACATTTTCTGGAGCTACAAAACTCCAAATGGCGCGCTCTCAACGGCGTTGGAAAGTAGACATCCAGAAATTTCTAACAATATATAATAGTTCATACTTTATTTGAGATTAGACGATGCAAACTGGCGCTCAACGCTAGTTCCAAGCTGCATTCCGGAGTCAAATGCCAGAAACACGTCACGAACCAGAGTTGAACGCCAAAAACACGTTACAACTTGGCGTTCAACTCCAAAAGAAGCCTCTGCATATGTAAAGCTCAAGCTCAGCCCAAGCACACACCAAGTGGGCCTCGGAAGTGGATTTCTGCATCAATTACTTACTTTTGTAAACCCTAGTAGCTAGTCTAGTATAAATAGAACTTTTTACTATTGTACTAGGGGGTCCTTTTCCCTTATTTTCGATTTCATATGCCATTCATGGGGGCTTGTCATTCGGCCATGCCTGGACCACCATCACTTATGTATTTTCAAAGGTGGAGTTTCTACACACCATAGATTAAGGGTGTGGAGCTCTGCTGTACCTCGAGTTTTAATGTAATTACTACTATTTTCTATTCAATTCAGTTTATTCCTATTCTAAGATATTCGTTGCACTTCACCATGATGAATGTGATGATCCGTGACACTCATCATCATTCTCACCTATGAACGCGTGACTGACAACCACTTCCGTTCTACCTTAGACCGAACGCATATCTCTTAGATTCCTTAATCAGAATCTTCGTGGTATAAGCTAGAATTGATAGCGGCATTCATAAGAATCCGGAAAGTCTAAACCTTGTCTGTGGTATTTCGAGTAGGATTAATGGATTGAATGACTGTGACGAGCTTCAAACTCGCGATTGTTGGGCGTGATGACAAGCGCAAAAGAATCAATGGATTCTATTCCGACATGATCGATAACCGATAGATGATTAGCCGTGCTGTGACAGAGCATTTGGACCATTTTCACTGAGAGGATGGGATGTAGCCATTGACAACGGGATGTCCTACATACAGCTTTCCATGGAAAGGAGTAAGAAGGATTGAAGGAAGGCAGTAGGAAAGCAGAGATCCAACAGGGACAAAGTATCTCCATATACTTATCTGAAATTCTCACCAATGATTTACATAAGTATTTCTATCTTTATTTTCTGTTTATTTATTATTATTATTTGAAAACTCCATAACCATTTATTATCCGCCTAACTGAGATTTACAAGATGACCATAGCTTGCTTCATACCAACAATCTCCGTGGGATCGACCCTTACTCACGTAAGGTTTATTACTTGTACGACCCAGTGCACTTGCTGGTTAGTTGTGCGAAGTTGTGAAGAAAGTGCTAAGTTATAAACGCGCATACCAAGTTGAATGCCATTATTAGAGATTACAATTTCGTGCACCAAGTTTTTGGCGCCGTTGCCGGGGATTGTTCAAGTTTGGACAACTGACGGTTCATCTTGTTGCTCAGATTAGGTAATTTTCTTTTCAAAAAGTTTTCAAAAATTTTTCAAAAATTTTTTCTTGTTTTCGTTTTTCTAAAAGTTAATTTTCAAAAAAAATATACAAAAAAAAATCATAAAATCATAAAAATAAAAAATAATTTTGTATTTCTTGTTTAAGTCTAGTGTCAATTTTTAAGTTTGGTGTCAATTGCATGTTTTTAAAATCTATGCATTTTTCGAAAATTCATGCATGTGTTCTTCATGATCTTCAAGTTGTTCTTGGTAAGTCTTCTTGTTTGATCTTGATATTTTCTTGTTTTGTGTTTTTTATTATTTTTCATATGCATTCTTGCATTCATAGTGTCTAAGCATTGAAAATTTCTAAGTTTTGTGTCTTGCATGTTTTTCTTTTCTTAAAAATTTTTCAAAAATAAATCTTGATGTTCATCTTGACATTCAAAGTGTTCTTGGTGTTCATCTTGACATTCATAATGTTCTTGCATGCATTAAATATTTTGATCTAAAATTTTCATGTTTTGGGTCATATTTGTATTTTTCTCTCTCATCATTAAAAATTCAAAAAAATAAAAAATATCTTTTCCTTAATTTTCTCATAAATTTTGAAAATTTGAGTTGACTTAGTCAAAAATTTTTAAAACTTAGCTATTTCTTATAAGTCAAGTCAAATTTTCAATTTTAAAAATCCTATCTTTTCAAAATCTTTTTCAAAAATCAAATCTTTTTCATTTTTTTAATTTTTAAAAATTTTTAAAATTTATTTTCAAAATCTTTTTCTTATCTTTATTTCAAAATTGAAAACTTTACTAATAATTAATGTGATTGATTAAAAAATTTGAAGTTTGTTACTTTCTTGTTAAGAAAGGTTCAATCTTTAAATTCTAGAATTATATTTTTTAGTTTCTTGTTAGTCAAGTAATCAATTTTATTTAAAAAAAGTCAAATCTTTTCCAAAATATCTTTTTTAATCATATCTTTTCAAAAATATCTTTTTCAAATCATATCTTTTTCAAAATCAATTTCAAAATCTTTTCTAACTTCTTATCTTTTCAAAATTGATTTTCAAATCTTTTTCAAATAACTAATTAAATTTTTGTTTGTTTCTTATCTTTTTCAAAACCACCTAACTACTTTTCCTTCTCTAATTTTCGAAAATCTCTCACTCTTTTTCAAAATTCTTTTTCTAACTAATTGTTTCAAATTTTAATTTTTATCTAATTCTTTTTCTTAATTTCCAAATTTTAACTTTAATTTAAAATAAAAACAAAAACATTTTTCTTTTATTTTAAGTTAATTTTCGAAAACCCCTCTCTCTCATCTCTTTCTATTTATTTATTTATTTACTAACACTTCTCTTTATCTCAAGAATCTGAACCTATCTTCACCCTTGTGTTTGGATTCTTACTTTTTCCTTTTTCTATTCCTTTCTTCTTCTACTAACATAAAGGAATCTCTCTACTGTGGTAAAGAGGATCCATATTATTATTTTCTGTTCCCTTCTTTTTCATATGAGCAGGAGTAAGGACAAGAATATTCTTGTTGAGGCAGATCCTGAACCTGAAAGGACTCTGAAGAGGAAACTAAGAAAAGCTAAATTATAACAATCCAGAGACAACCTTACAGAAATTTTTGAAAAGGAAGAGGAGATGGCAGCCAAAAATAATAATGCAAGGAGGATGCTTGGTGACTATACTACACCTATGACGTTAGAATTTTTGCCAGTAAAGAATTTCATAAAAATAGTCGCGTGGTAGATATAGTTTCTAAACTAACAGAAATCCCTTCGTACAAACGTTTTGGTTGTCACAAGTAACAAATCCCTAAATAAATTGATAACCGAAGTATTTAAACCTCGGGTCATCTTCTCAAGGAATTGCAGGGAGGTATGTTCTTATTATTGGTTATGAAAAAGGTAAAATTGGGGTTTTGGAAGTAAGGGGGCAGTATGTTGCACAAAAAATAATAAGAAAAATAAATAAATAACTATAAAATAAACTCTTGGCAAGATATGGGAACTGGGGGTCCTATCCTGGTTATCCTTATCAATTGTAATGAGAATTGGATTTTTCTCCCACTTTGTTAACCTCTAACTATGAAGGTAAGTTAAGTGGATGAATTAATTTTGATTCCTCAGGTCCTAGTCTTTCCTTGGAAAAGACTAGAGTTATTGGAACTTGAATTAATGAAATGAAGAAATCCAATTTTCAATCAACAATGAGTTTGATAACTCTAGAGTCACCAATTATTTAACCAAAGCCAAGAGGGAAACAGAAAAATCCAAATTATTTATATAAATAAAAGACATCAATCATCAATCTGAAATATCTCAAATAACATTAATTAAGGAGATCAATCTAAACATGGAACAGTTCATAAATTTAATTGGAAAAATAAATAAAAAGGAACATTGAACCTGAATCGAGAGTCACTCTTAAAAACCAAGAGAAGTCCTAAATCATAGTTTCTAAAAATCCTAATTTCTAATCCTAATCCTAATCCTAAGAGAGAGGAGAGAACCCCTCTCACTAAAAACTACATCTAAAATTGTAAAAAGTGAATTATGAGTGCCTAATCTGAATGGATGCAATCCCTCTACTTTATAGCCTCTAATATGAGTTTTCTAGGTCAAAAACATCCCAGAAATCGCTGGAGAAGAAATCTGCCACGTTGGTTTTTCGTCACTGCGATGCGGCCGCATGGAGCACGCGGTCGCGTCGCCTAGCGTCAGAGGCTCAGAGCCACTATGGCATATTATATATCAAATCGAAGCTCCGGATGTTAGCTTTCCAACGAAACTGGAACCGCATCATTTGGACCTCTGTAGCTAAAGTTATAGCTGTTTGAGTGTGAAGAGGTCAGGCTAGACAGCTTAGCAGTTTCTCCAACTTCTTGTATTCCTTCCACTTTTGCATGCTTCCTTTCCATCCTCTGAGTCATTCCTGCCTTGTAATCTCTGAAATCACTTAACACACATATCAAGGCATCTAATGGTAATAAGAGAGGATTAAACATAGGGAACTTAAGGCCAAAGAAGCATGTTTTCAATCAAAGCACATAATTAGGAAGGCAAATGTAAAACCATGCAAATAGTATGAATAAGTGGGTAAAGAGTTGATAAAAACCACTCCATTGAGCACAAGATAAACCATGAATTATGGGTTTATCAACCTCCCCACACTTAAACATTAGCATGTCCTCATGCTAAGCTCAAGAGAAGCTATAAAGGAATGAAGAGGAATGATAGAATGTATAAGATGCAACCTATGAATGCAACTAAATGCAAAATGTTTCTACCTACTTGGTTAAAAATAAATAAGTTCTTCAAGACAAATATGAACTGGATTTCACTAATTCAAATCACAAAATACAATACAAATAACTTGCAATAAGAAGATAGCTCATGAAAGCAGGGAACATAGAATTGAGCACTGAACCCTTACTGGTAGTGTATATCATTCTAACTCTCAAGTGTCTAGGGTCAATTCTCTCAATTCTCTCTAATCTTGCTTTCTATTGCTTGCTCTTCATCTAACAATCAACAAAAATTTAATGCACCAATACACAAATCGAGAGGTCTTTTAAGGGTTGTAATGGGGTTAGGGTCAAGGTAGGATTGTATTTGGCCAAGTAGACTAAAATTTGAATCCTTAATTAATATAAACTATTCCACCTAACTTAGGACAATCCATGTAATCATAATATAAAATCTGACTTCCCATTAACTATGTTTTCCACATATTCATGCATTCTAATTTCAAGTACAACTCATATGCATTGCTTTCACCATTTACTTTGGGGCATTTTGTCCCCTTTTACTTATTTTGCTCTTTTTTTATATTATTTTTTTTCTTTTGTTTTTCTCAATGTATATGATTAGTTTATTGAATGCATGAACATGTCCTAAACATTTCTTTCACATTTTCAGAAAATTCTAACATACTCAATTCTCAAACCAGATGTTTCCAAACCCACTTTTTCCCACACTTAATTCATAAGCATTCTCACTAGTCTAAGCTAACCAAGGATTCAAATTAAGGACATTATTGTTTTTTGCTTAGAGTTAATGATGTGCTAAAATAAAGAACAAAGGGGTAAAATAGGCTCAAAATTGGTTTGCAATAGATAATGAAAAGGTTAAGGCCATATGGGTATGTAAGCTCAGTGAAACAAGGCCTCAATCATATAAGTGTATGCATACAATGGAAATATAGAATCAAGCAAGACAAAGATCACAATTTTAGAGAGAAAAACACACACCAAAATTAAAATATTGGTTGATAAAATGCAACCAATCAAATAGGCTCAAAATCTCACTGGTTTTGTGTGTTCAAGCTTTAAACAATGTTCCAAAATAAAATTTCTTCATACAAGTTATTCAAAAAGTTTTTAATTTAAATTATTGAAATACTATAAAAAGTTTCTTAAAAAGAAAATATTACTTCAACCAAGTGGTAAAATATGCAAAAATCAAATAAACATGCAAATGAAACAATGAAAAAAAACAAAAATTGGTGTTGAGAAGGGGCTAACTAACTGGTGGACGAAATTGTGATTCCTTTGTTATTATATTTTGTAAAATTCATTGCTTTTTCTTTCCCCGGCAACGGCGCCAAAAACTTGGTGGACGAAATTGTTGTTCATGTGTTATTCCATTTTGCAAAATTCATTGCTTTTCATTCCCTGAATGTGATCAATAGCCTCTTAAGATGAGGAATAAAACAAAACTGAGACCAAAGATGTCTAATACAATAGTAACTTCTCCTATTTATACTAGACTAGCTACTAGGGTTTATATAAGTAAGTAATTGATACATAAATCCACTTCCGGGGCCCACTTGGTGCATGTTTGGGCTGAGCTTGATCTATCCACGAGCTGAGGCTTCTCTTGGAGTTAAACTCCAAGTTATAACGTGTTTTGGGCGTTCAACTCCGGATCATGACGTTTTTCTGGCGTTTAACTCCAGACAGCAGCATGTACTTGGCGTTCAACGCCAAGTTACATTGTCAATTTCCGAATAAAGTATCGACTATTATATATTTCTGGAAAGCTCTGGATGTCTACTTTCTAACTCCGTTAAGAGCGCGCCATTTGGAGTCCTATAGCTCCTGAAAATCTATTTCGAGTGCAGGGAGGTCAGATTCCAACAGCATCAGCAGTCCTTTTGTCAGCCTTTTTCAGAGTTTTGCTCAAGTCCCTCAATTTCAGCCAGAAATTACCTGAAATCACAGAAAAACACACAAACTCATAGTAAAGTCCAGAAATGTGAATTTAACATAAAAACTAATGAAAACATCCCTAAAAGTAGCTTGAACTTACTAAAAACTACCTAAAAATAATGCCAAAAAGCGTATAAATTATCCGCTCATCACAACACCAAACTTAAATTGTTGCTTGTCCCCAAGAAACTGAAAATCAAATAGGATAAAAAGAAGAGAATATACTATAAATTCCAGAATATCAATGAATATTAATTATAATTAGATGAGCGGGACTTGTAGCTTTTTGCTTCTGAACAGTTTTGGCATCTCACTTTTTCCTTTGAAGTTCTGAATGATTGGCTTCTTTAGGAACTTAGAATTTTGGATAGTGTTATTGACTTTCCTAGTTAAGTATGTTGATTCTTGAACACAGCTACTTATGAGTCTTGGCTGTGGCCCTAAGCACTTTGTTTTCCAGTATTACCACCGGATACATAAATGCCACAGACACATAACTGGGTGAACCTTTTCAGATTGTGACTCAGCTTTGCTAGAGTCCCCAGTTAGAGGTATCCAGAGCTCTTAAGCACACTCTTTTTGCTTTGGATCACGACTTTAACCACTCAGTCTCAAGCTTTTTCACTTGGGCCTTCATGACACAAGCACATGGTTAGGGACAGCTTGATTTAGCCGCTTAGGCCTGGATTTTATTTCCTTGGGCCCTCCTATCCATTGATGCTCAAAGCCTTGGATCCTTTTTACCCTTGCCTTTTGGTTTTAAGGGCTATAGGCTTTTTCTGCTTGCTTTTTCTTTTTCTTTCTATAATTTTTTTCGCCACTTTTTTTTTCGCAAGCTTTTGTTTTTCACTGCTTTTTCTTGCTTCAAGAATCAATTTCATGATTTTTCAGATCATCAATAACATTTTTCTTTGTTCATCATTCTTTCAAGAGCCAACAGTTTTAACATTCATAAACAACAAGATCAAAATTTATGCACTGTTCAAGCATTCATTCAGAAAACAAAAAGTATTGTCACCACATCAATATAATTAAACTAAATTCAAGGATAAATTCGAAATTCATGTACTTCTTGTTCTTTTGAATTAAAACATTTTTCATTTAAGAGAGGTGAAGGATTAATGGAATTTATTCATAGCTTTAAGACATGGTTACTACATACTAATGATCATGAAGTAGAGACACAAAACATAGATAAGCATACAACATAAAAACCATAAAGCAGAAAGAAATAAAGAACAAGGAATGAATCCACCTTTAGTGGCGTCTTCTTCTTGAAGGACCAATGATGTTCTTAAGCTCTTCTATGTCCCTTCCTTGCCTTTGTTGCTCCTCCCTCATTGCTCTTTGATCTTCTCTTATTTCATGGAGAATGATGGAGTGCTCATGATGTTCCACCCTTAATTGTTCCACATTGTGGCTCAAATCTTCTAAGGAAGTGTTGAGTTACTCCCAATAGTTGTTGGGAGGAAAGTGTATCCCTTGAGGCATCTCAGAGATTTCTTGATGATGAGCTTCCTCATGCATCTCTTGAGAACCGTGAGGGGTCTCTCTTGCTTGCTCCATCCTCTTCTTGGTGATGGGCTTATCCTCTTCAATGAGGATGTCTCCTTCTATGATAACTCCAGTTGAGTAACATAGATGGCAAATTAGGTGAGGAAAAGCTAGCCGTGCCATGGTGGAGGGCTTGTCGGCTATTTTGTAGATTTCATTGGAGATGACCTCATGAACTTCTACTTCCTCTCCAATCATGATGCTATGAATCATGATGGCCCGATCCACAGTAACTTCAGATCGATTGCTAGTGGGAATGATGGAGCGTTGAATGAACTCCAACCATCCTCTAGCTACAGGTTTGAGGTCCAGTCTTCTTAGTTGGACTGGCTTGCCTTTGGAGTCTCTCTTCCATTGAGCTCCTTCCACACATATGTCCATTAGGACTTGGTCCAACCTTTGATTAAAGTTGACCCTTCTAGTGTAGGGGCGTTCATCTCCTTGCATCATGGGCAAGTGGAATGCCAACCTCACATTTTCCGGACTAAAATCTAAGTATTTCCCCCGAACCATTGTGAGATAATTCTTTGGACTCGGGTTCATACTTTGATCATGGTTCCTAGTGATCCATGCATTGGCATAGAACTCTTGAACCATTAAGATTCCGACTTGTTGCATGGGGTTGGTTAAGACTTCCCAACCTTTTCTTCAGATCTCATGTCGGATCTCCGGATACTCATTCTTTTTGAGCTTGAAAGGGACCTCGGGGATCACCTTCTTCTTTGCCACAACATCATAGAAGTGGTCTTGATGGCTCTTGGAGATGAATCTTTCCATCTCCCATGACTCGGAGGTGGAAGCTTTTGTCTTCCCTTTTCCTTTTCTAGAGGATTCTCCGGCCTTAGGTGCCATTGATGGTAATGGAAAAACAAAAAGCTTATGCTTTTACCACACCAAACTTAAAATATTGCTCGCCCTCGAGCAAGAGAAGAAAGAAGAGAAGAAGAAGAAGAAGAGAATATGGAGGAGAAGGGGAAGTGTAGGTTCGGTCAAGGTATGGAAGAGGGGGTTTTGTGGTGTGTGAAAATGAAGTAGAATGGAAGGGTATATATAGGGAGAGGGGGGGTGAAGTTTCGGCCATATAGGGTGGGATTGGGTGGGAAAATGTTTTTGAATTTTGAAGGTAGGTGGGGTTTATGGGGAAGAGTGGATGGATGTGAGTGGTGAAGGGGGTGATTGGGAAGAGAGATTGAGGTGATTGGTGAAGGGTGTTGGGAAGTGTGACATGGGGAAGAGTAAAACTAGGATTAGGAGGTAAGGTGGGAATATAGTAGGTGGGGATCCTGTGGGGTCCACAGATCCTGAGGTGATCCTGTGGGGTCCACAGATCCTGAGGTGTCAAGGAATTCCATCCCTGCACCAAATAGGCATGTAAATTGCCTTTGCACACTATTCTGGCATTTAAACGCCGTGTGGTGCACATTCTGGGCGTTCAACGCCCATGTAAAGCATGTTTCTGGCGTTGAACGCCAGTTTCATGCTTGTTATTGGCGTTTAGCGCCAGCTTTTCTTCTCTAGGCACATTCCTGGCGTTCAGCGCCAGAATGTTGCTTGTTTCTGGCGTTCAGCGCCAAAATGATGCTCTGTTCTGGCGTTGAACGCCGGCCAGATGCATCTTACTGGCATTGAACGCCAGCCTGTGCTTCTTCCAGGGTGTGATTTTTTTCTTCTGCTGTTTTTTTATTCTGTTCTTAATTTTTATATTTTTTTCGTGACTCCACATGATCATGTACCTAATAAAACACAAAATAACAATAAAATAAAATAAAATAAAAATTAGATAAATAAAATTGGGTTGCCTCCCAACAAGCGCTTTTTTAATGTCAATAGCTTGACAGTGGCTCTTATGGAGCCACAAAGGTGATCAGGTCAATGTTGTATAGTGCCAACACCAAACTTAGAGTTTGGATATGGGGTCTTAACACCAGACTTAGAGTTTGGTTGTGGCCTCCTAACACCAAACTTAGAGTTTGACTGTGGGGGCTCTTCTTGACTCTGAACTGAGAGAATCTCTTCATGCTTACTCTCTTTTGTCACAGAGGGACGGCCCTGTGCCTTAAACACAAGGTAGTCCCCATTCAATTGAAGGACTAATTCACCTCTGTTGACATCTATCACAGCTCCTGCTGTAGCTAGGAAAGGTCTTCCAAGGATGATGCAATCATCCTCTTCCTTCCTAGTGTCTAAGATTATGAAATCAGCAGGGATGTAAAGGCCTTCAACCTTTACTAACACGTCCTCTACTATTCCATAAGCTTGTCTCAATGACTTATCTGCCAATTGTAATGAGAACAAGGCAGGTTGTACCTCAATGATCCCCAGCTTCTCCATTACAGAGAGTGGCATAAGATTTATCCCTAACCCTAGATCACACAGAGCTTTTGCAAAGGTCATGGTGCCTATGGTACAAGGTATTAAGAACTTGCCAGGATCTTGTCTCTTTTGAGGTAAAATTTTCTGAATCCAGGTGTCTAGTTCATTAATGAGCAAGGGAGGTTCACTTTCCCAAGTCTCATTGCCAAACAACTTGGCATTCAGCTTCATGATAGCTCCTAAATATTGAGCAACTTGCTCTCCAGTTACATCTTCATCCTCTTCAGAGGAAGAATAGTCTTCAGAGCTCATGAATGGCAGAAGGAGATTTAATGGAATCTCTATGGTCTCTATATGAGCCTCAGATTCCTGCGGATCCTTAATAGGAAACTCCTTCTTGCTTGAGGGACGTCCCAGGAGGTCTTCCTCACTAGGATTTTCGTCCTCCTCCTCCCTTGTGCATTCGGCCATATTGACTATATCAATGGCCTTGCACTCTCCTTTTGGATTCTCTTCTGTATTGCTTAGGAGAATACTGGGAGGAGTTTCAATAACTTTCTTACTCAGCTGGCCCACTTGTGCCTC
This sequence comes from Arachis stenosperma, assembly GCF_014773155.1. Lineage (NCBI taxonomy): Eukaryota > Viridiplantae > Streptophyta > Magnoliopsida > Fabales > Fabaceae > Arachis > Arachis stenosperma. The sequence continues at coordinate 64,648,542 of NC_080377.1, read as the reverse complement.
CAAATTTCTAATGGAGGATCTTGTTTCACTCATGAAACTGAAAGTGGCCTTTGACAGATCAGAGACTATATTGGCTAAATTAGAAGTGTTTTGTTCAGAATTCTCTGTCTGTTGCTGAGAAGATGATGGAAAAGGCTTGTTATTGCCCAGCATATTGCGTCCACCATTGTTAAAGCCTTGTTGAGGCTTTTGTTGATCCTTCCATGAGAAATTTGGATGATTTCTCCATGATGAGTTATAGGTGTTTCCATAAGGTTCACCCATGTAATTAACCTCTGCCATGGCAGGGTTCTCAGGATCATAAGCTTCTTCAGAAGCTGCCTCTCTAGTACTGTTGGATGCATGTTGCCATCCATTCAGATTTTGAGAGATCATGTTGACCTGTTGAGTCAACACTTTGTTCTGAGCCAATATGGCATTCAGAGCATCAATTTTAAGAACTCCTTTCTTTTGAGGTATCCCATTATTCACGGAATTCCTCTCAGAAGTGTACATGAATTGGTTGTTTTCAACCATATCAATGAGTTCTTGAGCCTCTTCAGGCGTTTTCTTTAGGTGAATAGATCCACCTGCAGAATGGTCCAATGACATTTTCGAAAATTCAGAGAGACCATAATAGAATATATCTAATATGGTCCATTCTGAAAACATGTCAGATGGACATCTTTTGGTCAGCTGCTTGTATCTTTCCCAAGCTTCATAGAGGGATTCACCATCTTTTTGTGTGAAGGTTTGAACATCCACTCTCAGCTTGCTCAGCTTTTGAGGAGGAAAGAATTTATCCAAGAAGGCAGTGACCAGCTTATCCCAGGAATCCAGGCTATCCTTAGGTTGTGAATCCAACCATATTCTAGCTCTGTCTCTTACAGCAAAAGGGAAAAGCATGAGTCTGTAGACTTCAGGATCAACTCCATTCGTCTTTACAGTCTCACAGATCTGCAAGAACTCAGTTAAAAACTGATAAGGATCTTCAGATGGAAGTCCATAAAACTTGCAGTTTTGTTGCATTAAGGCAACTAGTTGAGGCTTAAGCTCAAAGTTATTGGCTCCAATGGCAGGAATGGAGATGCTTCTTCCATCAAATTTGGACGTTGGCTTTGTGAAGTCACCAAGCATTCTCCTTGCATTATTATTATTTTCAGCTGCCATCTCCTTCTCTTGTTCCAATATTTCTGAAAGGTTACCTTTAGAATAATGTAATTTAGCTTCTCTCAATTTCCTTTTCAGAGTCCTTTCAGGTTCTGGATCAATTTCAACAAGAGTGCCTTTTTCCTTGTTCCTGCTCATATGAAAGAGAAGAAAACAAGAAAAGAAGAGGAATCCTCTATGTCACAGTATAGAGATTCCTTTATGTTAGTAGAAAAAGAAAGGGGAGAAGAGTGAAGAAGAATGGTTCGGATTTTTAGATGAAGAGAGGTGAAGAGAAGTGTTAGTAAATAAATAATTAAATAGAATAAGAAAAGAGAAGGAAAATTTCGAAAATAATTTTGAAAAAGAGATTAGTAATTTTCGAAAATTAGAGATTAAATAAGATTAAAATTAAAACATGAAACAATTAGTTAATTAAAAAGAATTTTTGAAAAAGGGGTGAGATATTTTCGAAAATTAAAGAGGGAAAAGTAGTTAGGTGGTTTTGAAAAAGATAAGAAACAAACAAAAAGTTAGTTAGTTGATTGAAAAAGATTTGAAATCAAATTTTTAAAAAGATAAGAAGATAAGAAGTTAGATAAGATATTTTGAAATCAAATTTTGAAAAAGATAAATTTTTTGAAAAAGATAAGATAAAAGATAAAAAGATCTAATTTTTAAAATGACTTAACTAACAAGAAACTACAAGATAAGATTCTAGAACTTAAAGATTGAACCTTTCTTAACAAGAAAGTAACAAACTTCAAATTTTTGAACCAATCACATTAATTGTTAGCTAATTTTCAAAAATTTGATATAAAGATAAGAAAAAGATTTTGAAAATAATTTGAAAAATATTTTTGAAATTTTTGAAAATAATAATAAAAAAAAATTGAAAAAGATATGATTTTTGAAAAAGATTTTGAAAAGATATGATTTTTAAAATTGAAATTTTGATTTGACTTGTAAGAAACAACTAATTTTGAAAATTTTTGATCAAGTCAACCCAAAATTTCAAAAATTTGGAGGGAAATAAGGAAAAGATATTTTTTTATTTTTGAATTTTTAATTATGAGAGAGAAAAACAACAAAAATACTCAATGCATGAAATTTTTAGATCAAACAATGAATGCATGCAAGAATGCTATGAATGTCAAGATGAACACCAAGAACACTTTGAAGATCATGATGAACATCAAGAACATATTTTTGAAAAATTTTTAATGCAAAGAAAACATGCAAGACACCAAACTTAGAAATCTTTAATGCATGAAAAATATGAATGCAAAGATGCACATGAAAAACAAGAAAAGACATAAGACAAGAAAATATCAAGATCAAACAAGAAGACTTATCAAGAACAACTTGAAGATCATGAAGAACACTATGAATGCATGGAATTTTCGAAAAATGCAAGAAAAATTTTTAAAGCATGCAATTGACACCAAACTTAAAAATTGACTCAAGACTCAAACAAGAAACACAAAATATTTTTTATTTTTATGATTTTCTAATTTTTTTTGGATTTTTATTAATTTTTTTCGAAAATATTTTTGGAAAAATGAAAAAGAAAAGAAAAATTTTGAAAAAGATTTTTGAAAAGAAAATTACCTAATCTGAGCAACAAGATGAACCGTCAGTTGTCCAAACTCGAACAATCCCCGGCAACGGCGCCAAAAACTTGGTGGACGAAATTGTGATTCCTTTGTTATTGTATTTTGTAAAATTCATTGCTTTTTCTTTCCCTGGTAATGACGCCAAAAACTTGGTGGACGAAATTGTTGTTCATGTGTTATTCTATTTTGCAAAATTCATTGCTTTTCATTCCCTGAATGTGATCAATAGCCTCTTAAGATGAGGAATAAAACAAAACTGAGACCAAAGATGTCTAATACAATAGTAACTTCTCCTATTTATACTAGACTAGCTACTAGGTTTACATAAGTAAGTAATTGATGCATAAATCTACTTCCGGGGCCCACTTGGTGCATGTTTGGGCTGAGCTTGATCTATCCACGAGCTGAGGCTTCTCTTGGAGTTGAACTCCAAGTTATAACGTGTTTTGGGCGTTCAACTCCGGATCATGACGTTTTTCTGGCGTTTAACTCCAGACAGCAGCATGTACTTGGCGTTCAACGCCAAGTTACGTCATCAATTTCCGAATAAAGTATGGACTATTATATATTGCTGGAAAGCTCTGGATGTCTACTTTCCAACGCCGTTGAGAGCGCGCCATTTGGAGTTTTGTAGCTCCAGAAAATCCATTTCGAGTGCAGGGAGGTCAGATTCTAACAGCATCAGCAGTCCTTTTGTCAGCTTTTTTAAAGTTTTGCTCAAGTCCCTCAATTTCATCCAGAAATTACCTGAAATCACAGAAAAACACACAAACTCATAGTAAAGTCCAGAAATGTGAATTTAACATAAAACTAATGAAAACATCCCTAAAAGTAGCTTGAACTTACTAAAAACTACCTGAAAACAATGCCAAAAAGCGTATAAATTATCCGCTCATCACTAACCCGTGGAGATCGGTATTGACCTCCCCACGCTTAAATATTGCATCGTCCTTGGTGCAGGCTGAGAAGTACAGGTGGGCGGGTGTTGTGGTTCCTCAGCTGTTGCTCGTTGTAGAAGCTTTCTCTTTACCCGTTCTAGTGGCCAGCCTGAAAAGAAAAAAGAAAGTAACTTTTGGAGCTAAGGGTTAGAGCAAGGAAGAGAGCGGGAAAGGTGGTAATCAATGCATAAAAAGAAAAATGACGTTAGCACATGGTCATGACTACATGTGAAAAGTCATCAATGGAAATATAGTAAGTTCATGTGAGGATAGTTAATATGCAAGATGTTTATTGGCATGCTGGCAAAGGCATGAGTAGCCTAGATCAAGCATTCAATGTCCAAGTTAGATTATCAAGTCTTTCAAACTAACAATCATGTTTGTAATAACAATTATATTTTATTAATAAAATATAAAAAGGATTTTGTGAAAAGCAAGCATTTATAGTAATAGATTAAAAGAAATCTTAAAAATAGTGCACAATGCCGTACGGGCGTTTTCACAAACACATAGCATGCATGGTAAATGAGCTATTTGAAAATAATAAATTGAACATGCAAGCAACCCTTTAAAAAGTAATATATAATTGTCAAACAATTGACAAAAATATAGAAAATAATGACCCAAATAAATTTCTAACACCAATGAAAATAATGCAATGAATGAAAGTATACAAATAAATTAAATAAAATAAGAGATAAGAAGAATGAGAAGTGAAAGAAAGGAAGAAGAGATAAGTAAGAAAGAAGAAAGAAGAAAAAAGATAGAAGAAATTAGGATTGGGGAAGAAAAGATAAGATATTTGGTAAATTAGGATAAGCTATGCGGCGCAAGCGACGCGGACGCGTGGGGCACGCGGTCGTGCGACTTGCGCTGTAAGTTAATCGACGCGGTCGCGTGACTCAATTTATGCTACTGGCGCGAGGGCAGCCTCGCGCTCGCACAACTCTCAGTTCAAAATCTTATTTTGCCAAATTTTGGGTGACGCAATTGCGTGGGTGACGCGATCGCACGAGTGGGCTTTAGAAGAATGTGACGCGGTCGCATGATCCACGCGGTCGCATGAGATGGACTGCGCATCTAGCGCCAGTCCAGCGCCAGTCCAGCACAACTTTCGGCTGTGCACCATTATTACGTCGAAATCCAGGGCACGCGGTCGCGTGGGAGGCCATTTTTCCCATATGACGCAGTCGCGTGGGACGATTTGTGCCATTGGCACGCCTCTAGCCACGCTCTCGTGTGACTCTCTGTTCGTTTTTTATTTTCTCCCCTCTCCTCGCGACGCGGACGCGTCGCTGATGCAGTCGCGTCGCGTGGCCCCCTTTTATATATATATATATATATGCAAGTATGTAGTATGCAATGCTAATATGAATGTTATGCAAATCTCCAGGTTTAATACAATAAAATAAAATAAAACTTGAAAACAAATAAAACTGAATAAAAAAGAAAAAGGAATGATCATACCATGGTGGGTTGTCTCCCATCTAGCACTTTTAGTTAAAGTCCTTAAGTTGGACATTTGGTGAGCTCCCTGTTATGGTGGTTTGTGCTTGTACTGATCCAGGAATCCCCACCAATGTTTGTATCTCCAGTAACCTCCGGGGTCCCAAACTAGGCGCAGAAAGCCTTCAAGTAAGTTAAAGCAAATGACAAGGCCCCAAGAGTGGTGATTGATAGAATGGATTCCGGGGTCCCAGACCTTGCCTTTGCACCCATCTTTGTGTAGATCATCATGATTCCATCTGGGTAGCAAGCAATCTGAATTCTCACTAGAGCTGCCAAACAACTTCCTAGACCCAGTCAGTTGAGCTTTATACCAACCTTTACGTTTAAACTTTGAGCACACAACCATGTTGAACTTTGCTTGACAATTCTTACTACTGACCATCTTCCGCTTACACTTAATGTCACAGAGAGCTCTAAGTTGACCATCCGTCTCCAGTAGCCCATATTCAAGTGGAATTAGAAAGCTAAGGGATACGAATTTTACCCACTTGAATGTTGTGAAGGATGATGGCAACTTAGGGGGAGGTGTTTCTAATGAACGTGCAAGCTCCATTCCCTTGTGCTCTTCTTCGACATCTTCCACCTCTTGGCAATCTTCTTCAATATCAACCTCTTCCTCTTGGTGGATTTCTTCCAATTCAATCTCCTCTTCAGTGTTCACCAAGGGCAAGGGAGGTTGTGCTTCTTCTTCTGTAATCTCCATGTCAAGTCCAATGGGAGAGGATTCAAATGTAGATAAGAATTCATTAATGATTGAATCCATCTCTTGATCGTCTCCTTCAAAGTCTTCAACTATGATATGCCCGTATACCCTCCTCAACATCAGCTTCAAACGTCTTTGAAGGATGCTCTATAACCTGACTTTCCCATGGAGGTTCAGCATCTCCTAAGTCTTCAACCACTTCTTCCTCTGCAACTATTATGGCTTCCTCCACTTGTTCCAATACAAAGCCATGTTCCTCATTGTCCACCGAAGTTTCTAGTGTCTCCTTCATGCTTTGCTCTTCTTTTGATTCTTCACATGTAGCCATGGGAGTTCTTTGAGAGCTCAAATATTGGGAAGCTATTATATTTACTAACTCGCCTAAGGTGGCCGCAAAAGTTTGCACACTCTTATTTATCCTTTCTTGCCTTTTTGAAGAACTTTGAAGGAAAACATGAAGTCTGTCATCTATTGGAGGTTGGGGTGGATATGAGGATTCATTGGTTGGGAGAGAGGGTTCATAATAGGAAGGTGGTTCATCTTGATAATTATATGGAGATGGTGAATATTGAGGTAGTGGCTCATGAGAGTAGTTGTGTTGGAAAGGTGGTGGTTCTGTGTATGGTTCATTTGGCTCATAAGGTGGTTGGTATGGTGGATGAGGGTTAGGGTCATATGGGGGTGAATGGCGAAAAGGGGCTTGTGAGTATGGTGGTCTAAAGTCATGTTGAGGAGGGGGTTCATAGGCATATGGTGGTGGTTGTTGATAATCAAAAGAGCACTCACCATAGCCATCATCTTGATATGCATCACAGAATGGTTGTTGATAGTCCATTGGAGGTGGTTGTTGCCATGAGGGTTGATCAAATCCTTGTGGCTCCTCCCATCTTTGATTGTTCCAACCATGGTGCATGTTGTCATTATAATCTCCTCTTCCTGCAACATAATTGTAACCAGACTCATAGCCAAAGGGGTGAGAGTTCATGGTAGTAAGAGAAAATAAAAACAAAAATTAATAAAAAGAAAATATTTTGAAAAAGATATAATTTTTGAAAAAGATAGGAAGACAATTTTTTTTTTAATTTTTTTTTGAAAAATATTTACAATAACCAATAATAAGGCACACGTTTGCAATTCCCCGGCAACGGCGCCATTTTGACGTTAGGATTTTTGCCAATAAAGAATTTCACAAAAACAGTCGCGTTGTAGATATAGTTTCTAAACTAACAGAAATCCCTTCGTACAAACGTTTTGGTTGTCACAAGTAACAAACTCCTAAATAAATTGATAACCGAAGTATTTAAACCTCGGGTCGTCTTCTCAAGGAATTGCAGGGAGGTATGTTCTTATTTTTGGTTATAAAAAAGGTAAAATTGGGGTTTTGGAAGTAAGGGGGCAGTATGTTGCACAAAAAATAATAAGAAAAATAAATAAATAACTATAAAATAAACTCTTGGCAAGATATGGGAACTGGAGGTCCTATCCTGGATATCCTTATCAATTGTAATGAGAATTGGATTTTTCTCCCACTTTGTTAACCTCTAACTATGAAAGTAAGTTAAGTGGATGAATTAATTTTGATTCCTCAGGTCCTAGTCTTTCCTTGGGAAAGACTAGAGTTATTAGAACTTGAATTAATGAAATGAAGAAATCCAATTTTCAATCAACAATGAGTTTGATAACTCTAGAGTCACCAATTATTTAACCAAAGCCAAGAGGAAAACAGGAAAATCTAAATTATTTATATAAATAAAAGACAGCAATCATCAATCTGAAATATCTCAAATAACATTAATTAAGGAGATCAATCTAAACATGGAACAGTTCATAAATTTAATTGGAAAAATAAATAAAAAGGAACATTGAACCTGAATCGAGAGTCACTCTTAAAAACCAAGAGAAGTCCTAAATCATAGTTTCTAAAAATCCTAATTTCTAATCCTAATCCTAATCCTAAGAGAGAGGAGAGAACCTCTCTCACTAAAAACTACATCTAAAACTGTAAAAAGTGAATTATGAGTGCCTAATCTGAATGGATGCAATCCCTCTACTTTATAGCCTCTAATCTGAGTTTTCTAGGCCGAAAACTGGGTCGAAAACAGCCCATAAATCGCTGGAGAAGAAATCTGCCACGCTGGTTTTTCGTCACTGCGATGCGGACGCATGGAGCACGCGGTCGTGTCGCCTAGCATCAGGGCCACTATGGCATATTATATATCAAATCGAAGCCCCGGACGTTAGCATTCCAACGCAACAGGAACCGCGTCATTTGGACCTTTGTAGCTAAAGTTATAGCCATTTGAGTGCGAAGAGGTCAGGCTAGACAACTTAGCAGTTTCTCCAACTTCTTGTATTCCTTCCACTTTTGCATGCTTCCTTTCCATCCTCTGAGTCATTCCTGCCTTGTAATCTCTGAAATCATTTAACACACATATCAAGGCATCTAATGGTAATAAGAGAGGATTAAACATAGGGAACTTAAGGCCAAAGAAGCATGTTTTCAATCAAAGCACATAATTAGGAAGGCAAATGTAAAACCATGCAAATAGTATGAATAAGTGGGTAAAGAGTTGATAAAAACCACTCAATTGAGCACAAGATAAACCATGAATTATGGGTTTATCAACCTACTTCCAAATTTGATGGAAGAAGCATCTCAATCCTTGCCATTGGAGCAAACAATTTTGAGCTGAAACCTCAACTAGTTGCTCTACTGCAACAGAACTACAAGTTCCATGGACTTCCATCAGAAGATCCCTACCAGTTTTTAACTGTGTTCTTGCAGATCTGTGAGACTGTTAAGACTAATGGAGTAGATCCTAAAGTCTACAGGCTCATGCTTTTCCCTTTTGCTGTAAGAGACAGAGCTAGAACATGGTTGGATTCACAACCTAAAGATAGCCTGGACTCTTGGAATAAGCTGGTCATGGCCTTCTTGGCTAAGTTCTTTCCTCCTCAAAAGCTGAGCAAGCTTAGAGTGGATGTTCAGACCTTCAAACAAAAAGATGGTGAATCCCTCTATGAAGCTTGGGAAAGATACAAGCAGATGACCAAAAGGTGTCCTTCTGACATGCTTTCAAAGTGGACCATTCTGGATATATTCTATTATGGTGTATCTGAGTTCTCTAAGATGTCACTGGACCATTCTGCAGGTGAATTCATTCACCTAAAGAAAATACTTGCAGAAGCTCAAGAACTTATTGACATGGTTGCAAATAATCAATTCATGTACACTTCTGAGAGGAATTCTGTGAATAATGGGACGCCTCAGAGGAACGGAGTTATTGAAATTGATGCTCTGAATGCCATATTGGCTCAGAACAAAATGTTGACTCAGCATGTTAACATGATTTCTCAAAGTTTGAATGGATGGCAAAATGCATCCAACAGTACTAAAGAGGTATCTTCTGAAGAAGAAGCTTATGATCCTGAGAACCCTGCAATAGCTGAGGTAAATTACATGAGTGAACCTTATGGAAACACCTATAATTCATCATGGAGAAATCATCCCAATTTCTCATGGAAAGACCAACAAAAGCCTCAACAAGGCTTTAATAATGGTCAAAGAAATAGGCTCAGCAACAGCAAGCTTATCCATCATCTTCTCAGCAACAGACAGAGAATTCTGAGTAAAGCACTTCTAATTTAACAAATTTAGTCTCTGATCTGTCTAAGGCCACTTTAAGTTTCATAAGTAAAACAAGGTCCTCTATCAGAAATTTGGAGGCACAAGTGGGCCAGCTAAGTAAGAAAGTCAATGAAACTCCTCCTAGTACTCTCCCAAGCAATACTGAAGAGAATCCAAAAAGAGAGTGCAAGGCCATAGACATAATCAACATGGCCGAACCTAGGGAGGAAGGAGAGGACGTGAATCCCAATGAGGAAGACCTCATGGGACATCTCTCAAGCAAGAAGGAGCTTCCTATTGAGGACCCAAAGGGATCTGAAGGTCATATAGAGACCATAGAGATCCCATTAAACCTCCTTCTGCCATTCATGAGCTCTAAAAACTATTCTTCCTCTGAAGATGATGAAGATGTAACTGGAGAGCAAGTTGCTCAATATCTAGGAGCTATCATGAAGCTGAATGCCAAGTTGTTTGGTAATGAGACTTGGGAAGGTGAACCTCCCTTGCTCATTAGTGAACTAGATACATGGGTTCAGCAAACTTTACCTCAAAAGAGACAAGATCCTGGCAAATTCTTAATACCCTGTACCATAGGCACCATGACCTTTGAGAAGGCTCTGTGTGACCTAGGGTCAGGCATAAATCTTATGCCACTCTCTGTAATGGAGAAGCTGGGGGATCATTGAGGTACAGCCTGCCATATTCTCATTACAAATGGCAGACAAGTCAGTAAGACAAGCTTATGGATTGGTAGAGGACGTGTTAGTGAATGTTGAAGGCCTTTACATCCCTGCTGATTTCATAATCTTAGACACTAGGAAGGAGGAGGATGAATGCATCATCCTTGGAAGACCTTTCCTAGCCACATCAGGAGCTGTGATAGATGTTAACAGAGGAAAATTAGTCCTTTAATTGAATGGGGACTACCTTGTGTTTAAGACCCAAGGGTGTTCTTCTGTATACATGGAGAGGAAGCATGAAAAGCTTCTCTCAAGACAGAGTCAAACAAAGCCCCCACAATCAAACTCAAAGTTTGGTGTTGGGAGGCTACAACCAAACTTTAAGTTTGGTGTTGAATCCCCACATCCAAACTATAAATTTGGTGTTGGGAGTCTACAACATTGACCTGATCACCTGTGAGGCTCCATGAGAGCCTACTGTTAAGCTAGTGACCTTAAAGGAGCACTTATTGGGAGGCAACCCAATTTTTATTTATCTATTTCTATTTTTATTTTATTGTTCTTTTATGTTTTATTAGGTTCATGATCATGTGGAGTCACAAAATAAATACTAAAATTAAAAACAGAATAAAAAACAGCAGAAGAAACAGCACACCCTGGAGGAAGGGCTCACTGGAGTTTAAACGCCAGTAAGGAGCATCTGGATGGTGTTCAACACCAGAACAGAGCATGGATCTGGCGTTGAATGCCAGAAAATGCAGCAATCTGGCGTTTAAACGCCAGGATTGCACACTGAGGAAAGCTGGCATTCAACGCCAGAAACATGCTGCAGACTGGCGTTGAACGCCCAAAACAAGCATAAAACTGGCGTTTAACGCCAGAAACAAGCATCAATCTGGCGTCAAACGCCAGGATTGCATGCAGAGGGCATTTTACACGCCTAATTGGTGCAGGGATGTTAAATCCTTAACACCTCAGGATCTGTGGACCCCACAGGATCTCCACCTACCTCAACTCACCTTCTCTCTTTTTCACCAATCACCTCAATCTCTCTTTCCCATACACTCCACCTACCTTCAAATTCAAATATCTCTCTCCCACCCAAACCCACCCTCTCTTCTCCCCTTGACCGATACACACATCTCTCTCTCTTTCCTCCATATCTTCTCATTCTTCTTCTATTCTTTCTTCTTTTGCTCGAGGGCGAGCAACATTCTAAGTTTAGTGTGGTAAAAGCATAGCCTTTTTGTTTTTCCATAACCATTGATGGCACCTAAGGCCAGAGAAACCTCAAAAACAAAAAGAGAGAGAGAGAAAAGGGAAGACAAAAGCTTCCACCTCTGAGTCATGGGAGATGGAGAGATTCATCTCAAGGGTCCATAGCTCAGTAGTAGAGCATTTGACTGTACATCAACAGAGCATGAGGAATTCCCTCATCAAGAAATCTCTGAGATACCTCAAGGGATACATTTTCCTCCACACAAATATTGGGAGCAACTAAGGATAGGAGCACCAAAATCACTAGGGATCAAGCAACAGAGGCAAGGAAGAGACATAGAGGAGCTCAAAAAGCACCATTGGTCCTTCAAGAAGGTGCCACCCTCACTAAGGTGGACTCATTCCGTGTTCTTATTTCTCTGTTTTTTATTTTTTTATGCTATATGTTTATCTATGTTTGTGTCTTTATTACATGATCATTAGTATTTAGTAACTATGTCTTAAGGCTATTGGTGCACGAAATTGTGATCATCAATGGCGCCATCAACATGGTACGCTCATTGCAATCTCAACTCTTTATCACAACTCCGCACAACTAACCAGCAAGTGCACTGGGTCGTCCAAGTAATAAACCTTACACGAGTAAGGGTCGATCCCACGGAGATTGTTGGTATGAAGCAAGCTATGGTCACCTTGTAAATCTCAGTCAGGCAGACTCAAATGGTTATGAATGATATATGAATAAAACATAAAGATAAAGATAGAGATACTTATGCAATTCATTGGTGGGAATTTCAGATAAGCGCATGAAGATGCTGTGTCCCTTCCGTCTCTCTGCTTTCCTACTGTCTTCATCCAATCCTTCTTACTCCTTTCCATGGCAAGCTTATGCAAGGGTTTCACCGTTGTCAGTGGTTACCTCCCATCCTCTCAGTGGAAATGTTCAACGCACCCTGTCACGGCACGGCTATCCATCTGTCGGTTCTCGATCAGGCCGGAATAGAATCCATTGATTCTTTTGCGTCTGTCACTAACGCCCCGCCCTCAGGAGTTTGAAGCACGTCACAGTCATTCAATCATTGAATCCTACTCAGAATACCACAGACAAGGTTAGACCTTCCGGATTCTCTTGAATGCCGCCATCAGTTCTTGCCTATACCACGAAGACTCTGATCTCACGGAATGGCTGGCTCGGTTGTCAGGCGATCAACCATGCATCGTGTATCAGGAATCCAAGAGATATTCACCCAATCTAAGGTAGAACGGAGGTGGTTGTCAGTCACACGTTCATAGGTGAGAATGATGATGAGTGTCACGGATCATCACATTCATCAAGTTGAAGAACAAGTGATATCTTGGAACAAGAACAAGCGGAATTGAATAGAAGAACAATAGTAATTGCATTAATACTTCGAGGTACAGCAGAGCTCCACACCTTAATCTATGGTGTGTAGAAACTCCACCGTTGAAAATACATAAGAACAAAAGTGATCATTGGCTTCGGTCCCAGAGAGGGAACCAGAAAAACCAAGATCTGATCTAAGAACTAGATGTCCCAAGATGAAAATACAATAGTAAAAGGTCCTACTTATAGAAAACTAGTAGCCTAAGGTTTACAAAGATGAGTAAATGACATAAAAATCCACTTCCGGGCCCACTTGGTGTGTGTTTGGGCTGAGCAATGAAGCATTTTCGTGTAGAGACTCTTCTTGGAGTTAAACGCCAGCTTTTGTGCCAGTTTGGGCGTTTAACTCCCATTTTGGTGCCAGTTCCGGCGTTTAACGCTGGAAATCCTGAAGGTGACTTTGAACGCCGGTTTGGGCCATCAAATCTTGGGCAAAGTATGGACTATCATATATTTCTGGAAAGTCCAGGATGTCTACTTTTCAACGCCGTTGAGAGCGCGCCAATTGGGCTTCTGTAGCTCCAGAAAATCCACTTCGAGTGCAGAGAGGTCAGAATCCAACAGCATCTGCAGTCCTTTTCAGTCTCTGAATCAGATTTTTGCTCAGGTCCCTCAATTTCAGCCAGAAAATACCTGAAATCACAGAAAAACACACAAACTCATAGTAAAGTCCAGAAAAGTGAATTTTAACTAAAAACTAATAAAAATATACTAAAAACTAAACCAAATATACTAAAAACAATGCCAAAAAGCGTACAAATTATCCGCTCATCACAACACCAAACTTAAATTGTTGCTTGTCCTCAAGCAACTGAAAATCAAACAAGATAAAAAGAAGAGAATATACTATAGACTCCAAATTATCAATGAAACTCAGCTCCAAATTAGATGAGCGGGACTAGTAGCTTTTTGCCTCCGAACAGTTTTGGCATCTCACTTTATCCTTTGAAATTCAGAATGATTGGCTTCTTTAGGAACTCAGAATCCAGATAGTGTTATTGATTCCCCTAGTTAAGTATGATGATTTTTGAACACAACTACTTATTGAGTCTTGGCCGTGGCCCAAAGCACTCTGTCTTCCAGTATTACCACCGGATACATACATGCCACAGACACATAATTGGGTGAACCTTTTCAGATTGTGACTCAGCTTTGCTAAAGTCCCCAATTAGAGGTGTCCAGGGTTCTTAAGCACACTCTTTTTGCCTTGGATCACAACTTTATTTCTTTCTTTTTCTTTTCTTTTTCGTTTTTCTCCCTTTTTTTTGTATTCACTGCTTTTTCTTGCTTCAAGAATCATTTTTATGATTTTTCAGATCCTCAGTAACATGTCTCCTTTTTCATCATTCTTTCAAGAGCCATCATTCATGAACCACAAATTCAAAAGACACATGCACTGTTCAAGCATACATTCAGAAAACAAAAAGTATTGCCACCACATCAAACTAATTAAGCTAGTTTTAAAGATGAATTCGAAATCCTGTACTTCTTGTTCTTTTGTGATTAAAACATTTTTCATTTAAGAAAGGTGATGGATTCATAGGACATTCATAACTTTAAGGCATAGACACTAATGATCATAAGACACAGACATGGACAAACATAAGCATAAAAATTCGAAAAAAACAAGAAAATAAAGAACAAGGAGATTAAAGAACGGGTCCACCTCAGTGATGGCGGCTTGTTCTTCCTCTTGAAGGTCTTATGGAGTGCTTGAGCTCCTCAATGTCTCTTCCTTGTCTTTGTTGCTCCTCTCTCATGATTCTTTGATCTTCTCTAATTTCATGGAGGAGGATGGAATGTTCTTGGTGCTCCACCCTTAGTTGTCCCATGTTGGAACTCAATTCTCCTAGGGAGGTGTTCAGTTGCTCCCAATAGTCTTGTGGAGGAAAGTGCATCCCTTGAGGCATCTCAGGGATCTCATGATGAGAGGGGTCTCTTGTTTGCTCCATCCTTTTCTTAGTGATGGGCTTATTCTCATCAATGGGGGTGTCTCCTTCTATGTCAACTCCAACTGAATAACAGAGGTGACAAATGAGGTGAGGAAAGGCTAACCTTGCCAAGGTGGAGGACTTGTCCGCCACCTTATAGAGTTCTTGGGCTATGACCTCATGAACTTCCACTTCTTCTCCAATCATGATGCTATGAATCATGATGGCCCGGTTTAGAGTAACTTCGGACCGGTTGCTAGTGGGAATGATTGAGCATTGGATAAACTCCAACCATCCTCTAGCCACGGGCTTGAGGTCATGCCTTCTTAGTTGAACCGGCTTCCCTCTTGAATCTCTCTTCCATTGGGCGCCCTCTTCACAAATGTCTATGAGGACTTGGTCCAACCTTTGATCAAAGTTGACCCTTCTTCATGGCCACAACTTCATAGAAGTGGTCTTGATGCACCCTTGAGATGAATTTCTCCATCTCCCATGACTCGGAGGTGGAAGCTTTTGCCTTCCCTTTCCTCTTTCTAGAGGTTTCTCCGGCCTTGGATGCCATAAATGGTTATGGAAAAACAAAAAGCAATGCTTTTACCACACCAAACATAAAAGGTTTGCTCGTCCTCGAGCAAAAGAAGAAAGAGTAGAAGAAGAAGAAGAAAATGGAGGAGATGGAGGAGGCTATGTGGTTCGGCCAAAGGGGGAAGAAGTAGTGTTTAGGGTGTGTGAAAATGAGGGATGGATGTGAGTGGTGAAGAGAAAGATGAGATTTGATAAGTGAAGGGTTTTTGGGGAAGAGGTATTGAGGTGATTGGAGAATGGGTGAAGAAGAAAGAGGGTGGTGGGGTTGGTGGGGATCTTGTGGGGTCCACAGATCCTGAGGTGTCAAGGAAAAGTCTTCCCTGCACCAAATGGCATGCAAAAATGCGTTTTGAGCCAATTCTGGCGTTAAACGCCGGGCTGGTGCCCATTTCTGGCGTTTAACGCCAGGTTCTTGCCCTTTCCTGGCGTTTAACGCCAGTCTGGTGCCCCTTTCTGGCGTTAAACGCCCAGAATGGTGCCAGACTGGGCGTTAAACGCCCAACAGCTAGCCTTACTGGCGTTTAAACGCCAGTAGGTTCTTCCTCCAGGGTGTGCTGTTTTTCTTCCTGTTTTTCATTTTGTTTTTGCTTTTTCAATTGATTTTGTGACTTCTCATGATCATCAACCTACAAAATAAAATAAAATAACAAAGGAAAATATATAAAATATAATATTGGGTTGCCTCCCAACAAGCGCTTCTTTAATGTCAGTAGCTTGACAGAGGGCTCTCATGGAGCCTCACATTTTCTCAGAGCAATGTTGGAACCTCCCAACACCAAACTTAGAGTTTGAATGTGGGGGTTCAACACCAAACTTAGAGTTTGGTTGTGGCCTCCCAACACCAAACTTAGAGTTTGACTGTGGGGGCTCTGTTTGACTCTGATTTGAGAGAAGCTCTTCATGCTTCCTCTCCATGGTGACAGAGGGATATCCTTGAGCCTTAAACACAAAGGATTCTTCATTCACTTGAATGATCAGTTCACCTCTATCAACATTAATCACAGCCTTTGCTGTGGCAAGGAAGGGTCTGCCAAGGATGATGGATTCATCCATGCACTTCCCAGTCTCTAGGACTATGAAATCAGCAGGGATGTAATGGTCTTCAATCTTTACCAGAACATCCTCTACAAGTCCATAAGCTTGTTTTCTTGAATTGTCTGCCATCTCTAGTGAGATTCTTGCAGCTTGTACCTCAAAGATTCCTAGCTTCTCCATTACAGAGAGAGGCATGAGGTTTACACTTGACCCTAAGTCACACAGAGCCTTCTTGAAGGTCAATGTGCCTATGGTACAAGGTATGGAGAACTTCCCAGGGTCCTGCCTCTTTTTGAGGTAATTTCTGCCTAGACAAGTCATCCAATTCTTTGGTGAGCAAAGGAGGTTCGTTCTCCCAGGTCTCATTTCCAAATAACTTGTCATTTAACTTCATGATTGCTCCAAGGTATTTAGCAACTTGCTCTTCAGTGACATACTCATCCTCTTCAGAGGAGGAATACTCATCAGAGCTCATGAATGGCAGAAGTAAGTCCAATGGAATCTCTATGGTCTCATTTTGAGCCTCAGATTCCCATGGTTCCTCATTAGGGAACTCATTGGAGGCTAGTGCACGCCCATTGAGGTCTTCCTCAGTGGCGTTCACTTCCTCTCCTTCCTCTCCAAATTCGGTCATGTTGATGGCCTTGCACTCTCCTTTTGGATTTTCTTCTGTATTGCTTGGAAGAGTACTAGGAGGGAGTTCAGTAATTTTCTTGCTCAGCTGTCCCACTTGTGCCTCCAAATTCCTAATGGAGGACCTTGTTTCAGTCATGAAACTTTGAGTAGTTTTGATTAGATCAGAGACCATGGTTGCTAAGTCAGAGTTGTTCTGCTTAGAATTCTCTATCTGTTGCTGAGAAGATGATGGAAAAGGCTTGCCATTGCTAAACCTGTTTCTTCCACCATTATTGTTGTTGAAACCTTGTTGAGGTCTCTGTTGATCCTTCCATGAGAAATTTGGATGATTTCTCCATGAAGAATTATAGGTGTTTCCATAGGATTCTCCTAGGTAATTCACCTCTTCCATTGAAGGGTTCTCAGGATCATAGGCTTCTTCTTCAGATGAAGCATCCTTAGTACTGCTTGGTGCATTTTGCATTCCAGACAGACTTTGAGAAATCAAATTGACTTGTTGAGTCAATATCTTGTTCTGAGCCAGAATGGCATTCAGAGTATCAATCTCAAGAACTCCTTTCTTCTGATTTGTTCCATTGTTCACAGGATTCCTTTCAGAAGTGTACATGAATTGGTTATTTGCAACCATTTCAATTAGTTCTTGAGCTTCTGTAGGCGTCTTCTTCAGATGAAGAGATCCTCCAGCAGAGCTATCCAAAGACATCTTGGATAGTTCAGAGAGACCATCATAGAAAATACCTATGATGCTCCATTCAGAAAGCATGTCAGAAGAATGTCACAGATTTGCAAGAACTCAGCCAAAAAAATGATGAGGATCTTCCAATGGAAGTCCATGGAACTTGCAATTCTGTTGCATTAGAGAAACTAATTGAGGCTTAAGCTCAAAGTTGTTTTCTCCAATGGCAGGGATAGAGATGCTTCTCCCATAGAAGTCGGGAGTAGGTGCAGTAAAGTCACCCAGCACCTTCCTTGCATTGTTTGCATTGTTGTTGTTTTTGGCTGCCATGTCTTCTTCTTTGAAGATTTCTGTTAGGTCCTCTACAGAGAGTTGTGCCTTAGCTTCTCTTAGCTTTCGCTTCAAGGTCCTTTCAGGTTCAGGGTCAACTTCAACAAGAATGCCTTTGTCTTTGTTCCTGCTCATATGAAAGAGAAGAGAACAAGAAAATGTGGAATCCTCTATGTCACAGTATAGAGATTCCTTGAGGTGTCAGAGGAAAAGTAAAATAGAAGGAAGAAGGAGAAGAATTTGAACTTAGTCAGATAGAGTTCGAACTGTGCATTGAGGAGGAGTGGTACTCCATAATAGAAGGATGTGAGAAGAGGGGAAGAGCTTTTTCGAAAATTAATTAAAAAGATTTTAAAAGCATTTTGAAAAACTTTGATTTTCGAAAATCAAGAGTGAGAAAGGGATCAAGTAATTTTTGAAAAAGATTTTGAAATTTCAAAAAGGTATGATTGAAAACTTCTTTGAAAAAGATGTGAAAAAAGATATGATTGAAAAGATATGATTTGAAAACAATTTTAAAAAGTTTTGATTTTAAAAATTAATAACTTGGCTAACAAGAAAAGATATGATTCAAACATTAAACCTTTCTCAACAGAAAAGGCAACATACTTGAAATGTTGAATCAAATCATTAATTGTTAGCAAATATCTTTGAAAAGGGAAAGAAATTGATTTTGAAAACATATGATTGAGAAGATATGATTTGAAAAAGATTTGATTTTGAAAAACTTTGAAAACTTAAAAAAAATTTGCATTAAAAACAAAATCTTCCCTCCTGTGCCATCCTGGCGTTAAACGCCCAGAATGGTGCACATTCTGGCGTTTAACGCCCAATGCACTACCTTTTTGGGCGTTAAACGCCCAACCAGGCACCCTGGCTGGCGTTTAAACGCCAGTCTGTCCTTCTTCACTGGGCGTTTTGAACGCCCAGCTTTTTCTGTGTGGTTCCTCTGCTGTATGTTCTGAATCTTCAATCCTCTGTATTATTGACTTGAAAAGACACAAATTAAAAATATTTTTGGACTTTTAATAATAAGGAATAATCAAAATGCAACTAAAATCAAATAACAATGCATGCAAGACACCAAACTTAGCAGTTTGTATACTACTGACACTAACAAGATGAGAATGCATATGAGAAACACAAAACACTCAAGTCAATAGAATTCAAAGATCAGAGCAATGAAATCATCAAGAACATCTTGAAGATCACTTAAGACACATGAATGAATGCAAGAAGAACAAAATCATGCAATTGACACCAAACTTAAAATGAGACTCTAGACTCAAACAAAATTTTTTTTTTGGATTTTTCGAAAATCAAGTGGAAAAGAGAATAAAGGTATCAAAATTCTTAATGAGAATTCTAGGAATCGTGCAATGTTAGTCTAAAACTTTAGTCTAAAGAAATTAGACATGGCTAGCCAAGCTTCAGCAGAACAGTGCATTCAAAAGCTAAATTGATGATAATCAATCAGCTTTGGTGATGATAAGAACATCACCTTGAAACACTAGAATTCATTCTTAAGAACTCTGAAAAATACCTAATCTAAGCAACAAGATGAACCGTCAGTTGTCCATACACGAAACAATCCCCGGCAACGGCGCCAAAAACTTGGTGCACGAAATTATGATCATCAATGGCGCCATCAACATGGTACGCTCATTGCAATCTCAACTCTTTATCACAACTCCGCACAACTAACCAGAAAGTGCACTGGGTCGTCCAAGTAATAAACCTTACACGAGTAAAGGTCGATCCCACGGAGATTGTTGGTATGAAGCAAGCTATGGTCACCTTGTAAATCTCAGTCAGGCAGACTCAAATGGTTATGAATGATATATGAATAAAACATAAAGATAAAGATAGAGATACTTATGCAATTCATTGGTGGGAATTTCAGATAAGCGCATGAAGATGCTGTGTCCCTTCCGTCTCTCTGCTTTCCTACTGTCTTCATCCAATCCTTCTTACTCCTTTCCATGGCAAGCTTATGCAAGGGTTTCACCGTTGTCAGTGGCTACCTCCCATCCTCTCAGTGGAAATGTTCAACGCACCCTGTCACGGCACGGCTATCCATCTGTCGGTTCTCGATCAGGCCGGAATAGAATCCATTGATTCTTTTTCGTCTGTCACTAACGCCCCGCCCTCAGGAGTTTGAAGCACGTCACAGTCATTCAATCATTGAATCCTACTCAAAATACCACAGACAAGGTTAGACCTTCCGGACTCTCTTGAATGCCGCCATCAGTTCTTGCCTATACCACGAAGACTCTGATCTCACGGAATGGCTGGCTCGGTTGTCAGGCGATCAACCATGCATCGTGTATCAGGAATCCAAGAGATATTCACCCAATCTAAGGTAGAACGGAGGTGGTTGTCAGTCACACGTTCATAGGTGAGAATGATGATGAGTGTCACGGATCATCACATTCATCAAGTTGAAGAACAAGTGATATCTTGGAACAAGAACAAGCGGAATTGAATAGAAGAACAATAGTAATTGCATTAATACTTCAAGGTACAGCAGAGTTCCACACCTTAATCTATGGTGTGTAGAAACTCCACCGTTGAAAATACATAAGAACAAAAGTGATCATTGGCTTCGGTCCCAGAGAGGGAACCAGAAAAACCAAGATCTGATCTAAGAACTAGATGTCCCAAGATGAAAATACAATAGTAAAAGGTCCTACTTATAGAAAACTAGTAGCCTAAGGTTTACAAAGATGAGTAAATGACATAAAAATCCACTTCCGGGCCCACTTGGTGTGTATTTGGGCTGAGCAATGAAGCATTTTCGTGTAGAGACTCTTCTTGGAGTTAAACGCCAGCTTTTGTGCCAGTTTGGGCGTTTAACTCCCATTTTGGTGCCAGTTCCGGCGTTTAACGCTGGAAATCCTGAAGGTGACTTTGAACGCCGGTTTGGGCCATCAAATCTTGGGCAAAGTATGGACTATCATATATTGCTGGAAAGCCCAGGATGTCTACTTTCCAACGCCGTTGAGAGCGCGCCAATTGGGCTTCTGTAGCTCCAGAAAATCCACTTCGAGTGCAGAGAGGTCAGAATCCAACAGCATCTGCAGTCCTTTTCAGTCTCTGAATCAGATTTTTGCTCAGGTCCCTCAATTTCAGCCAGAAAATACCTGAAATCACAGAAAAACACACAAACTCATAGTAAAGTCCAGAAAAGTGAATTTTAACTAAAAATAATAAAAATATACTAAAAACTAAACCAAATATACTAAAAATATACTAAAAACAATGCCAAAAAGCGTACAAATTATCCGCTCATCAGCTATGAATAATTCCATGAATCATTCACCTCTCTTAAATGAAAAATGTTTCTAATTCAAAAGAACAAGAAGTACATGAATTTCGAATTCATCCTTGAAATTAGTTTAATTACATTGATGTGGTGACAATGCTTTTTGTTTTCTGAATGAATGCTTGAACAATGCATATTTTTGATCTTGTTGTTTATGAATGTTAAAATTGTTGCTCTTGAAAGAATGATGAAAAAAGAGAAATGTTATTGATAATCTGAAAAATCATGAAATTGATTCTTGAAGCAAGAAAAAGCAGTGAAAACGCAAAAGCTTGCGAAAAAAAAGAAAAAAATGGCAAAAAAAAAATAGAAAGAAAAAGAAAAAGTAAGCAGAAAAAGCCAATAGCCCTTAAAACCAAAAGGCAAGGGTAAAAAGGATCCAAGGCTTTGAGCATCAATGGATATGAGGGCCCAAGGAAATAAGTCCAGGCCTAAGCGGCTAAATCAAGCTGTCCCTAACCATGTGCTTGTGGCATGCAGGTCCAAGTGAAAAGCTTGAGACTGAGTGGTTAAAGTCGTGATCCAAAGCAAAAAGAGTGTGCTTAAGAGCTCTGAACACCTCTAACTGGGAACTTTAGCAAAGCTGACTCACAATCTGAAAAGGTTCACCCAGTCATGTGTCTGTGGCATTTATGTATCCGGTGGTAATACTGGAAAACAAAGTGCTTAGGGCCACGGCCAAAACTCATAAAAGTAGCTGTGTTCAAGAATCAACATACTTAACTAGGAGAATCAATAACACTATCTGAAATTCTAAGTTCCTAGAGATGCCAATCATTCTAAACTTCAAAGGAAAAAGTGAGATGCCAAAACTGTTCAGAAACAAAAAGCTACAAGTCCCGCTCATCTAATTAGAACTAATATTCATTGATATTTTGAGATTTATAGTATATTGTCGTCTTTTTATCCTATTTGATTTTCAGTTGCTTGGGGACAAGCAACAATTTAAGTTTGGTGTTGTGATGAGCGGATAATTTATACGCTTTTTGGCATTGTTTTTAGGTAGTTTTTAGTAGGATCTAGCTACTTTTAGGGATGTTTTCATTAGTTTTTATGTAAAATTCACATTTCTAGACTTTACTATGAGTTTGTGTGTTTTTCTGTAATTTCAGGAATTTTCTGGCTGAAATTGAGGGACCTAAGCAAAACTCTGATAAAAGGCTGACAAAGGACTGCTGATGCTGTTGGATTTTGAACTCTCTGCACTCAAAATAGATTTTCTGGAGCTATAGAACTCCAAATTCCGCGCTCTCAACGGCGTTGGAAAGTAGACATCTAGAGCTTTCCAGCAATATATAATAGTTTATACTTTATTTGAGATTATATGACGCAAACTGGCGCTCAACGCCAGTTCCATGCTACATTCTGAAGTCAAACGCCAGAAACACGTCACGAACCAGAGTTGAACACCAAAAACACGTTACAACTTGGAGTTCAACTCCAAAAGAAGCCTCTGCACGTGTAAAGCTCAAGCTCAGCCCAAACACATACCAAGTGGGCCCCGGAAGTAGATTTCTGCATCAATTACTTACTTTTGTAAACCCTAGTAACTTTTTACTATTGTACTAGGGGTCCTTTTTCCCTTATTTTCAATTTCATATGCCATTCATGGGGGATGGCCATTCGGCCATGCCTGGACCACCATCACTTATGTATTTTCAACTGTGGAGTTTCTACACACCATAGATTAAGGGTGTGGAGCTCTGCTGTACCTCGAGTTTTAATGCAATTACTACTATTTTCTATTCAATTCAGTTTATTCCTGTTCTAAGATATTCGTTGCACTTCACCATGATGAATGTGATGATCTGTGACACTCATCATCATTCTCACCTATGAACGCGTGACTGACAACCACGTCCGTTCTACCTTAGACCGAATGCATATCTCTTAGATTCCTTAATCAGAATCTTCGTGGTATAGGCTAGAATTGATGGTAGCATTCATGAGAATTCGGAAAGTCTAAACCTTGTCTGTGGTATTTCGAGTAGGATTCAAGGATTGAATGACTGTGATGAGCTTCAAACTCGCAATTGTTGGGCGTGATGACAAGCGCAAAAGAATCAATGGATTCTATTCCGACATGATCGAGAACCGATAGATGATTAGCCGTGCTGTGACAGAGCATTTGGACCATTTTCAATGAGAGGATGGGATGTAGCCATTGACAACAGTGATGCCCTACATACAGCTTTCCATGGAAAGGAGTAAGAAGGATTGAAGGAAGGCAATAGGAAAGCAGAGATCCAACAGGGACAAAGTATCTCCATACACTTATCTGAAATTCTCACCAATGATTTACATAAGTATTTCTATCTTTATTTTCTGTTTATTTATTATTATTATTCGAAAACTCCATAACCATTTATTATCTGCCTAACTGAGATTTACAGGATGACCATAGCTTACTTTATACCAACAATCTCCGTGGGATCGACCCTTACTCACGTAAGGTTTATTACTTGGACGACCCAGTGCACTTGATGGTTAATTGTGCGAAGTTGTGAAGAAAGTGTTGAGTTATAAACGTGCATACCAAGTTGAATGCCATTATTAGAGATCACAATTTTGTGCACCAATGGCATTTTAGGCTTGTACTCAGGAGCCTTTGGCAAAGTAGGATAAGTGTCAAGAGAATCTGGGAATGGGTTGTCCGCACGCTTTGGAGGGGCGTGCTCCACTTCTCCCTTCTTCTCCTTTGGAGCTTCTTTTTCAACTAATTCTTCATTGACCTTGGTCTCAGAGCCAGCTACTTTACCACTTCTTAGTTGAATAATCTTACAATCTTTTTCAACTGGCTCCTCATCAACTTGTGCTTCCATACTTGCCACTTGTCCACTTATCAAGGTGATAGCCTTGCAATCCTCTCTTAGATTTGGAATTGTGTTACAAGGAAGGCTATTAGTGATCCTCTGATCAATTTTATTAACTCTGGTGGCTATTTGACCCATCTGAATCTCCAAATTCTTGATTGATGCTCTGGTTTCCTGCGCAAAACTCCTCATCATTTCCCAATTAGAATCTTCTTGGGATTTAGAATTTGCCTGTGGAGGTGGTTGTTGTTGATGAGATTGAAATTGGCGGTTATTGTCATTATTCTGTTGGAAACCGCCCTGAGAATTATTGTTGAAATTCTGAGGTCTCTGGGGTTGGTCTCTCCACCCGAAGTTTGGGTGATTTCTCCACCCTTGATTGTAGGTCTGAGAATAGGGATCATTATTGGGAT
Source organism: Arachis stenosperma (assembly GCF_014773155.1). Lineage (NCBI taxonomy): Eukaryota > Viridiplantae > Streptophyta > Magnoliopsida > Fabales > Fabaceae > Arachis > Arachis stenosperma. Next base: position 64,623,973 of record NC_080377.1, on the reverse strand, counting down.
TTCTAGGAGCACTCCCCATGTAACTGACCTGTTCAGAAGAAGGTTGAGCATAATCATAATTATCATTTTGCACAAAGTTACCTGTCATGTCATAAGAGACCTCTTGAGGTGGATTTTGGGTGTTTATAGCTGAGACTTGCATGTCACCCATGTGTTGAGTAAGTAGACTTATTTGCTGAGACATAAGCTTGTTCTGAGCAAGAATAGCATTAAGAGCGTCTACTTCCATGACACCCTTCTTCTGAGGAGCCTCAGAGTTCACAGGATTCCTGTTAGATGAGTATAAATATTGGTTGCTAGCAACCAATTCAATAAGCTCAATAGTCTCCTCCGATATCTTCTTCTTGTGCAATGAACCTCCTGCAGAATTGTCTAAGCACATCTTGGACATTTCACCCAAGCCTTCATAAAAGATATCTAGTTGAGTCCATTTAGAGAACATGTCCAGAGGGTATTGCCTAGTCAGTAGCTTGTATCTCTTCCAAGCTTCATACAGAGTTTCACCCTCCTTCTGTCTGAAGGTCTGAACCTCCACCCTAAGCTTAGTCAGCTTCTTTGGTGGGAAAAATTTAGTGAGAAACTCAGTAACCACCTTGTTCCAAGTATCCAAACTCTCCTTGGGTTGAGAATCTAGCTGGTGCGCGAAATTGTGAACAATACTTTTCACAACTCTCATAATCCCCAGTCATGAACTCCAAAAACTTGGTAGTTCAATCCCATGGCATTACACAACTTCGCACAACTAACCAGCAAGTGCACTGGGTCGTCCAAGTAATACCTTACGTGAGTAAGGGTCGATCCCACGGAGATTGTTAGTATGAAGCAAGCTATGGTCATCTTGCAAATCTTAGTCAGGCAGACTCAAATGGGTATAGTGATAAACGAAAATAACATAAAGATAAAGATAGAGATACTTATGTATATCATTGGTGAGAGCTTCAGATAAGCGTATGAAGATGCCTTCCCTTCCGTCTCTCTGCTTTCCTACAGTCTTCATCCAATCCTTCTTACTCCTTTCCATGGCAAGCTTATGCAAGGGTTTCACCATTGTCAGTGGCTACCTCCAATCCTCTCATTGGAAATGTTCAACGCACCCTGTCACGGCACGGCTATCCATCTGTCGGTTCTCAATCAGGCCGGAATAGAATCCAGTGATTCTTTTGCGTCTGTCACTAACGCCCCGCCCTCAGGAGTTTGAAGCACGTCACAGTCATTCAATCATTGAATCCTACTCAGAATACCACAGACAAGGTTAGACCTTCCGGATTCTCTTGAATGCCGCCATCAGTTCTCGCCTATACCACGAAGACTCTGATCTCACGGAATGGCTGGCTCGTTTGTCAGGCGAGCACTTGGTTGTCAGGCAATCAACCATGCATCATGTTATCAGGAATCCAAGAGATATTCACTAAGCCTCAAATGCTTGTAGAACAAGAGTGGTTGTCAGTCACTTTGTTCATGAGTGAGAATGGTGATGATCCGTGACAATCATCACATTCATCAAGTTGAAGAACAAGTGATATCTTGGACAAAGAACAAGCGGAATTGAATGGAAGAACAATAGTAATTGCATTAATACTCGAGGTACAGCAGAGCTCCACACCTTAATCTATGGTGTGTAGAAACTCCACCGTTGAAAATACATAAGCATAAGGTCTAGGCATGGCCGAATGGCCAGCCTCCCAATGATCTAAGATAGCATAAAACGAAGATAGCTACCAAAGTCTTCTAATACAATAGTAAAAGGTCCTACTTATAGATAACTAGTAGCCTAAGGTTTACAGAAATGAGTAAATGACATAAAAATCCACTTCCGGGCCCACTTGGTGTGTGCTTGGGCTGAGCAATGAAGTAATTTCGTGTAGAGACTCTTCTTGGAGTTAAACGCCAGCTTTTATGCCAGTTTGGGCGTTTAACTCCCATTTGGGTGCCAGTTCCAGCGTTTAACGCTGGGATTTCTTGAGGTGACTTTGAACGCCGGTTTGGGCCATCAAATCTTGGGCAAAGTATGGACTATCATATATTGCTGGAAAGCCCAGGATGTCTACTTTCCAACGCCGTTGAGAGCGCGCCAATTGGGCTTCTGTAGCTCCATAAAATCCACTTCGAGTGCAGGGAGGTCAGAATCCAACAGCATCTGCAGTCCTTTTCAGTCTCTGGATCAGATTTTTGCTCAGAACCTTCAATTTCAGCCAGAAAATACCTGAAATCACAGAAAAACACACAAACTCATAGTAAAGTCCAGAAAAGTGAATTTTAACTAAAAACTAATAAAAATATACTAAAAACTAACTATATCATATCAAAAACATACTAAAAACAATGCCAAAAAGCGTACAAATTATCCGCTCATCACTAGCCATAGCTTTACTCCATTCCTCATAGAAAACGGGAAGAGCATGAATTTGTACACCTTTGGGTTTACTCTATTTGTCATCACAGTATCACAGATTTGTATGAAACTAGAAATAAATTGATTTGGGTCTTCGTGGGGACGACCATGATACTGGCAGTTTTGTTGCACCAGGATGACCAGTTGTGGTTTTAACTCAAAGTTGTTTGCAGCTATAGGAGGCACCACAATGCTTTTTCCATAAAGATCTGCAGTAAGGGCAGAGTAAGAGCCAAGTACTCTCCTTTGTTGCTCATTCCCATTCGGATTGGCCACATTGGCATTATCAGCATCATTAGAATCCATAGTGGATTCTGCACCCTTACAAAGTCTAGCTTGTTGTATACGCCGCCTGAAAGTCCTTTCCGGGTCAGGATCAAAGTCTAAGAGATGTTCTTTGTCTTTGTTCCTGCGTATAAACAAACAAAAGACAAGAAAAAATTGGAACTCTCTACGTCAGAGTGCAGAGAATTTTCGGTGAGGTAACCTGAACTAAGAAACTCCAAACTTAATTTTAGAAATTACTAAAAATATTAGTGCTATTAAAAATTTTTAATTTTTTTCTCTTTTTTTTAAATACAAAAATAAAATAAAACTAATAGAATATAAAAAGTAAAAAAAATAACAAAAAAGGAACAAAGTAAAACGGAGAGAGAAAAAAAGAAAAAAAATGAAAATGAAAAGAAAAATAAAATAAAATAAAAAATGACAAGATTTAAATAAATAAAAAAAATTTTTTAAAAGGAAGTAAAAAAATAAAGAAAACGGGGACAGGAGAACACGGGAAACAAAACGAAAAGCACGGGGAGAGAAAATAATATAAAGGAAAAAAATGAAAATAAAAATTAATAATACTAAGTTAAAACTAATTAAAAGAAAAATTATCTAATCTAAGAAATCAAATAATGAGCAGTTGTCAATCACAATCAATCCCCAGCATCGGTGCGAAAAACTTGGTGCGGTATTTTACAATCCACAAACTAACCGGCAAGTGCACCGGGTCGTACCAAGTAATACCTCAGGTGAGTGAGGGTCGAACCCATAAGGATTGATGGATCAAGCAACAATGGTTGATTAAATTACTCAATTAGATAAAGAGAATAGTATGTTGAGTGTTCAAAGAGCATTAAATAATTGTGCAGAAATTAAAATAGTAAAGTAATTGAGTTGGGAACGAAATATGGAGAAAGCAGTTAAGGTTTCAGAGTTATCTATTTTTCTGGATTAACTTTTGATACTAACTATTTTAATCTTGTACGATTTAATTTATGGCAAACTATATGTGACTAGACCCTAATTCCTTAGACCTTCCTAGTCTCCTCTAAAATTCATCGACTGCCAATGCCTTGGTCAATTAATTCCAATTAGAGGGTGAGTTCAAATTCCAGTTTATATGCCACAAAAATTCAAATTACCCAAAAATAAGAGGATTATGTGTCACGTATCCTGTTAAATCCAAATAATTAAAATTTAGGAGAAATTGTTTTCAAGCTGTTGTTCAAGTAAAGAGCTTTTCCAAGTTTTACAAGAACTCAAATAAAAAGAGGGTCATACTTCCGTTTCACCCAAATTCATAAGATAAAGAGCGAAATCAATTATTAAATTATAAATCCATACATAAATTAAAATAGAAAAAGCAATAAAATCAATCCATACAAATAGACAAAGCTCTTAACCTTAACAATGAAGGATTAGTTGCTCATGGTTCAGAGAAGAAAACTAGGATTGTAAATTGGAATGGAATAATGTTCTCTAGGGAAGGAAAGTTTCTCCCTTTTATATCTAATCCTAAAAATTTTAAAATCTAATTTCAAAAATTAAAATTAAAAATAATAATATCTTTTCCTAAAAATAAGATTTGAATTTAAATTTGAACTAATTAACAAGTCTTCAGTTGATGGGTGGGGACCACTTGTTTTGTCCATTCTGCAGCTTCTAATTTGTGTTTTCTGGGCTGAAAACTGGGTCAAAATAGCCTAGAAATCACCCCAGCGTTTTTCTGCATTTTCTACACGTGGCGCATGTCATGCGTACGCATCAGTCACGCGTTCGCGTCGATGGTCTTTTTCGCAAGTCACGCGTACGCGTCAGTCATGCGCACGCGTCGCTGAGCAATTCTTCAAATCACGCGTCTGCGTCAGTCACGCACACGCGTCGCCGTGGAAAGCTCCAAATCACGCGTACGCGTCAGTCATGCGTACGCGTCGCCATGGGTACCTCCAAATCACACGCAAGCGTCAGGCATGCGTGCGCATCACTCCTCGTTGCCATATCCTTTGATTCTTGTGCTGCAGAAACTCTATCAAATCCAGCCGAATGCTACCTAAAATAAACAGTATTGCACAAAACTCAAAATAGCATCCATAGTGGCTAAAATATAATTAATTCTTGATCAAACTCAACAAATTAGATGCAAATTCACTAGGAAAAGATGGGAAAGATGCTCACGCATCACTCATCACAACACCAAACTTAAACTGTTGCTTGTCCTCAAGCAACTAAAAATAAAATAGAATGAAAAGAAGATTATGATGCAATAAATCTCTGAGTTTCCAGTAAAGCTCAGTTTCAATTAGATGAGCGGGACTTAGTAGCTTTTTGCTTCTGAATAGTCTTGGCATCTCACTATCTATTGAAAATCAGAATGGCTAGCATATTTAGAAACTTAGAATCCAGATGATATTATTGACTCTCGTATTTAAGTTCTTTTTTATTCTTGAACACAGCTTTCAGAGTCTTGGCCGTTATCTTAAGCACCTTGTTTTCCAGTATTACCACCAGATACAATAATGCCACAGACACTTTAACTGGGTGAACCTTTTCAGATTGTGACTCAGCTTTGCTAGAGTCCCCAAATAGAGGTGTCCAAAGTTCTTAAGCACACTCTTTTTGTTTTGGATCATGACTTTAACCGCTCAGTCTCAAGCTTTTCACTTGACACCTTCATGCCACAAGCACATGGTTAGCGACAGCTTGGTTGAGCTGCTTAGGCTCGAATTTTATTCCTTTAGGCCCTTCTATCCACTGATGCTCAAAGACTTGAGAACCTTTTATACCTTTGCCTTTTGGTTTAAAGGGTTATTGGCTTTTTGCTCTTGCCTTTTGGTTTAAAGAGCAATTGGCTTTTTCTGCTTGCTTTTTCTTTTTCTTTCTATTTTTTTCGTCACTTTTTTTTTTCATGCAAGATTTTTCTTTTTGCTAGTTTTTCTTGCTTCAAGAATCAAATTTTGGATTTTTCAGATCATCAATAATATTTTTCCTTTTTCTTCATTCTTTCAAGAGCCAGCATCATAAAATTCAAATATGCACTATTTATTCATGCATTCAGAAACTAAAGCAATGCCACCACATCAAAATAATTTAACTATTTTTTATTGGAAAAATTGAAAATTTATGCATCTTTATTTTTTCTAATAAATCTACTATTTTATTCATGTTTAGTGATGATAAGAGAAATAATTTATAGCTAATTAGAAAAATAAAAATTAATTAATTACTACTAATATTTATGTAATCCTGAAAAAAAAACTAAAGACATAATAAAATAAAAAATAAAAAACTTAATTACTACTAGTGATCATGCAACTCTAAATTAGGATGGAAACACGTGAGACAAAAGAATAGGAATTAGAATAGCCACAGAGTTGAAACTCAACAACCTTCAGTTTGGGGGATGTTTTCTTCAGGCTATGGGACGCATGGCTATTTAACTTGAGGTACACTATGCTCTCTAGGGGAGAGCTTCTAGCCATAGCTTTGCTCCATCCTTCAGAGCAAACGGGAAGAGCATAAGTTTGTACACCTCTGGGTTTACTCCATTTGTCTTAACAGTATCACAGATTTGCAGGAAACTAGAAATAAATTGATTTGGGTCTTCGTGGGGAAGACCATGATACTGGCAGTTTTGTTGCACCAAGGTGACCAGTTGTGGTTTTAACTCAAAGTTGTTCGCAGCTATAGGAGGCACCACAATGCTTTTTCCATAAAGATCTGCAGTAGGGGCAGAGTAAGAGCCAAGTACTCTCCTTTGTCGCTCATTCCCATTCGGATTGGCCACATTCGCATTATTAGCATCATTAGGATCTATAGTGGATTCTGCACCCTTACAAAGTCTAGCTTGTTGTAAACGCAGCCTGAAAGTCCTTTCTGGTTCAGGATCAAAGTCTAAGAGATGTTTTTTGTCTCTGTTCCTTCGCATAAACAAACAAAAGACAAGAAAAAATTGGAACTCTCTACGTCAGAGTGCAGAGAATTCTCGGTGAGGTAACCTGAACTAAGAAACTCCAAACTTAATTTCAGAAATTACTAAAAATATTAGTGCTATTAAAATTTTTTAATTTTTTTTAAATACAAAAATAAAATAAAACTAATAGAATATAAAAAGTAAAAAAAAACAAAAAAGAAACAACGTAAAACGGAGAGAGAAAAAAAAGAAAAAAATGAAAATGAAAAGAAAAATAAAATAAAATAAAAAAATGACAAGATTTAAATAAATAATTTTTTTTTTAAAAGGAAGTAAAAAAATAAAGAAAACGGGGACAGGAGAACAGGGGAAACAAAACGAAAAGCACGGGGAGAGAAAAAAAATATAAAGGAAAAAAATGAAAATAAAAATTAATAATACTATGTTAAAACTAATTAAAAGAAAAATTATCTAATCTAAGAAATCAAACAACGAGTAGTTGTCAATCACAATCAATCTCCGGCATCGGCGCGAAAAACTTGTTGCGGTATTTTACAATCCACAAACTAATCGGCAAGTGCACCGGGTCGTACCAAGTAATACCTCAGGTGAGTGAGGGTCAATCCCACAAGGATTGATAGATCAAGCAACAATGGTTGATTAAATTACTCAGTTAGATAAAGAGAATAGTATGTTGAGTATTCAAAGAGTATTAAATAATTGTGCAGAAATTAAAATAGTAAAGTAATTGAGTTGGAAATGAAATATGGAGAAAGCAGTTAAGGTTTCAGAGTTATCTATTTTTTCGGAATAACTTTGTTACTAACTATTTTAATTTTGTTGGATTTAATTTATGGCAAACTATATGTGACTAGACCTTAATTCCTTAGACCTTCCTAGTCTCCTCTAAAATTCATCGACTGCCAATGCCTTGGTCAATTAATTCCAATTAGAGGGTGAGTTCAAATTCTAGTTTATATGCCACAAAAATTCAAATTACCCAAAAATAAGAGGATTATATGTCACGTATCCTGTTAAATCCAAATAATTAAAATTTAGGAGAAATTGTTTTCAAGCTGTTGTTCAAGTAAAGAGCTTTTCCAAGTTTTACAAGAACTCAAATAGAAAGAGTGTCATACTTCCGTTTCACCCAAATTCATAAGATAAAGAGCGAAATCAATTCTTAAATTATAAATCCATAGATAAATTAAAATAGAAAAAGCAATAAAATCAATCTATACAAATAGATAGAGCTCCTAACCTTAACAATGAAGGATTAGTTGCTCATGGTTCAGAGAAGAAAACTAGGATTGTAAATTGGAATGGAATAATGTACTCTAGGGAAGGAAATGTTCTCCCTTTTATATCTAATCCTAAAAATTTTAAAATCTAATTTCAAAAATTAAAATTAAAAATAATAATATCTTTTCCTAAAAATAAGATTTGAATTTAAATTTGAATTAATTAACAAGTCTTCAGTTGATGGGTGGGGACCACTTGTTTTGTCCATTCTGCAGCTTCTAATCTGTGTTTTATGGGCTGAAAACTGGGTCAAAATAGCCTAGAAATCGCCTCCAGCATTTTTCTGCATTTTCTACATGTGGCGCATGTCATGCATACGCATCAGTCACGCGTACGCGTCAGTCATGCGCACGCGTCGCTAAGCAATTCTTCAAATCACGCGTCTGCGTCAGTCACGCGCACGCATTGTCGTGGAAAGCTCCAAATCACGCGTACGCGTCAGTCACGCGTACGTGTCGCCATGGATTCCTCCAAATCACGCGCACGCGTCAGACACGCGTGCGTGTCACTCCTCGTTGCCATCTCCTTTGATTCTTGTTCTGCAGAAACTCTATCAAATCTAGCCGAATGCTACCTAAAATAAATAGTATTGCACAAAACTCAAAATAGCATCCATAGTGGCTAAAATATAATTAATTCTTGATCAAACTCAACAAATTAGATGCAAATTCACTAGGAAAAGATAGGAAAGATGCTCACGCATCACTCATCACAACACCAAACTTAAACTGTTGCTTGTCCTCAAGCAACTAAAAATAAAATAGAATAAAAAGAAGATTAGGATGCAATAAATCTTTGAGTTTCCAGTAAAGCTCAGTTTCAATTAGATGAGCGGGACTTAGTAGCTTTTTGCTTCTGAATAGTCTTGGCATCTCACTATCTGTTGAAAATCAGAATGACTAGCATATTTAGGAACTTAGAATCCAGATGATATTATTGACTCTCGTATTTAAGTTGTTTTTTATTCTTGAACACATCTTTCAGAGTCTTGGCCGTTATCTTAAGCACCTTGTTTTCCAGTATTACCACCGGATACGATAATGCCACAGACACTTTAACTGGGTGAACCTTTTCAAATTGTGACTCAGCTTTGCTGGAGTCCCCAAATAGAGGTGTCCAAAGTTCTTAAGCACACTCTTTTTGTTTTGAATCATGACTTTAACCGCTCAGTCTCAAGCTTTTCACTTGACGCCTTCACGCCCAAGCACATGGTTAGCGACAGCTTGGTTGAGCTGCTTAGGCTAGGATTTTATTCCTTTAGGCCCTTCTATCCACTGATGCTCAAAGACTTGAGAACCTTTTATACCTTTGCCTTTTGGTTTAAAGGGTTATTGGCTTTTTGCTCTTGCCTTTTAGTTTAAAGAGCAATTGGCTTTTTCTGCTTGCTTTTTCTTTTTCTTTCTATTTTTTCGTCACTTTTTTTTCATGCAAGATTTTTCTTTTTGCTAGTTTTTCTTGCTTCAAGAATCAAATTTTGGATTTTTCAGATCATCAATAATATTTTTTCTTTTTCTTCATTCTTTCAAGAGCCAGCATCATAAAATTCAACTTCAAATATGCACTATTTATTCATGCATTTAGAAACTAAAGCAATGCCACCACATCAAAATAATTTAACTATTCTTTATTGGAAAAATCGAAAATTTATGCATTTTTATTTTTTCTAATAAATCTACTATTTTATTCATGTTTAGTGATGATAAGAGAAATAATTTATAGCTAATTAGAAAAATAAAAATTAATTAATTACTACTAATATTTATGTAATCCTGAAAAAAAAACTAAAGACATAATAAAATAAAAAATAAAAAACTTAATTACTACTAGTGATCATGCAACTCTAAACTAGGATGGAAACACGTGAGACAGAATAATAGGAATTAGAATAGCCACAGAGTTGAAACTCAACAACCTTCAGTTTGGGGGATGTTTTCTTCAGGCTGTGGGACGCATGGCTCTTTAACTTGAGGTGCACTGTGCTTTTTAGGGGAGAGCTTCTGGCGCTTCAACTCCTCAATTTCACGCCCCTGCTTCTCTTGCTCCTTGATCAGTTTGAAAATCATGCTAGTCTGATCTTTCTGCTCTTCTCTGAGCTGATCCAACGTGCTCTATAAGTGAATTAATGACGCCTTCAGCTGTTCCCAGTATTCCATTGGAAGGATCTCTTGGGAATGTTCGGGTTCCTTCCTCTTTAGGTTATCATCTTCTATCTTGGAACTCTTCATCACCTGCTTGGTGATTGGTTTTTCCACTGGAATAAAGTTATTTACTTGGATCAGAACCTTAGCCTCTTGGCATATGTGAAAGATGAGATTTGGATAAGCTAGCATGGCCGGAGTGGAATCTCTATTTGATAGCTTGTAAATCTCATAGGGGATTATTTGGTGGACTTCCACCTCATTTACCATAATGATGCAGTGAATCATTACTGCTCTTTCAATATTGACTTCAAAGCGGTTACTTGTGGGGAGTATAGAACGCCCAATAAAGTCTAGCCATTCTCTAGCAACAGACTTAAGGTTCGCTCTTTTCAGTTGGCATGGCTCCCCTTTGGTGTTTTCAATCCATTGGGTTCCAGGCAGATATATGTCCTCTAGGACTTGATCTAGCTTTTGGTTGGCTACAACCCTTCTATTGTATGACTCACGGTCATCCCTTTGTAGAGGTAGTTTGAAGACCTCTCTCACCCTGTCCAGGTGAAAGTACATGATCTTCCCTTTGACCATGGTGCAAAAGGTATGGATGGCTATTCCATCCTTCTTTTGCTTATCTGTCATCCACAGATTTGCATAGAATTCCCTGATCATGTTGTATCCAACATTTAATTCGAAATTACTTAGAATCTCCCAGTCTCTCCTTCGAATCTGCTCTTGGATCTCTGGGTATTCTTGTTCTCCAAGGTTGAATCCCACTTCAGGGATTACTGGCTTTATGCTCATTATCTTATGATAATGTTCCTCATGTTGCTTGGTGAAGAATCGAACAGGTTTGAAAACAACTGTTGAGTTGTCTTCTTTTTTGTTCTTTGGGGCGGTCTTGTCACTTCTTAGAGCCATGGGATTGAATTCTTGATGAGAAAACAGGACTCCTGTCACACCAAACTTAAAAATTTGCTCGTCTTCGAGCAAAAAGTCAGAAAAGAAGTAGAAAAGAGAATAGAAGTGGGAAAGAGAGGGGAGAATTTGAATGAGAGGTGGTGAATGAGGGAGAGAGGCATGACACACATATAAATAGGGAAAGGGGGGAGGGATTTTTGAAAATAATCATGAATAAAAGATAAAGATTTTTGAAAAAAAGAAAAAAAAGAAAAGTTGTTAAATTTAAAAGATAAGAAAAGATTTAAAGAGGATAGAAAATGCATTAAAGAAAAGATATGGAGTATGAAAAGGATTTAAAAGGTTAATAAAAGATATGAAAAAGATAAGATAAGATTTTGAAAGATTTTGAAAACATGTTGGAAAAGATATTAAATTTTAAAATGGATTTGAAACAATTTTGAAAAAAATGTTTTAATTTTGAAATTAGATTGAAATTAAATTATTTGAACAAAATTTGATTTAAAAATCAAAGAATTTTTTAAATTAAATTGGATGAAGATGAGTTGAACCAAGATGAGATTGAAAAATTGAGGTTACCTCCATGCTGTCAGGCTAGCGTTTAAACGCCCAGAATGCTAGCATTCTGTCATTTAACACCAGAGTAGAGCTCCTTCTTGGGCATTAAACGCCAGGCATATACTCCCTTATGGGCGTTAAATGCCTAGCCAGGGCCTCCTGGCTAGCGTTTAATGCCAGGATGATGCTCCCTTCAGCGCGTTTGAACGCCCAATTGCCACCCTATTCTGCTTGCTATTTTGCATCATTCTGTCTCTGTTTAAGCACTGTACATGATCACTAACATTAAAATTAACTTAAATATAATAAAAAACTAATTAAAAAGAAAATTAATTAAAACAGAAACAACTAGAAAATCAATAAAGTATGAGTGATTATTGGGTTGCCTCTCAACAAGCGTTTCTTTAATGTCTTTAGCTGGACTTCACCGTACTTAACTTAGTAGCAGTGTTGAGCCTTCTGGAACTATATTTCCTTCAAGGTAATGCTTAATTCTCTGTCCATTGACAGTGAACCTTCTTTCTTTACCTTGAAGCTCTATGTGCCCGTAAGGTGATACATTAGTAATAACAAACGGTCCTGTCCAACGGGATTTGAGTTTCCCAAGGAACACTTTGAGTCTTGAGTTGAAGAGTAGGACTTTTTGTCATGGTTCAAAGGCTCTGGAAGATAACTTCCTGTCATGCCACCTTTTTGCCTTTTTTTTTTATAGATTTTTGCATTTTCAAATGCATTTAGGCAGAATTCGTCCAACTCATTTAGTTGGAGCAGCCACTTCTCCCCTGCTGCTTTAGCATTAAGGTTGAGGAATCTAGTAGCCCAATAGGCTTTATGTTCTAGTTCCACTGGCAAATGACAGGACTTCCCATATACCAACTGATATGGTGAAGTTTCAATGTGGGTTTTGAAAGCTGTTCTGTATGCCCACAGAGCATCATCAAGCTTTCTAGCCCAATCCTTTCTAGAGGCACTTATTGTTCTCTCTAGGATTCGCTTTAGTTCTTTATTTGAGACTTCAGCTTGCCCATTTGTTTGGGGATGATACGGTGTTTCTACTTTATGGCAAACTCCATAACGGAATAAGATAGAATCCAGCTGTCTGTTGTAGAAATGAGTTCCTCCATCACTGATTAGTGTCCTAGGGACACCAAATTTACTGAAGATATTCTTTTGGAGGAACTTCATTACTACTCTTGTGTCATTGGTGGGTGTTGCTATTGCTTCAACCCATTTAGACACATAATCTACTGCCACAAGGATGTAGATATTTGAGTATGAAGGCGGGAATGGTCCCATGAAATCTATGCCACATACATTAAACAACTCAATCTCTAAGATTCCTTGCTGAGGCATGCTGTGACCATCAGGAAGATTGCCAGCCCTCTGGTAACTATCACAGTTACGGACGAACTCTCTAGAATCCTTAAAGAGAGTAGGCCAGTAAAAGCAACTTTGGAGTACCTTAGTGGCTGTCCACTCACTTCCAAAGTATCCTCCATAGTTAGAGCCATGGAAATGCAATAGAATTCTCCATGCCTCTTCTTTAGACACACAGCATCGGATTATTCCATCCAAGCATCTCTTAAAGAGATATGGCTCATCCCATAGGTAATATTTTGCATCATGCATGAGTTTCTGGGCTTCCTGCCTAGTAAACTCCTTGGGAATGAACCGTATAGCCTTGTAGTTTGCAATGTCTGCAAACCAAGGTACTGTCCGGATGGCATATAGTTGCTCATATGGAAAGGATTCGAATATGTCAGTGGAGGGAGAAGAAGTCCCTGCTACTGGCTCAATCCAGGACAAGTAATCAGCCACCTGGTTTTCTGTCCCTTTTCCGTCTCTAATTTCTATATCAAACTCTTGTAGAAGTAATACCCATGTTATAAGTCTGGGTTTAGAATCCTGCTTAGTGAGTAGATAGTTTAGAGTAGCATGGTCGGTATAAATAATGACCTTAGATCCTTGATAAACTACTATTTTATGGTTTATCATGTTCTTAGTTGAGTGGTCTTTATCAATTCTTTGCACACCTATTCATACAATTTGCATGGTTTTACAAGTCCTTTCCAATTTTGTTCTATGGTTGAAAACTTGCTTTCTAAGCCCTCAAATTGTGTATTTTTAACCCCCTTTTATACCATTCGATGCCATGATCCGTGTGTTAAGTGTTTTCAGGTTTTATAGGGCAGGAATGACTTAAGGGATGGAAGGGAAGCTTACAAAAATGGAAGGAACACAAGAAACTAAGGAACTGACCAGCAAGAATCGACGCGCACGCATGCATCATGCGCACGCACAATTTGGCGCATTCCATATCGACGTGGACGCATACTTCACGCATACGCGTGCCACGCGCAGAAGATTATCGACGCGTACGCGTACTTGACGCGTACGCGTGATATGTGCCACGTGCAGAATTCACAGAAAATGATGGGGGGAATTTTGGGCTGAGTTTGGACCCAGTTTTTGGCCTAGAGATGCAGGCTAGAGCCAGGAGACAGCAGAGACTCAACAGACATACACACATTCTCAAGTTTTTAGTTTTAGTTTTAGTTTTGAGGAATCTGGGAGAGAAATTACTACTTCCTCCAAGGTTCTTCACATTTAAAGATTTCTAGTTTTATGCTTTTGAGTTGGATATTGAGAAGAGTCACTACCTCTGTGAATTTTTTATCATTCTAGTTTGTTTCCTATTCCTTTACTCTTTTTTTATTTCCCACTTACTTTGTTTAGAGTTATATGGATACCTTCGATTTTGGAATTAATTAATGCAAGGATACTTTTCTATTTAATTTCATTATTTGTTGATTATTTTTAATTAAGTTTAATTATCATGTCTTCCTCCTACTCCCTTTATATGCATGCAAAAATGGCATCCATGTCAATAGAGTAGGTTCTCAACTTGACTTTGGAGTTGATTAATAGGAGACCCTTAAGCTGGAATACTCAAGAGTTAACTGGTAATTGGAAATTGTTGGCTGGCTCTCTAGTCACTAACGCTAATTCTTCCAAAGGGAGAGGATTAGGACTTGTGAATAAGAGTTGGCTCAATTACTTGACTTTCCCTTATTAGGTAAGGGTTAACTAAGTAAAAAACAATAACTTGTTACTATTACTCTTGGGAAAAATCCAACAAGGATAGAACTTCCGATTAATCTTCTCCTGGTTAAGGCTTTTATTTTAATTATATAAAATCCCTTTTTAATTTCCACTTCTTTAATTTATAATCATTTATTTTCCCATTCTTCAAACTCCAAATTTCTTGAAAAACTCTTGACCAATAAATAACACTCTCTTAGCAACTTGTTGGAAGACGACCTGGGAATTTGATGGGCACGGATACCGTCGATAAGGAATTTCACAAGATTTTCCGCGTTGCAAGTATAGTCCTCAACCGACAAATAATCCGCGAATAAAATTTAAAAGGAATTGGTTGTCACAAATTCAACCCCAATAAAGTAACCGAAGTATTCAAACCTCGGGTCGTCTCACAAGGAATGGGCAAACATATGCATCCACATTGGTTAGAATTCCGGGTTGCAATTCATGAACAAGAAATTAAACTCAGAATCTTAATACGCAAGTAATCTTGAAATGCAAGAAACTAATTCAAATAACTAAGCAATAAGTGAGCAATTCCAAACTAGTAAGATAACATCCAATAGAATTTTACTCTAAAACTAAAAAAATAACTATAATTAAGACAAAGCAATTAGGATTTTTGGGTTTTCAAATATGAATGATAAAAGCAACTCTTGGCTAAGCATGGGAATTGAGATTGCCATCTTTGTCTACATATCGAATATTGATCATTATGAGGTACCAACCCATTAAGTCTACTTCTCAAAAGCCTTAAGTACGTATTTCCTACTGCTAGGCTTGAAGTACGTTAAATAGGTTTGATCACATCAACCCATAAGTCCTAACCTACCTACTAACTAGATTAGTAGTGGGTTGGTGTCAATGGGTATCAAATTGATCACCTAGGATTCTCAAATCACCAATTCAATGAGACTCAATGACTCAAGGTCACTCAATTCTTTTAGCTTATGCCATGAGTAAAGAAAACTACTCCATAATCAAAGGAAACATTTCATCAAACACATGGTAAGCATTACTAAAAGACCTATTCAAAATGCAATTAAATAGAAATTAGCAAGTACCCACTAACAATTATCAACATACAATCACTCAAACAATACAATTAACCATGAGAATCATCAATATAACATTTGCAATTCAAGATTCACAAGATTCATGAGATGGGTATAAGATGACAATTGACAAGAAAACATAAATCTAACACAAGATCTAAACAAAATTATGCTAAGAAATTTAAATGAAGTAATCAAAACTAGTAATTAACAAGATCCAATTCAGAATTCAATAAGAGAAGATCAAATCAAAGCTAGATCTAGAGAAGAACAAGGATTTCTCTCTCTAGAAGAACAAGAACAAAAAACTAGCTAAAAAATTGTGTCTAAGCGTAAAATGACTGATCCCTCCTTTTTCCCTAGCATCCTTGCGTCTTTTCCATGCAGAACCAGCTTGAATTTAGGCCTCTTCAGCGTCAGAAATCGCCAGGCACAATTTCCTTTAATGAGATCACATGCAGCTTGTCGCGCGTACGCGCCGATTGCTTTTGTGATCCACGCGTGCGCGCCACGTACGCGTGCACGCCGGTGTGGATTTTCCTAATCTGCGCGGATGCGTCCATCCTTGCGCGCCGCTTCCAGCTGTCCACATCCACGCGCAAGTGCAAGGTGCACGTGCTTGCCCATGCTGAAATTCTCAAAATCCAAATCTTCATGTTCCTTCCTCTTGTGCATGCTTTCTTTCTCTCTTCTAGGCCATTATTGCCCTATAAATTCTGAAATCACTCAACAAACACGTCACGGCATCGAATGGTAATAAAAGAGGATCAAAATATAGTAGTTTTAAGGCAAAAGAAGCATATTTTCCATCATGGAGCAATATTAGGAAGGGAACACAAAATCATGCAATTCTTGTGGATAAGTGTGAAAAATATTGACAAAACCCCCCAAATTCTACATAATATAAACCACAAAATTAGAGTTTATCAAATCTCTCCATACTTAAACGAATTATGTCCTCATGCTAAAAATAAAAAGACCAAAGATCATGGTAAGAAAGGGTTTATGAAATGCAAATTTTCTAAGTGAATGCATGCAACTAATGTAAAATCATCTATCTACTTGGTCAAGGGAAAATCTATCCTCCAAGAACACATATGAGCATACGGGGTGAAAGTGATATGTAATTCATAAATTCTACCAAATTGAACATTACTATAAAGTGCATATAACTTGCTAGATGAACGCTTGTGAAAGCCGGGAACAAGGAGTTGAGCATCGAACCCTCACCGGAAGTGTATCTGCTCTATTCGCTCGAGTGTATAGGGTTCATCAATCAATCCTCTCCTAATCATACTTTCCAAGATTTGTCTTTCATCTAACAATCAACAATTACTTAATGCATGCATACAAGTATCATGAGGTCTTATTCATGGGTTGTAATGGGGCTAGGGTGAAGGTAGGGATGCATATGGTCAAGCGAGCTTAAAATTTGAATTCTTGATTAACCTAAGATCCCACTAGACACATAGAATAACCCATACAACTATAATACAATACCTAGCTGCCCTTGCGTTTCACTTTTTCGCATACTCATGCATTCTTTTCAATTCACATCCCATATCCATTGTTATTATTACTTTGTCTTGGGGCATTTTTTTTATATTTTTGTTTTTTCTATATTTATTTTTTTCTATTTCTTTTTCTTACATTCTCATATACACACATAAAATTTTCTTTCTTTTTGGTCCCATTTTTTCTTGGGGTTTAATGTATAAAAGTTCCAATGTATATGGCTTAATCATTCAATACATGAGTATGTTCCCACTTCCCAAAATTTCCAATTACAATTACAATACACCTCTTTACATCTACCCAAGTTCCCAAGCATACCCTTCCTTTTGAATGATACACACCTCCACTTACCTAAGCTAATCAAGGATTTAAATCTAGGGACATTCATTATTTTTCACTCAGGGTTGTTGATGTACTCTAATTAAGAACAAAGAGAGTTTATCATGGGCTCAAAATTGGTTAGCAATGGTAGATAAAAGGGTTAAGGCCATTTGGGAAAAGTGACTATTGAATTGATGGCCTCAATCATGTAAATGCATTCATACATAAAGTAATGGACATATAGAATCAGACAAAGCAAGGATTACAATAATAGAGAGAGAATAATGCACACAAGAATGGGAAATAGTGGTTCGAAGACATAACCACACAATAGGATCAAAACTTACATGCTTGTGTTCTTAGCTCAATCACTATGTTCCAAAATACATTCTTGAAGCAAGTTTTCTGCAAAAAATTTTTCAAAATTGGTAGGGTACCCCAAAACACAATTTCTTGGAGAAGAAGTTATTATTTGACCAAGCAACTCTATAGAGACTAACTATCATGCAAAGGGTATTTACAAGCAAGACTAACTACACATGCAATGTACTAACTACTAAGCAAAAGATAAATCCATGGGTGTTGAAGGGAAGAGATTATTACCCATGGAGATCGGTCGAACGACCTCCCCACACATAGAATTTAGCACGGTCCTCCGTGCTACCAACAATGCGCAAAGGACGGTCGGGACCGGAACCTTCACTATCCCCTTCATCAGAGCTCCCATCACTTGGGTTTGAGGTGGATGTGAATATTTCGGGTTCCTCTATGCTAGGGGTAACACAACGTAGAAACTTCTTGATGTAAGTGTATTGGCGTTGGTTGCGCCGCTCATATCTAACAATCTTCTGGTGAAGATCTTCTATCCTTTGATGGGTGGATCTTTGCCGTGGTGGTGACGATGAGGTGGAAGGAATAAGGTAGCGTTTGTTTGTAGAGACACGACAGAACAGGACACTGAGACAAAGACAATAGGACAGAGACATTAAAAATTATGTTTTGTGTATCATGTTTGAATACGATGGATAGGACACTAATGTAATGTCCAGTATTATGTTTGGATACACATGGACAAGACTAAAATATTATATAAAATGACTAAAATAGCCATGTGATTCCAAATTTTTTAGTATAAACTAATTTAATAAATAATGAGAGTACGTAGGAGTACAGACAGTGGAAACTTGAAAAAAATATTTGAAGCAGTAAAAAATTTTAATAAAAAATTATATAATAGTATTTATATTAAAATAACATTAATAAATATAATTATTTTTTTTAAATTTATTATTAATATGTAGGAATACATATGGTTAATATTAACAAAAAAAATGAGTTTGATTAATAAAAAATTTCATTTAGGTTAATAAGCCAAATTAATTTTAAATACAAAATCAGTTTTAAAAAAAGAATCCATTTTTAAATGGAAAAAAATTAATTTTTGCACATAAAAATCTATTTTTATTTAGAAAATTAATTTTTTTTATCTAAAATTTTATTTTTCTTTTCAAAAAATTAATTTTTCTTTAAATTATATAAAATCAATTACAATTTATAAATTATTTTTTAGCATTTTAAAATATCAATTTTACCTTTATAATATTTATCTTTTAAAAGTCTCAAGACTAATTATTTTTGTTATTATTTTTATTACAAATCAAATAATATAATATAAGGTTAAAATGATGTTGAAGTAAGAATGATAAGAAAAAAGAAATTATCCAGTCCAATAAAAATTTTTATAAAAAGGAGAGAGTACCTGAGAAAAAAAGAGAAAGAAAAAGAACGTAGAGATAGAAAAAGAGCATGGAGTAAAAAAAGTACTTTCTGAGAACAACGCAAAATAGGAAAAATAAGAAGGGGTAACAGTGGAATAATAAAAAAGAGCACCATGGACAAAAAAGAAAAAAAATTCATAAAAACAGTCCGTGTCCCTCTTCCAAATTCCGTGTCCATCATTGTCCTTCGTAAAAGAGTGGACACAAAAGTATAAAAAACTGTCCCGGAGACAATATGTTCAGTGTCCATGTCTTTACTTCCAAACGCTTTTTAAGAATGTGCTATCCATGTCTCCGTGTCCTGTCTCCGAAAACAAACGCTACCTAATAGATGGAAGGGCTATGTCAAGGCTTGGGTTGTTCATGGGAAGATGTAAGTATTTTCCGCTTGGGACCACATCGCCCTTAGTTGAAATTATAGCCTTCATGTCCATGGCTTCCCAAGGAACACCTGCAGCAGCAACTAAATCAGATACCAATGCTAGAAATGGCAAATCGCCCCGGGCATAGACTTGACCCATCGCTTGGTTGACAAGAAGCGGAATGTTTACTGGTCTCTCCGTGAGAACACACCAAAAAAGCAAAGCGAGATCCGCCGTGAAGGACGACTTGTGGGTGCTAGGTAGCACATAGTAGGATAGGATATGGGCCCAAGCTCTAGCTTCTACAGTGAGAAAACGTGCGTCAATGCACTTGGGCCTCATCCGGAGTCGACCATGGATCCAAAATGCCTCTGGTTCAGCAATGACTCGGAGGACCGAGTCCCAGTTAAATCCAAACTTTTCTCGCTGATGTAAGACCTCTTGGTAGCCATCCATGTCACTTGGTACTGGTAAGACATTAAGCACTTGCTGAATAGCCTCTTCTGACACTGAGACTTGCTTCCGGCGCATGTATACCGATTGAAGAGAGGGAAGATAGTAGTTAGTGTAGAATTCTACCACCCATGAGAGGTTGACCTCTTGTGGTTTTCTCAGAAGAAACTCCCATCCTCGCTGTTCAATGTGGGGTAGAATACAAGGAGCAACTTTGTCCAGCAGAGAGAGTAGATGCTCAGCATGATAGTTCCTCTCAACCATGGCGGGAAACACAAGTTCACAGAAGCAGTTGGGGAATCTTGAAGAATCCTTTGCCGATTTGCTCTTCTCATTGTCATCAATAGGAGCGGGTGCCTTCACCTTCTTAGATAGGGATTTGGCTCCTAATGAAGAGTGCACCTTAGAGTTTGACTTTGGGGGTGCCCTCTTTATGGCTGGTTTCCTTGAAGCTTTCTCCTTGCCTTTCTTGGTGGCCATCCTGAAAAAGAAAGGGAAAGAAGGAAAGCATTAAACCCAAAGGATCAACTCAACAAAACATGCAAGTGAGAGGTAGTGCCTGATGGTGTTTTTGTGGAAAAACGAATTTCCAAACACATAGATCTAACCGGCAAGTATACCGGGTCGCATCAAGTAGTAAAACTCACTTAGAGTGAGGTCGATCCCACAGGGATTGATGGATCAAGCAACTTTAGTGGGTGATTAGTTTAGTCAAGCCAACATTTAGTGAATTGTGTGAAATTGTAGCCAACAGAAAGTAAATGACAATGAATTTAAAGTTGCAGAATGTAAATTGGCAAGTAACTTAAAGAGAAAGAAATGTAAATTGCAAGAATCTTAAATGACAAGAAATATAAATTGTATTAAATGTAAAGGGGAGTGGGTGCTGAAAATTAAAGAAAGCAATAGATCAAGCAACTGGAAATTTAAATTGCAGAAAATGTAAATGTGCAGGAAATTAAATCAGGCATGAACAGAAATGTGAAAGTGCAGAATGCTGGAAAGGAAATTGAAGTGAAACAGAGAGTGAAAAAAAATTGCTTGAAGGATTAAAGACAGAGAATGACTTGTGCTTAATTGCAAAATGAAAATGGAAAAGTGAATTGCAGAAGAAGAACAAGAGAAATCTTAGACCAAGAGGGAAACAGAATTCCTTCTCCCCTCAATCCAAGATTCAAATTCAGAGAAAGAAAAACTAGAAGAGGGAAAGCTCTCTAATCCTAATGCTCCCTAGTGGAGCCGGCCTTCTATGCTCTCTATTGGAGCTAACCTCCCTAATTCAGCTTCCTTTTTTGAAATGAGAGTGATGCCTTTATATAGGCTTTTTACCAAATGAAAATGAAAATGCAAGTGAAATTAAAGACAAATTATAATTAAATGAAATTCCTATTTTATCTATCTCTTGTGCCTTTGAGTGATGATAATGGGCTTTGCTTGCTTTGGATTTGGGTTGAAGATGACCTCTGTTGATTGCTCTTGGTGTTGGAAAGAAACCCACTTGTGAACCGGGCCATGAACCATTAAAGCTTGAGTCAAAGTTTGAGGCAAACTTTGGCTCAAGCTTTTCATATCAGCTAGCCTCTCTTTGCTGTCATCCACGTTTGAGCCAAAGTTTGAGGTCAAACTTTGAGCCAAACGTGGATCCCTCTTGTTGCATATCAAGCCTTGGGGTGCTACTTTGTCCTCTTGTCAACGTTGCCAATTTAATGCCCACTATAGACTATTATATATGGTTGGAAAGCTCTGAATGTTAGCTTTCTAACCCAATTAGAATCATGTCAATTGGACATCTACAACTCAAGTTATGCTCCTTTGAAGAGGACAGGGTCGCTGGCTTTGGTGCCCAACGTTTGAGGTGAAGTTTGCCTCAAACGTGGTCGAAAACGCCAGTTCTGGAAGCTCAAACGCATTGTCCACCCCATACTATTATATATTGTTGGAAAGCCTTGAATGTCTACTTTCCAATGCCTTTAAAAGCGCATCATTTGGAGCTCCACAGCTCAAGTTATACTCCGTCGAAGGTGCAGAGGTCAGTTGGCCTCACTGCAGGTTGCCACCATGTTCGTTTATGCACATTTCGGGGCAGTTTTCTCCCTCAATTTTAGTGTCCACCATGCAGTGCCATATATGCTTGGAAAGCTCTCAATTTCTACTTTCCATTGCTTTTTGAATCACCTCATTTGGAGCTCTGTAGCTCAAGTTATTCTTGTTGGAAGTATACCCCTTCAGGCTGCAAGCCAACGTTTGACCTAAAGTTTGAGGCAAACGTTGGCACAAGCTTTTTGGCCTCCTGGGTGTTGGTGTGTGGTGCCAACGTTTGCCAAAAAGCTTGAGGCAAACGTTGGCGCAAGCTTTTGCCTCATCCATGGTGAATTCAACTCTTCCAAAAGTTTGAGCTAAAGTTTGAGGCAAGCTTTTGCTCAAGCTTTTTGTTCTCTCTTGCTCCTTGCCCTTTCTTCTTTCTCTAACCTTCTTCAAAGCTCTTTTCACCTATCATCAATCAACCAAATACATCAAAGCTATGCTATAATCATGAGAGTTTTTCTTCTTCTTGAAATTCAAGTGATTATGGTACAAAAACTCATGAAAATGCATCAATTTATCCATGGTTGATTGAATCCAGGGAAACATGAAATTCCACCCAAATGGCTTACTTATTGCATAAGAATGCATGAAAACCAAGTAAAAAAACTAGTGAAAAAGCATAGGAAAACATGACATGGTGACATGTCATCACAACACCAAACTTAAACCTTGCTTGTCCTCAAGCAAGAAAAGAATCATGCAATAAAGATTGACAATTCAAGGTAAGAAGAATAGCAACTCAATGTTCATGGTAAGCTAGTTTTCAATGCATGCTATAATCACAGAAGAAATGTAAATGATTGATGCTTCCATCTAGCTCAATTTATGAAATCTTTTTCTTATATTTCTTCCTTGAAGCAAACTTTTAATTTTCTTATTAGCTTCTCCTTTTGGGTGCTTTGCCCCATGAGTTGATAACAAAGCTACGACTCTAAATTCTTTGTTTTCAAGTATTACCACTTGATACATAAGCACCACAAGCATTTAATTAGAGGACTTCATTAAGCTCATTTTTCTTTTCTTTTCTTGACTCTCTAATCATTGATGCTCAGAGCCTTGAGCTTTGAGGGAGTGCTTTTGCACTTGAGCCTAGCCTTGACTTCTAAGTGTTATATTTTCAAGCATTTGGCTTGATACATAAACACCACAAGCACTTAGAAAATAAATTGCCATTGGTACTCAGAGCCTTCAGCTTTCCCATTCTTTCCCTTTTTCTTTTCTTGCCCTTTTTTTGCATTTACTTTTTTTTCAAGGTTTTCATGATTTCAAAAGATTTCACAAAATGTCCTAGATGAAAACTTCAATTAAATAAAATCCAATGCAATTAAGCAACAATCAAACATACTAGCTTTCCAATACTTTTATGCACATGCTAAATTCTTCTTTAATTCCTTGTTTGTTTATGATCATGATACTTTATTGCTTTTGAATTCACAGAATTCAAGTTGGTAATTATAATGCCACAGCAACATGTTACAAATCAAGATTCAAGCTATGCTTTATTCATACACACATGTAAACAGAGAAGATAAAGACAATCATGAAATTTAAGTGCTGGAAACAAATGAGGAGAAAAGGAGCTCTACAACCTTGTAGTTCATCTTCATTATTGTTGTCCTTTTTCCTCTATTCTTCTTCTTTCCCTTGCCAAACTCAGAATGCTTGCTCATCCTCAAGCATCAATTAGAACAATGGCTATAGGGCTAAGATGGATCATGAATGTCTTACACAATGAAATGTTAGCAGTACATGTGTTTTGAGCAAGTAAAATTTAAGATAAAAATCAAGGCACAAGAGACAGAGACATTGTGATTGCAAATATAAGTTGGTGTGCATGATACATTGCATAAAAATATAAGTGGCACACCAAACTTAGTGTGACACTTTCTCTTGGAATTGATGCAAGTGTCCAGTAAATATTGGAAGCAAATTTTTGTTGCATAGCAACACCAAACTTAGAATGCAACCATATGTCAATTTATTGAAATTTAAACTAAACAAATAGAGAAAATGAACTAGACAAAGAAATAAAATGTTACCCAAGGTTGGGTTGCCTCCCAACAAGCGCTCTTTTAGTGTCATTAGCTTGACATGTTGTTATTCACTTTCTTCCTCTTCTTCCAGTTTGTTAAGAGGAATGACCTCAAGGGGGGAGAAGATTCAGCTACTGTCCCTTGTCTTGGCCTTTCCTCAGCAAGCTTCCTTTTGAATTTGGCTTGATTGAGCTTGCTTGCTGGACCAGGGACATGATTGGTGCTCTTGTTAGTTGCCTTTACTTCTTTGGATTCATGAATTGGTTGCTGTGTGATTTTTGGAGTTTGATCTTCATCCAGAGCCTTTTGAATTGGTGGTTCAATGGGCTTGTCCTTCATGTGCCTCTCTGTTTCCCTTGAGTTTGGACGTTCTTGATTGTCCTCCTCACTAGCTTGTTCTTCCACTTCCTCTTTTACACTCAACATTTGCTTTAATAGCTCTTTCATGGAGGAGGTTTGTTGATCTTCCCAAGCTTTCTTCATCTCCTCTTCATACCTTTCAATCATGGATTCAAGTGTTGAGACGTTTTAGTCCAGGAAAGTTTGTGAGAGTTGTGAGTTGTCATGTGCTCTTGTCATCTCAAGTGCAGTTTCAGGTTCAAATACCACCACCACCTCATTCTTCATTGAAGGTTTGCTTGATATAGGGGCCTCTTTATCTTGCTCTTCCACTTTCTCCTTCACATCCATCAATTGGCCTTCATTTTCCTTGCTCAGTGGTTCTAAGCTCCTCCTTGTTTGCTCTAAGGTCCCATTCATCTTCTTGAGGATGGTTTCTTTCCAGGATTGGGGTTGTGTGTATCTTTCCACGAGTTTTCTATGTATTTCAATGGCTTGAAGGTAATCCTCATCTGCTGGTTCAAGAGATGAAGGTTGAGAGTAATTTTGGTGATGTGGATGTGTTGTGGTAAAGTTGTGTTGAGAGGTGTGGAATGAGTTGTGTGATTGATGGGATGACTTGTATGGATTTTGGAGGAAACTTTGTGTTGAGGTATAATCAAGTGATGAAGAACTTTCAAATGAGAAATTGGGACGTGAGGGTGGATGCTCTTTCATTCCTTGGTGATACTCCCAGCTACCATTAGAGTAATGACTTGAATCATTTTGTGGTGGTGGAAAGTATCCCATATGATTCTCTTGCTCATCTTGTGTCTCTGAAGCAAATCTCCATGAGTTGGAGTGCTCAGAATGTGTATTCTCTTGGTGATATTCCCAGCCATCATTAGATATTGGTGATGGTGGATGATATCCCATAAAATTTTGTTTGACTATAAGATGAGTTGAACTCCATTTGTATTTTGTAAACATCAATGAAATTTGAAATTCATGTCACAGAGAAAGAATTTCTTAGTGAGGCAATAACTCAAACACCTTGGTTTCACTTTAAAGCAGAGAACAAAAATAAAAAAATGCTTAATCTAGACTTCTCACCCACTTAATCATTGTTGATCAAAATCAATCCCCGGCAACGGCGCCAAAAACTTGATGGTGTTTTTGTGGAAAAACGAATTTCCAAACACATAGATCTAACCGGCAAGTATACCGGGTCGCATCAAGTAGTAAAACTCACTTAGAGTGAGGTCGATCCCACAGGGATTGATGGATCAAGCAACTTTAGTGGGTGATTAGTTTAGTCAAGCCAACATTTAGTGAATTGTGAAATTGTAGCCAACAGAAAGTAAATGACAATGAATTTAAAGTTGCAGAATGTAAATTGGCAAGTAACTTAAAGAGAAAGAAATATAAATTGCAAGAATCTTAAATGACAAGAAATATAAATTGTATTAAATGTAAAGGGGAGTGGGTGCTGAAAATTAAAGAAAGCAATAGATCAAGCAACTGGAAATTTAAATTGCAGAAAATGTAAATGTGCAGGAAATTAAATCAAGCGTGAACAGAAATGTGAAAGTGCAGAATGCTGGAAAGGAAATTGAAGTGAAATAGAGAGTGAAAAAAAATTGCTTGAAGGATTAAAGACAGAGAATGACTTGTGCTTAATTGCAAAATGAAAATGGAAAAGTGAATTGCAGAAGAAGAACAAGAGAAATCTTAGACCAAGAGGGAAACAAAATTCCTTCTCCCCTCAATCCAATATTCAAATTCAGAGAAAGAAAAACTAGAAGAGGGAAAGCTCTCTAATCCTAATGCTCCCTAGTGGAGCCGGCCTTCTATGCTCTCTATTGGAGCTAACCTCCCTAATTCAGCTTCCTTTTTTGAAATGAGAGTGATGCCTTTATATAGGCTTTTTACCAAATGAAAATGAAAATGCAAGTGAAATTAAAGACAAATTATAATTAAATGAAATTCCTATTTTATCTATCTCTTGTGCCTTTGAGTGATGATAATGGGCTTTGCTTGCTTTGGATTTGGGTTGAAGATGGCCTCTGTTGATTGCTCTTAGTGTTGGAAAGAAACCCACTTGTGAACCGGGCCATGAACCATTAAAGCTTGAGTCAAAGTTTGAGGCAAACTTTGGCACAAGCTTTTCATATCAGCTAGCCTCTCTTTGCTGTCATCCACATTTGAGCCAAAGTTTGAGGTCAAACTTTGAGCCAAACGTGGATCCCTCTTGTTGCATATCAAGCCTTGGGGTGCTACTTTGTCCTCTTGTCAACGTTGCCAATTTTATGCCCACTATAGACTATTATATATGGTTGGTAAGCTCTGAATGTCAGATTTCTAACCCAATTGGAATCACCTCAATTGGACATCTACAACTCAAGTTATGCTCCTTTGAAGAGGACAGGGTCGCTGGCTTTGGTGCCCAACGTTTGAGGTGAAGTTTGCCTCAAACGTGGTCGAAAACGCCAGTTCTGGAGGCTCAAACGCATTGTCCATCCCATACTATTATATATTGTTGGAAAGCCTTGAATGTCTACTTTCCAATGCCTTTGGAAGCGCATCATTTGGAGCTCCACAGCTCAAGTTATGCTCCGTCGAAGGTGCAGAGGTCAGCTGGCCTCACTGCAGGTTGCCACCATGTTCGTTTATGCACATTTCGGGGCAGTTTTCTCCCTCAATTTTAGTGTCCACCATGCAGTGCCATATATGCTTGGAAAGCTCTCAATTTCTACTTTCTATTGCTTTTTGAATCACCTCATTTGGAGCTCTATAGCTCAAGTTATTCTTGTTGGAAGTATACCCTTTCAGGCTGCAAGCCAACGTTTGACCTAAAGTTTGAGGCAAACGTTGGCGCAAGCTTTTTGGCCTCCTGGGTGTTGGTGTGTGGTGCCAACGTTTGCCAAAAAGCTTGAGGCAAATGTTGGCGCAAGCTTTTGCCTCATCCATGGTGAATTCAACTCTTCCAAAAGTTTGAGCTAAAGTTTGAGGCAAGCTTTTGCTCAAGCTTTTTGTTCTCTCTTGTTCCTTGCCCTTTCTTCTTTCTCTAACCTTCTTCAAAGCTCTTTTCACCTATCATCAATCAACCAAATACATCAAAGCTATGCTATAATCATGAGAGTTCTTCTTCTTCTTGAAATTCAAGTGATTATGGTACAAAAACTCATGAAAATGCATCAATTTATCCATGGTTGATTGAATCCAGGGAAACATGAAATTCCACCCAAATGGCTTACTTATTGCATAAGAATGCATGAAAACCAAGTAAAAAAACTAGTGAAAAAGCATAGAAAAACATGACATGGTGACATGTCATCAGTGCCCAAAAGAAATAGTGCAACAAAGTAGTTATAGAGGCATGAGTCACAACACTTGGCATGGGATTCAAGAGGTAGTAAAGCATGCAATATGGCATGAGAGGAATAATCTCAAACATCCAAAACAAAGAGCAAGTCATGTTCAATGAGTATCTAATTAGTAAGTAATAAGCGAAATGAGTTCAATGCACTTAGAAGAGAGCAAGTGAATGAGGAGGAAGCACCAAATTGAAGATATATGACTAGAATAAACCTAGATGGCATATGTGCATTTCCTCAAACACTTGGTGTGCAGTTAACAAGCAATGAACAATTATAAGATACTCAACCAATTAGAAGCCCAAAATGAAATATCAATCATCACACAACATCATCCACTAACAAAGATAATGAAAAACAATCAAGAAGATCTATTAAAGCAATTGAAAACTCAATTTCAACATCCATGGAAAAGTAAGAAAAAGGAAAAAGTAAACAAACAAAAAGTGAGTAGCATAAACATGCAACTAAAAGAGAAAATAAGTGAATCAACAAGAAAAATCTAATTAGAAAAGGAGGATATGCAAAGAAAGTGAGAGAAGAGATATAGAAGAAGTAAAACCTTGAGAAGTGTAAAAGAATCAAGGTAGAATTTTCTTGTTGTGAGGATGAGAAAGAGTTAGAAGAGATGTAATGCCACCGGAGGTGGTGGTGGTCGCCGGTGAGTGGCCGGAGACGGTGGTGAAGTATGGAAGAAGAAGAAAAGAGAAGAAAAGAGAAGTGATGGAGAAAGAAGAAGAAAGAAATAAGAAAGAGGGTGAGAGAAGGATAGAAGCAGGGAGCGCAGCTTTAAAACTAGTTCGCGCAACCGACGCGCGTGCGTACGGTGTGCTGGCACATCGGTGAGAGTTGAGCGAGGGACACGTATGCATCAAGGGCGCGCACGCGTGAAATCAGTTGGGCTCCTGGCACAGAGTTAGCACAGAGTAAGCCTAACTCTCGGGTCATTTGTACCAGAGCTGGGATACAGCACAGGCACGCGGACACGTACAGTACACGGACGCGTGCCTGATGGGGTTGGCTACCGGCGCGGACGGGCGCAGTGCGCGGACGCGTCAGTGCGGGCACAGACTAGGCACAAGTAAGGCACAACTCTCTGGTTTTTGTACCAGAGAGTTCATATTGCATCATCGGTGTGCGCGCGCACAGTGCGCTTGTGCGTCGATGGCCAAGTTGCAAGGGACACGCAGGCGGCATGCACGCTGGCGCGTGGGTTCCTGACACGAAGTGGGCACAAGGTGGGCATGACTCTCGGGTTTTTGGCCCAGGAGTAAGAAATGTACCACCGGCGTGCGCACGCACAGTGCGCTCGCGTGCGCATGCCCTTTTTTCCTTCCCCCTCCCTTTTTTTATACAACATAGAGAGGGCTATTCTAACACATTCTTGGCAGATGTTTAAGCTACTAGTCAAGAAAACACTTCACAAATTCATGCACTATTCAAAACATAGCTTTGTCTCTACTTCAACAATTTATCCATACCAAAATGATGAAATCTACCTAAATATCCTAATTATTCAACAAAAACAATAAAACTAGCATTCCTAAGTAATCAACAACATCAAGAAGTCACAAAATTCACAAGAATCTAAAGCTAAAAGCAAGAAGGTATACACAAGGAAGATCTTACCACGGTGGGGTGCCTCCCACCAAGCACTTTTCTTTAACGTCCTTAAGTTGGACAGTCCTTCGCTTAAGCTTGCTCTCCTTTTGGTGCATCCTCAAGTAGGAGCACTTCCACTTCTCTTGGTGACTTGTAGCCATGGTACTTCTTCACTCTATGTCCATTCACTTTAAAAGTTGTGTCACTTTGAGGGTCAAACAATTCTACCACTCCATAGGACTTTATCTCTTTCACCTTGAAGGGTCCTTCCCATCTAGAATGGAGCTTGCTAGGCATAAATCATAGCCTCGAGTTGTAGAGGAGAATCTCATCACCTTCTTGAAAATCCTTCCTTTAGATGTGGTGATCGTGAAAGGCTTTAGTCTTCTCCTTGTATATCCGGGCATTTTCATATGCTTCTATCCTCAAGCACTCGAGCTCCTTGGTGCGCGAAATTGTGAACAATACTTTTCACAACTCTCATAATCCCTGGTCATGAACTCCAAAAGGCTTGGTGGTTCAATTCCATGGCATTACACAACTTCGCACAACTAACCAGCAAGTGCACTGGGTCGTCCAAGTAATACCTTACGTGAGTAAGGGTCGATCCCACGGAGATTGTTAGCATTGAAGCAAGCTATGGTCATCTTGTAAATCTTAGTCAGGCAAACTCAAATGTATGATGGTGATGAACGAAAATAACACAAAAGATAAAGATAGTGATACTTATGTAATTCATTGGTAGGAACTTCAGATAAGCGCATGAAGATGCCTTCCCTTCCGTCTCTCTGCTTTCCTACTGCCTTCATCCAATCCTTCTTACTCCTTTCCATGGCAAGCTCGTATAGGGTTTCACCGTTGTCAGTGGCTACCTCCCATCCTCGCAGTGAAAGCTAATGCTCACGCACTCTGTCACAGTACGGCCAATCACCGATTCGGTTCCCGCTCCTACTGGAATAGAATCCCTCTTTTGCGTCTGTCACTAACGCCCAGCAAGTTAGAGTTTGAAGCACATCACAGTCATTCAATCATTGAATCCTACTCAGAATACCACAGACAAGGTTAGACCTTCCGGATTCTCTTGAATGCTGCCATTAGTTCTTGCCTATACCACGAAGACTCTGATCTCACGGAATGGCTGGCTCGTTTGTCAGGCGAGCACTCGGTTGTCAGGCGATCAACCATGCATCGTGTTATCAGGAATCCAAGAGATATTCACTAAGCCTCAGATGCTTGTAGAACAAGAATGGTTGTCAGTCACCTTGTTCATGGGTGAGAAGGATGATGGGCGTCAATCATCACCTTCATCAAGTTGAAGAACAAGTGATATCTTGGACAAAGAACAAGCGGAATTGAATAGAAGAACAATAGTAATTGCATTAATACTCGAGGTACAGCAGAGCTCCACACCTTAATCTATGGTGTGTAGAAACTCCACCGTTGAAAATACATAAGCATAAGGTCTAGGCATGGCCGAATGGCCAGCCTCCCAATGATCTAAGATAGCATAAAACGAAGATAGCTACCAAAGTCTCTTAATACAATAGTAAAAGGTCCTACTTATAGATAACTAGTAGCCTAAGGTGTACAAAGATGAGTAAATGACATAAAAATCCACTTCCGGGCCCACTTGGTGTGTGCTTGGGCTGAGCAATGAAGCATTTTCGTGTAGAGACTCTCCTTGGAGTTAAACGCCAGCTTTAGTGCCAGTTTGGGCGTTTAACTCCCAATTAGGTGCCAGTTCCGGCGTTTAACGCTGGAATTTCTTGAGGTGACTTTGAACGCCGGTTTGGGCCATCAAATCTTGGGCAAAGTATGGACTATTATATATTGCTGGAAAGCCCAGGATGTCTACTTTCCAACGCCGTTGAGAGCACGCCAATTGGGCTTCTGTAGCTTCAGAAAATCCACTTCGAGTGCAGGGAGGTCAGAATCCAACAGCATCTGCAGTCCTTTTGAGTCTCTGGATCAGATTTTTGCTCAGATCCCTCAATTTCAGCCAGAAAATACCTGAAATCACAGAAAAACACACAAACTCATAGTAAAGTCCAGAAAAGTGAATTTTAACTAAAAACTAATAAAAACATAATAAAAACTCAACTAAAACTACCAAAAACATACTAAAAACAATGCCAAAAAGTATACAAATTATCCGCTCATCACTCCTCTAGTTGTAATTTCCTGGCCACACCCGCCTTTGTGAAATCCATGTTACACTGCTTTACCGCCCAATAGGCTCTATACTTAATTTCCACCGGAAGGTGACATGCCTTACCATAGACGATCCAGAAGGGACTCATCCCTAACCGGAAGCTCCAATCATTCCTTTGTGAATTTACCACTTTCTCCAAGATTCTCTTAATCTCCCGGTTGGACACTTCCGCTTGCCCGTTGGTTTGTGGGTGATAAGCAGTGGCGACCTTATGCAATACCCCATAGCGCTTGAGCAGTGCCTCTACTTTCCTGTTACAAAAGTGGGATCCTTGGTCGCTCACGATTGCTCGTGGCGACCCATAACGGCATACAATGTGATTTCTAATAAAAGAAATGACGGTATTGGCGTCGTCAAGGCGGGTAGGTATTGCTTCTACCCACTTTGACACGTAGTCAACCGCTAACAGAATATATAGATATCCACTTGAGTTGGGAAATAGTCCCATAAAGTCAATGCCCCATACATCAAATATCCCACAGAACAACATAGGTTGCTGAGGCATCTCATCCCTTTGGGACGTGTTTCCCGACTTCTGACACTAATGACAAGACATACAGAATCGGTTAGCATCCTTGAATAAGGTTGACCACCAGAATCCACAATCCAACACCTTTTTAGCTGTCCTTTGTGGGCCAAAGTGGCCACCATATTCAGACGAATGGCAAGCTTCAAGAATAGGTTGAATTTCAGATTCCGGCACACATCTTTGAATTACTTGGTCCACTCCCCTCTTCCACAAGTGAGGGTCATCCCAAATGTAGTATTTGGAGTCACTCCTCAACTTGTCCCTTTGGGTTTTAGAAAAGTTGGAAGGGAATATTTTCGCAACCAAGTAGTTTGCCATTGGAGCAAACCAAGGAAAGCTATCCGACACAGCATGCAAGCTATCCAATGGGAATGAGTCATTGATCGGGAATGGGTCAAATTTCAAATTCTCAAGGCGGCTTAAATGATCCGCAACTAAGTTTTGAGATCCACTCCGATCCCTAATCTCAATGTTGAATTCTTGCAAAAGCAAGATCTAACGTATGAGTCTAGGTTTTGACTCCTTCTTTGTCAATAAGTACTTTAAAGCTGCATGATCCGTGTATACCACTATCTTAGACCGTAGCAAATAAGATCTGAATTTATCTAAAGCATGAACAATAGCTAAGAGTTCCTTTTCCGTAGTGGTATAGTTGGATTGTGCTGCATCCAATGTTTTAGAAGAGTAAGCAATGACATAAGGGAGTTTACCATCGCGCTGTGCAAGCGCGGCACCTACAGTATGGTTCGACGCATCGCACATCATCTCGAATGGCAGCGTCTAGTTGGGGCCTCGCACAATCGGTGCCATGGTAAGTACTCTCCTTAACTCTTCAAACGCTTTCACACATGCACTGTCAAACTCAAAATCCACATCTTTTTGGAGTAAGCGCGACAATGGCAAAGCAATCTTGCTAAAATCTTTAATAAAGCGCCTATAGAATCCTGCAAGTCCCAAAAATGAGCGGACCTCCCTCACAGATGAAGGGTGAGGTAAAGTGGTAATAACATCGACCTTGGTCGGGTCTACAGAAATACCATCACTAGATACTACATGTCCTAACACTATACCTTGTCTTACCATAAAGTGACATTTCTCAAAATTCAAGACAAGATTAGTGTCAACACATCTAGCTAAGACCTTGGCCAAGTTCTCTAAGCAATAATCAAATGAAGTTCCATAAACACTGAAGTCATCCATAAAGACTTCAAGACAATTCTCCATTAGATCGGAAAAGACACTGGTCATACACCGCTGAAGAGTAGTAGGTGCATTACATAGTCCAAATGGCATCCTTTTGTAGGCAAAGGTGCCAAAAGGGCAAGTAAATGTGGTCTTTTCTTGATCTTTAGGAGCAATGTGAATCTGGAAGTAACCAATGAATCCATCAAGAAAGCAATAATGGGATTTACCCGCCAAACGGTCCAACATCTGATCGATAAAGGGCAAAGGGTAGTGGTCCTTCCTTGTAGCGGTATTCAACCTTCTATAATTGATGCACACTCGCCATGCATTTTGTACTCTCTTGGTTACCACTTTACCATCATCCTTTTTAACCGTAGTGATGCCCGATTTCTTGGGAACAACCTGGACCAGGCTCACCGACTCACTGTCAGAAATTGGGTATATGATACCCGCATCAAGTAGCCTAGTGACATCCTTCTTTACCACATCAAGAATGGTCGGGTTGAGCCTCCTTTGCAGTTGCCTAACCGGCCTAGCTCC
The DNA here is from genome assembly GCF_014773155.1 of Arachis stenosperma. NCBI lineage: Eukaryota > Viridiplantae > Streptophyta > Magnoliopsida > Fabales > Fabaceae > Arachis > Arachis stenosperma. The sequence continues at coordinate 64,590,015 of NC_080377.1, read as the reverse complement.
CTCTTGGAGAAATATATGATGCATGCACTTACGAGGGTCAATCCCCACAATATCGGCTAGGCTCCAACCAATTACCTTCTTGTACTTTCTGAGAACATCTAGGAGCTTTTCTTCTTCTTCACTAGAAAGCTCACTAGCAATAATGACCGGAAACTTTTGGTTGTCCTCTAAGAAAGCGTACTTCAAATGAGATGGAAGAGGCTTCAATTCACTATTTGCTTCAAGATGAGGTTCCTTTTCATCCAGCCCACGGAGTTTATTTTCAACAACTTCCTCTTGTTCATCTTCTTGGTCATCCGTCTCTTCAACAATAGGGTAGCATAACTTGTTGCGGTCTTCTTCTCGCACTTTCGCTACCACTTCATCGATTACATCACATCGGAGAACAGAATGCTCCTCGGGAGGATGCTTCATGGCTTCTTCCAAATTGAACTTGATAGTCTTGTCCCTAACCTCAAAGGAATATGTGCCGGTGAAGGCATTTAATTTGAATTTAGAGGTCTTAAGGAAGGGTTGATAAACCACTATTTTATGGTTTATAATGTGTTTAATTGTGTGGTTTTATCATGATCTTTACCCACTTATTCATATAATTAGCAAGCATTTATATTTCCTTCCTAAAATTATTACATGATTGAAAACATGCTTCTTTGGTCTTAATTTAGCTAATCTTAATCCTCTCTTATTACTATTCGATGCCTTGATCTGTGTGTTAAGTGTTTCAGGCTTCATAGGGCAGGAATGGCTTAGAGAATGAAGAAGAAGTGTGCAAAGATGGAAGGAATACAAGGAATTGAGTAGATGACCAGCGAAAAGTCATGCGGTCACATGGCTCACGCGACCGCGTGAAATAGAAGAAATCAGAGTGACGCGATCGCATGGCTCACGCGACCGCGCGGATTGGAAAAGCACAAGTGACGCGGAAGCGTGGACGACGCGAATGTGTGGCAGGGAAAAACGCGAATGACGCGTCCGCATGGATGACGCGATCGCGTGACATGCGCAATCTGCAGAATTACAAAAGTCGTTGGCAGAGATTCTGGGCCGCATTTCAACCCAGTTTTCGGCCCAAAAACACATATTAAAGTCAGGGAACTTGCAGAGATTCAGGGGATGCTATTCATAATTCACTTTTTATTATTTTAGATGTAGTTTTTAGAGAGAGAGGTTCTCTCCTCTCTCTTAGGATTAGGATTAGGATTCCTCTTAAAGGATTTAGGATTTATTATTATTCCAACTTACAATTTTCTTCTGAATTCCAGGTTTAATATTTCCTTTACTTATTTTCTCAATTTAATTTATGAACTCTTTTATGTTGAATTTGAATTTATGTTTAAACGTAGTTTGATTGCTTTATTTACATGAATGCTTTTAATTTAATTTAGATATTTACCCTTTTGGCTTTGGTTGAGTAATTGGTGACTCTTGAGCTGTCAAATAAAGCAGTGGTTGAAATTGGGAGTTGCTAATTAATTTGATTTCCAATAACTCTAGCCTTTCCAAAGGAAAGACTAGGACTTTAGGTATCAAATTAATTAGTCCACTTGACCTTCCTTTGTTTAGTAAAGGTTAACTAAGTGGGATTAAAATCCAATTCTCATCACGATTGATAAGGATAGGACTTCCAGTTCTTATACCTTGCCAAGAGTTTATTTTACAGTTATTTATTTATTTTTATTGCTTTGAAAATATACCTGTGCCCATTGTCCAAATTCCAAAAACCCCAATTTTACCTTTTTCATAGCCAATAATAAGAACATACCTCCCTGCAATTCCTTGAGAAGACGACCCGAGGTTTAAATACTCGGTTATCAATTTTAAAGGGGTTTGTCACTTGTGACAACCAAAACGTTTGCACGAAGGGATTTTTGTTGGTTTAGAAACTATATCTACAACGCGACTATTTTTATAAAATTCTTTACAAGCAAAAATCCTAACGTCAAAATGGCGCCGTTGCCGGGGAATTGCAAACGTGTGCCTTATTATTGGTTATTGTAAATATTTTTCAAATTTTTTTTCTTTTACTTGTTTATTTGTTTTCCCTCTTCCCTCTTATTTTTGATATCTACTATGAATTCTCACCTCTCTCGCTTTGAGTTTGGTTCTAACTTTGTTGAAAGAAATTGAAACCACACCAGAAATATGCATCAAGGTTAGACCAATCAAGGATGGATGGAGCCAAGAGGATCTAATCAACCCTTTAGGCAACAACACCCTCCAAGATATCATGGACAACGACCATTCTACAATGCATACTGATGAGCGGATATTTTATACGCTTTTTGGGGGTAATTTCATGTAGATTTTAGTATGTTTTAATTAGTTTTTAATAGAATTTTATTAGTTTTTAAGCAAAAATCATATTTCTGGACTTTACTATGAGTGTGTGTATTTTTCTATAATTTCAGGTATTTTCTTGCTGAAATTGAGGGAGCTGAGCAAAAATCTAACTTAGGCTGAAAAAGGACTGCTGATGCTGTTGGATCCTGACCTCCCTGCACTCGAAATGGATTTTCTGGAGCTACAGGGGTCCAATTGGCGCGCTCTCAACGGCATTGGAAAGTAGACATCCAGGGCTTTCCAGCAATATATAATAGTCCATACTTTGCGCAAGGATAGACGACGTAACTTGGCGTTGAACGCCAAGTTCATGCTGCTGTCTGGAGTTAAATGCCAGAAAAACGTCATGATCCGGAGTTGAACGCCCAAAACACGTCATAACCTGGAGTTTAATGCCAATAAAGGCCTCTACTCGTGGATAGCTTTTATCTCAGCCCCAGCACACACCAAGTGGGCCCCAGAAGTGGATTTCTCCACCAATTATCTTAGTTTATTCATTTTCTGTAAACCTAGGTTACTAGTTTACTATTTAAACAACTTTTACAGACATTTCTTGTACCTCATGACATTTTTCAGATCTGAATTACATACTCTGTGACGGCATGAGTCTCTAAACTCTATTGTTGGGGGTGAGGAGCTCTGCAGCGTCTCGATGATTTAATACAATTCCTTTGTTTTCCATTCAAACACGCTTGTTCTTATCTAAGATGTTTATTCGCGCTTAATTGTGAAGAAGGTGATGATCCGTGACACTCATCACCTTCCTCAATCTATGAACGTGTGCCTGACAACCACCTCCGTTCTACATCAGACTGAATGAATATCTCTTAGATTCCCCAACAGAATCTTCGTGGTATAGGCCGGATTGATGGCGGCATTCATGAGAATCCGGAAAGTCTAAACCTTGTCTGTGGTATTCCGAGTAGGATTCTGGGATTGAATGACTGTGACGTGCTTCAAACTCCTGAGGGCTGGGCGTTAGTGACAGACGCAAAAGAATCAATGGATTCTATTCCAACCTGATTGAGAACCGACAGATGATTAGCCGTGCTGTGACAGAGCATAGGAACGTTTTCACTGAGAGGATGGGAAGTAGCCACTGACAACGGTGACACCCTACATAGAGCTTGCCATGGAAGGAATCTGCGTGTGAGAAGAGGATTTCAAGGAAGAGTTGAAGTCAAAGGACAAAGCATCTCCAAAACTCCAACATATTTCCCATTACTGCACAACAAGTAACGCTGTTATTCTCTATTATTTTAACTTACAACTTTAAGTAGTTTGTAGTTTGGCTTTTTACAAATAAATCCAAATAACTTCCTTAGCCTCCTGACTAAGATTAATAAAATAACATTGATTGCTTCAAGCCAATAATCTCTGTGGGATCGACCCTTACTCACGTAAGGTATTACTTGGACGACCCAGTGCACTTGCTGGTTAGTTGAACGAAGTTGATCTTGGACCAAGCTCTATTATCATATTCCATAAAGAGATACAATTTCGTCCACCAAGTTTTTGGCGCCGTTGCCGGGGATTATTGAGTTTGGACAATTGAAGGCTTATTTTATTTCTTAGATTAGGAATAATTTATTTTTATTTTTATTGTTATAGAGTCATTAAATCTTGATAGGATAGTTTCTTTTCAAAAATTTTTCTTTTCAAAATTTATTATTGTTCTTTTAATTAATTGCTAATTTTCGTGAGTTTAGTGTCTTGTTCTAAGTTTGGTGTTAATTGCATATTTTATATTTTCTCTAAAATTCTCGTGTTGAGTTTTCTTGGTTCTTCCTTGATTTTCAAGTTGTTCTTGATAATTGGTTATACCCTTTGGAACCTTTTTCAAAAAAATAATTTTTCTTGGATTGAATCTTGTACCAAACTCTAAGTTTGGTGTTTTCTTGTTAAGTTTTCTTTAATTTTCGAAAATTTGTTTTGATTTTCTAAAAATTTTAAGTTTGGTGTTCTTTCTTTTGTTCTTGGTGTTCTTGTGAATCTTCAAGGTGTTCTTGAGTTTTTCTTGTGTCTTGATCTTAAAATTTTTAAGTTTGGTGTTCCTTGGTGTTTTCCCTCCAAAAATTTTCGAAAATAAGGAGCATTGGATCTAAAAATTTTAAGTCTTGTGTCTTTTGTGTGTTTTTCTCTTTCATCATAAAATTCAAAATTCAAAAAAAAATATTTTATTTTTCTAACTAATTTTGAACTACTTTTTTTTTTTGAAAATTTTATATTAAAAATTCAATTTTCAATTTCAAAATATTTTCACTTTCATTTATTTATTTCGTTTTTATTTTATAAAAATTTTAATTTTTATAAAATAAATAATACCAACATATTCCATAATCCTTTATAAACAAATAACTCTATTGTTCAATATGGAAGCAAGTGGGAATGAACAGTCCAAGAGGACCCTGGGGTCATATGCTAACCCCACTACTGCTTCATATGGGAGTAGTATTTGTATACCCTCCATTGGAGTTAGTAGCTTTGAGCTGAATCCTCAGCTCATTATCATGGTGCAGCAAAACTGCCAGTATTCCGGTCTTCCACATGAAGAACCTACAGAGTTCCTGGCACAATTTCTGCAAATTGCTGATACAGTACATGATAAGGAAGTAGATCAGGATGTCTACAGATTATTACTGTTTCCATTTGCTGTAAAAGATCAAGCTAAGAGGTGGTTAAATAACCAGCCTAAGAGCAGCATAAAAACATGGAAACAGCTGTCAGAAAAATTCCTGAATCACTATTTCCCTCCCAAACGGATGACACAGCTAAGGCTAAACATCCAAGGCTTCAAACAAGGAGATAATGAATCCCTTTATGATGCTTGGGAGAGATACAGAGAGATGCTAAGAAAATGCCCCTCTGAAATGTTTTCAGAATGGGTGCAATTAGACATCTTCTACTATGGGCTTACAGAAAAAGCTCAGATTTCTCTAGACCACTCAGCAGGTGGATCTATACATATGAGAAAAACAATTGAAGAAGCTCAAGAGCTTATTGATACAGTTGCCAGAAATCAGCATCTGTACCTAAGCAATGAATCCTCTATGAAAGAAGAAGCTAAAACAGTAACTGCAGAACTCAGTCCAGTGGATCAGGCTAATGAATTCAATCAGCAATTAGATTTTCTAACTCAGCAACTAGCCGAATTCAAGGAAATATTACAGGAAACAAGAATGGCTAACAGGAACATGGAAGTGCAATTAAAGCAGACAGAAAAGCAACTGTCAAAACAAATAACAGAAGAATGCCAAGCAGTTCAATTAAGAAGTGGGAAAACATTAAATACCTCACTTCAAAGCAGCAGGAAACCAAGAAATGAACAAGAGGATACTCAAAATCCCTCTGAGGACAATCAGAGCCCAGAAAGGAACAGAGCTGGCGCTGAACGCCCAGACCATGCTCATTCCTGGCGTTCAACGCCAGAAACAAGCATGAATCCGGCGTTGAACGGCCAAAGGGAGCATGGTTCTGGCGTTCAAACGCCAGTAACAAACAAGGAAGTGGCGTCTAACGCCACTCCAGCTCCCACCACTGGCGTTCAATTGCCAGTGGGGAATCAGTTACATACAAGTACTGATAACAACCCTTCTAAAAAGGCTTCCCAACCCACTTCTGTAGGTAATAAACCTGCAGCAACTAAGGTTGAGGAATACAAAGCCAAAATGCCTTATCCTCAAAAACTCCGCCAAGCGGAACAGGATAAGCAATTTGCTCGCTTTGCAGACTATCTCAGGACTCTTGAAATAAAGATTCCGTTTGCAGAAGCACTTGAGCAAATACCCTCTTATGCTAAGTTCATGAAAGAAATCTTAAGTCATAAGAAGGATTGGAGGGAAACTGAAAAAGTCTACCTCACTGAAGAATGCAGTGCAGTCATTCTAAAAAGCTTACCTGAGAAGCTTAAAGATCCTGGGAGCTTTATGATACCATGCACATTAGAGGGTAATTGTACCAAGCAAGCTTTATGTGATCTTGGGGCAAGTATCAACCTAATACCTGCATCTACTATCAGAAAGCTTGGTTTAACTGAAGAAATTAAACCAACCAGGATATGTCTTCAACTTGCTGATGGCTCCATTAAATACCCATCAGGCGTGATTGAAGACATGATTGTCAAGGTTGGGCCATTTGCCTTTCCTACTGACTTTGTGGTGCTGGAAATGGAGGAGCACAAGAGTGCAACTCTCATTCTAGGAAGACCTTTCCTAGCAACTGGCCGAACCCTCATTGATGTCCAAAAAGGGGAAGTAACCTTGAGAGTCAATGAGGAGGAGTTCAAGTTAAATGTTGTCAAAGCAATGCAACATCCAGACACCCCAAATGACTGCATGAGTGTTGATATTATTGATTCTCTGGTAAGAGAGGTCAATATGGCTGAGAATTTAGAATCAGAGCTAGAGGACATCTTTAAAGATGTTCAGCCTGATTTGGAGGAGTCAGAGAAGATAATAGAACCTCTGAAAATCCCTCAAGAAGAGGAGAAACCTCCAAAACCCGAACTCAAACCATTACCACCATCCCTAAAATATGCATTTCTGGGAGAAGGTGATACCTTTCCTGTAATTATAAGCTCTACCTTAGAGCCACAGGAAGAGGAAGCACTAATTCAAGTGCTAAGGACGCACAAGACAGCTCTTGGGTGGTCCATTAGTGATCTTAAGGGCATTAGCCCAGCCAGATGCATGCACAAAATCTTGCTGGAGGATGACGCCAAGCCAGTGGTTCAACCACAAAGGCGGCTGAATCCAGCTATGAAAGAAGTGGTGCAGAAAGAGGTCACTAAATTACTAGAGGCTGGGATTATTTATCCTATTTCTGACAGCCCCTGGGTGAGCCCTGTCCAAGTTGTCCCAAAGAAAGGAGGCATGACAGTGGTTCATAATAAAAAAAATGAACTGGTTCCTACAAGAACAGTTACAGGGTGGCGTATGTGCATTGATTATAGAAGGCTCAATACAGCCACCAGAAAGGATCATTTTCCTTTACCATTCATAGACCAGATGCTAGAAAGACTAGCAGGTCATGAATACTACTGCTTCCTGGATGGATATTCAGGTTATAATTAAATTGTAGTAGATCCCCAGGATCAGGAGAAAACGGCGTTCACATGCCCATCTGGAGTATTTGCATACAGAAGGATGCCATTTGGCCTGTGCAATGCACCTGCAACCTTTCAGAGGTGCATGCTCTCCATTTTCTCTGATATGGTGGAAAAATTCCTGGAAGTCTTCATGGACGACTTTTCAGTATTTGGAGACTCATTTAGCTCCTGCCTTAACCATTTAGCACTTGTTCTGAAAAGATGCCAAGAGACTAACCTGGTTTTAAACTGGGAAAAATGTCACTTTATGGTGACTGAAGGAATTGTCCTTGGGCACAAAATTTCGAACAAGGGAATAGAGGTGGACCAAGCTAAGGTAGAAGTAATTGAAAAATTGCCACCACCTGCTAATGTTAAGGCAATCAGAAGCTTTCTGGGGCATGCAGGATTCTATAGGAGGTTTATAAAGGATTTTTCAAAAATTGCCAAACCTCTGAGCAACCTGCTAGCTGCTGACACGCCATTTATCTTTGATAAAGAGTGTTTGCAGGCATTTGAGACCCTGAAAGCTAAATTGGTCTCAGCACCAATCATCTCTGCACCAGACTGACATTACCATTTGAATTAATGTGTGATGCCAGTGACCATGCCATTGGTGCAGTATTGGGACAAAGGCATGACAAGCTTCTGCACGTCATTTACTATGCTAGCCGTGTTCTAAATGATGCACAGAAAAATTACACAACCACAGAAAAAGAGCTACTTGCAGTGGTTTACGCCATTGATAAATTCAGATCCTACTTAGTAGGATCAAAAGTGATCGTGTACACTGATCATGCTGCTCTTAAATATCTACTCACAAAGCAGGATTCAAAACCCAGACTCATCAGATGGGTGTTGCTTCTGCAAGAGTTTGATATAGAAATAAGAGACAGAAAAGGGACAGAAAATCAAGTAGCAGATCACCTGTCTCGAATAGAACCAGTAGAAGGGGCGTCCCTCCCTCTCACTGAGATCTCTGAAACCTTTCCGGATGAGCAACTGTTCGCCATCCAGGAAGTGCCATGGTTTGCAGACATTGCAAACTACAAGGCAGTGAGATTCATACCCAAAGAGTACAGTAGGGTGCAATCAAAGAAATTAATCACAGATGCAAAGTATTATCTTTGGGATGAACCATATCTCTTCAAGAGATGTGCAGACGGAGTAATCCGTAGATGTGTACCTAAAGAGGAAGCACAGAAGATCCTTTGGCATTGCCATGGATCACAGTATGGAGGACATTTTGGAAGTGAGCGAACAACCACAATAGTCCTCCAAAGTGGCTTCTACTGGCCTACTCTCTATAAAGACTCCCGAGCATTTGTGCTTAATTATGACAGTTGCCAAAGATCAGGCAACCTACCTCACAGTTATGCCATGCCTCAGCAAGGGATCTTGGAGATTGAGTTGTTTGATGTATGGGGCATTGACTTCATGGGACCCTTCCCACCATCATACTCAAACACTTATATTCTGGTGGCAGTGGATTATGTATCCAAATGGGTGGAGGCTATTGCAACACCCACCAATGATACTAAAACAGTGTTGAAATTCCTCCAGAAACACATCTTTAGTAGATTTGGTGTCCCTAGAGTGTTAATTAGTGATGGGGGCACTCATTTCTGCAATAAACAGCTTTATGCTGCTCTGGTTCGTTATGGAGTTAGCCACAGGGTGGCTACTCCATATCATCCACAGACTAACGGGCAAGCTGAAGTCTCAAATAGAGAACTCAAAAGAATCCTGGAACGGACTGTAATTAACCGTAGAAAGGATTGGGCAAGAAGCTTGGATGATGCTCTGTGGGCATACAGAACAGCATTCAAGACCCCTATAGGGACCTCTCCATACCAGCTTGTGTATGGAAAGGCGTGTCACTTGCCAGTGGAACTGGAACATAAGGCCTACTGGGCAACCAGATTCCTGAACCTTGATGCCAAATTAGCTGGAGAAAAACGATTGCTTCAGTTAAATGAGCTAGAGGAATTTAGACTCAATGCTTTCGAGAATGCAAAGATTTATAAAGAGAAAGCGAAAAGATGGCATGATAAGAAATTGTCATCCAGAGTCTTCGAGGCGGGGCAGAAAGTTCTGCTATTTAATTCTAGGCTCAAATTATTCCCCGGGAAATTAAAATCCCGGTGGAGAGGTCCATATGTCATTACAAACGTATCACCATATGGATACATAGAGCTTCAGGATAATGACTCTAACAAAAAGTTCATTGTTAATGGACAAAGAGTCAAACATTATCTTGAAGGAAATTTTGAGCAAGAATGCTCAAAACTGAGACTTGATTAAAACTCAGTAATAGTCCAGCTAATGACATTAAAGAAGCGCTTGCTGGGAGGCAACCCAGCCAATCACAAAATTTAATTTTATTCGTATTAAATTTTTTACAGGTATATGTCAAGGTATCTTCAAGGTGAAATAGCAAATGGTTGAAGTCACAGAGTTACAGGGAAGTTTGGAAGCTCACTGGCGTGAAAAAGCCAGTAAGAAATACTTTGGGCGTTAAACGCCCAAAAGAAGCTCCCACTGGGCGTTTAACGCCAGTAAGGGTAGCCATCTGGGTGTTAAACGCCAGAAAGGAGCATCTTCTGGGCGTTAAACGCCAGAAAGATGCACCTTCTGGGCGTTTAACGCCAGTCTGCTAGCATCCTGGGCGTTCAGAAAAATGCCCAGTGACGAAGGACTTTCTGGCGTTCAACGCCAGAAAGAAGCACCAGATGGGCGTTGAACGCCCAGGAGAAGCATCATGTGGGCGTTGAACGCCCAAAACATGCACCATGTGGGCGTTCAACGCCAGGATGGTGGGAGGAGGTAAAAATTCGTTTTTCTTTACAAATTTTCTAAATTTTTAAGTTTCAATTCATGATTTCTTGCATAAACATGTTTCAAAATGTCATCCTTCAAAATCAAATTGGTTTTCTAAGAACCCTAATTTCTAAAATCCCTCTTTCAAAAATATCAAATGTATCTTAATTCATAAACACAAATCTTTTTCCAATCCAATTCTTTTTCAAATATTTTTAATTTCTTCTCATATCTTTTTCAACTCATCTTATCTTTATGTGAAAATGCCTTTCCTTCTACTCCTCTCCTTTCCTTTCTTTTGCTTGAGGACAAGCAAACCTCTAAGTTTGGTGTGATTTACCATGATCACTGAGCTAAAACTCATTAAGATCATGGCACCTAAGAGAACAGGAAGAGCAAGGATGTGAACTTAAGGGAGCTGAAGCGTCAGAAATTTATTCTTGAAGGCACCCCACAGACTAGAGGAACATCCACTTCCCAAAATACAGGTTGTTAAGTTCTAATTCCAGCTTTAACTCTGTGATAGTATTATTATAGGATTTTACCTTAGGAGATATTTAGTTTGTCTATTTTGATTTTATTTCCAATTAAAGCTATAATTTATTTTTCTCATCATCATCAGGCATGAATAAAGTAGTAGAATTTTTTTAGAATAAAGAAGTAATCTATATTTATGAGTTCTTAGTAATAAAGACTATAATTAATTATATGTGGTGGCAATACTTTTTGTTCTCTGAATGAATGCTTGAACAGTGCATAAATTGTACTTTGAATTTGATGAATATTGGCCCCTGAAAGGATGAGGAACACGAAAAATATTATTGATGATCTGAAAAATCATGAAATTGATTCTTGAAGCAAGAAAAAGCAGTTCAAAAAAAAAAAAAAAACAAGCCATGAGCACTAGCCAAGAGTAAAAAAGGGATCCAAGGCTTTGAGCATCAATGGATAGGAGGGCCCAAGGAAATAAAATCCAGGCCTAAGCGGCTAAACCAAGCTGTCCCTAACCATATGCTTGTGGCATGCAGGTCCAAGTTATAAGCTTGAGACTGAGTGGTTAAAGTCGTGATCCAAAGCAAAAGAGTATGCTTAAGAGCTCTGGACACCACTAACTGGGGACTTTAGCGAAGCTAAGTCACAATCTGAAAAGGTTCACCCAGTTATGTGTCTGTGGCATTTATGTATCTGGTGGTAATACTGGAAAACAAAGTGCTTAGGGCCACAGCCAAGACTCATAAAATAACTGTGTTCAAGAATCAACATACTACACTAGGAGAGTCAATAATACTATCTGAATTCTGAGTTCCTAAGGATGCCAATTATCCTGAAAATTTAAAGATACAGGGGGATGCCAAAACTATTCAGAAACAAAAAGCTACAAGCCCCGCTCATCTAATAAGAATATGAGCTTCATTTAAAACTCTAAAATATTATTACTTCTTAATTTCTGCTAAATCCTATTTTATTTATCTAGTTGCTTGAGGACAAGCAACAGTTTAAGTTTGGTGTTGTGATGAGCGGATATTTTATACGCTTTTTGGGGGTAATTTCATGTAGATTTTAGTATGTTTTAATTAGTTTTTAATAGAATTTTATTAGTTTTTAAGCAAAAATCATATTTCTGGACTTTACTATGAGTGTGTGTATTTTTCTGTAATTTCAGGTATTTTCTGGCTGAAATTGAGGGAGCTGAGCAAAAATCTAACTTAGGCTGAAAAAGGACTGCTGATGCTGTTGGATCCTGACCTCCCTGCACTCGAAATGGATTTTCTGGAGCTACAGGAGTCCCATTGGCGCGCTCTCAACGGCATTGGAAAGTAGACATCCAGGGCTTTCCAGCAATATATAATAGTTCATACTTTGCACAAGGATAGACGACGTAACTTGGCGTTGAACGCCAAGTTCATGCTGCTATCTGGAGTTAAACGCCAGAAAAACGTCATGATCCGGAGTTGAACGCCCAAAACACGTCATAACCTGGAGTTTAACGCCAATAAAGGCCTCTACTCGTGGATAGCTTTTATCTCAGCCCCAGCACACACCAAGTGGGCCCCAGAAGTGGATTTCTCCACCAATTATCTTAGTTTATTCATTTTCTGTAAACCTAGGTTACTAGTTTACTATTTAAACAACTTTTACAGACATTTCTTGTACCTCATGACATTTTTCAGATCTGAATTACATACTCTGTGACGGCATGAGTCTCTAAACTCCATTGTTGGGGGTGAGGAGCTCTGCAGCGTCTCGATGATTTAATACAATTCCTTTGTTTTCCATTCAAACACGCTTGTTCTTATCTAAGATGTTTATTCGCGCTTAATTGTGAAGAAGGTGATGATCCGTGACACTCATCACCTTCCTCAATCTATGAACGTGTGCCTGACAACCACCTCCGTTCTACATCAGACTGAATGAATATCTCTTAGATTCCCCAACAGAATCTTCGTGGTATAGGCCGGATTGATGGCGGCATTCATGAGAATCCGGAAAGTCTAAACCTTGTCTGTGGTATTCCGAGTAGGATTCTGGGATTGAATGACTGTGACGTGCTTCAAACTCCTGAGGGCTGGGCGTTAGTGACAGACGCAAAAGAATCAATGGATTCTATTCCAACCTGATTGAGAACCGATAGATGATTAGCCGTGCTGTGACAGAGCATAGGAACGTTTTCACTGAGAGGATGGGAAGTAGCCACTGACAATGGTGACACCCTACATAGAGCTTGCCATGGAAGGAATCTGCGTGTGAGAAGAGGATTTCAAGGAAGAGTTGAAGTCAAAGGACAAAGCATCTCCAAAACTCCAACATATTTCCCATTACTGCACAACAAGTAACGCTGTTATTCTCTATTATTTTAACTTACAACTTTAAGTAGTTTGTAGTTTGGCTTTTTACAAATAAATCCAAATAACTTCCTTAGCCTCCTGACTAAGATTAATAAAATAACATTGATTGCTTCAAGCCAATAATTTCTGTGGGATCGACCCTTACTCACGTAAGGTATTACTTGGACGACCCAGTGCACTTGCTGGTTAGTTGAACGAAGTTGATCTTGGACCAAGCTCTATTATCATATTCCATAAAGAGATACAATTTCGTCCACCACATACCCAGCTGAAAGATATGGTGAACAACCTTGTAACTACCAACAAGCCCCACCCTGTGCTCAGAGACCATCCTCTCGACATAATTTTGAACCACCACACTCACAAGCTTCCTTTCACCATTCACCTCCATATGACCCTAACCCGTATCCACCATACTAACCACCTTATGAGCCAAATGAACCATACACAGAACCACCACCTCAATATACACCATCTCCTTATCATTATCAAGATGAACCAGCTTCCTACCATGATCCCTTTTTCCTAACAAATGAACCCCCCTATCCACCCCAAACCTCCATGGAGAAAGCATTGGCCGATCTAAACTCTACTATACAAGCTCTCGCCGACCAAATCAGATTACCAAATCCCTTCAACAATCAACCCTCAAGCTCTAGTGCACTTTCTTTTCAACCACAGAATGATCTATCCATCCTATCACCACCATCCATGGAAGAGCACCCACATCCATCAATCCAAGAGCAACATGATCCCACTGATACAATTGACATGGAACAAGAGAGAGAGGATCGTCTTCGCGAATCTATACTTCATAAGGAGCTAGAGGAGGCACTAAAGGTGAAGGTAGTAGACACCCTTGAAGTTGACAGCACGGTTGAAGAACTAGTGAAAGAAGACAACAAGGAGGATTTTGTGCTTAAAGGTAAAGAAATAGTTGGAAGGAAAATCATTGAGGACGAATACGATTGCGTACTTAAATACTTAGATCAAGAAAGAAATCGATTACCTTTCCAACGTTCGGACATTCAAAGAACCCCAATGGTTTCATGTGGGAAATCTACTGAAGAATGTAGCAGGAAGGAGAAATTGGGCACTCCGGTGGATAGTGAGCAGCACAATTTGATATTGGAACAAATGGAGGAAGCCGGAATTATTGAAGAAGAAGAGGAGGCAGTGGTTGAAGACTTAGGAGATGCTGAACCTCCATGGGAAAGTCAAGTTATATAGCATCCTTCAAAGACGTTTGAAGCTGATGTTGAGGAGGGTGTACAACCTCCAAAGTATATCATGGTTGAAGACTTTGAAGGAGACGATCAAGAGATGGATTCAATCATTAATGAATTCTTATCTACATTTGAATCCTCTCCCATTGGACTTGACATGGAGATTACAGAAGAAGAAGCACAACCTCCCTTGCCCTTGGTAAACACTGAAGAAAAGATTGAATTGGAAGAAATCCACCAAGAGGAAGAGGTTGATATTGAAGAAGATTGCCAAGAGGTGGAAGATGTCAAAGAAGAGCACAAGGGAGTGGAGCTTGTACGTTCATTAGAAACACCTTCCCCTAACTTGCCATCATCCTTCACAACATTCAAGTGGGTAAAATTCGTATCCCTTAGCTTTCTAATTCCACTTGAATATGGGCTACTGAAGACAGATGGTCAACTTAGAGCTCTCTGTGGCATTAAGAGTAAGAAGAAGATGGTCAGTGATAAGATTTATCCTACAAGGTTCAACATGGTTGTGTGCTCAACATTTAAACGCAAAGGTTGGTGTAGAGCTCAACTGAATAGGTCTAGGAAGTTGTCTGACTGCTTTAGTGAGAATTTAGATTGCCTGCCACCCAGTTGGAACACTAATGATCAACAAGAAGACGGGTGCAAAAGCACGGTTTGGGACCCCAGAATTCAGTCTAGATATCAATACTCTTGGGGCCTTGTCACTTGCTTTAACTTGCTTGAAGGCTTTCTGCGCCTAGTTTGGGATCCCGGAGGCTATTGGAAGTACAAACATTGGTGGGAATTCCTGGATCAATACAAGCACAAGCCACCCTAGCAGGAAGCTCATCAAATGTCCAACTTAAGGACTATAACTAAAAGTGCTAGGTGGGAGACAACCCACCATGGTATGGTCGTTCATTTTGCAATTTTAATTTTATTTAGTTTTGTTTGTTTATGAAATTCATTTTATTTTATTGAACCTGGAATCATGCATAGCATTCACATTAAGCACTGCATTTGCATCTGCATATTGCATTAAAAAAAAGAAAAAAAATGGAAGAGGCACGCAGATGACGCGGCAGCGTCGTTGACGCGTCCGCGTCGAATGTGCGTTCGAAGAAGAGAAATCGAACAGAGAGTCACGCGAGAGCGTGGCTGGAGGCATGCCCATGGCATAAATCGTCCCACGCGACCGTGTCGCTCACGCGACCGCGTCATGTGGAACTTTGGCATCCCACGCGACCGCGTCACCCACGCGGCCGCGTGCCATGAAAATCGACGTCAAAAAGGTGCATGGCCGAAAGTTGTGCTGGAAGTGGGTTGGACTCGTGCTAGAAGCCCAAGCCCTCCCACGCGAACGCGTTCCCCACGTGGCCGCGTCGTCTTTCAAAAATGGCCATCCACGCGATCGCGTCACTCATGCGACCGCGTCACCCACAATTTGGCAAAATAAGATTTTGAACAGAAAGTTGCGCGAGCGTGCGGCTGCCCTCGCGCCTGTAGCACGAATTCACTCACGCGACCGCGTGCCCCACGTGACCGTGCCACTTGACGATAGCGCCAACCGCGCGAACGCGTCACTCACGCGTTCGCGTCGCCTGCGCCGCACAGCTTATCCAGATCAGCAAAGATATCTTCTCTTTTCTCCCCCAAATCTAAATCTTTTCTTTCCCTTCTTATTTCTTTCTTCCTTCCTTTCTTTTTCTTCTTTTTTCTTTTAATTGGTGTTGGAAATTTATTTGGGCATTATTTCCCATATTTTGCTTATGGATTATTTTGGATTTGTTTAAACAATTATATATTATTATAAGGGTGCTTGCATGTTCTAATTAATATTTTCCATACCTTATTTAACATGCATGCTATGTGTTTGCGAAAACGCCCATATGGCATTTTGCACTATTTTTAGATTTCTTTTAAATCTACTACTCTAAATGCCTGCTTTTCACATAACCCCTTCTCTATTTTATTATTTAAATATAATTATTTTTACAAACATATTATTAGTTTGGAAGACTTGGTAATCCAACTTGGACATTGAATGCTTGATCTATGCTACTCATGCCTTTGCCAGCATGCCAATAAACATCTTGCATTTAACTGTCATCACATGCACTTACTATAATTCCATTGATGACTTTTCACATGTAGTCATGACCATATGTTAACATCATTCTTCTTTATTGTGCATTGATTACAACCTTTCCCGCTCTCTTCCTTGCTGGATCCCCTAGCTTTACTTGTTACTTTCCTTTTTCCCCTTTCAGGATGGCCACCAAGAAGGGTAAAGAGAGAAAGCTACTCCCAAATGATGACAAGTCATCATATACCCATTTTTCAAGCTAATTTCACTTGTTTTGTTAGCATTTATGCACTTTCTTGCATCCTAAGTAAGTGATTTGGAGTGAAAATGCATAACTTCTCTAAATCAAGCAACCACCATGAAATTAATGTTAATCCATGAGGTTTAAGCTAATTTTAATTGAACTTTAATTGATTTATAAGCCTCTTGAATTTAGTGATACTTGGAGTGGTTGTTTTGGTTTATTGTAGGTGAAGAAAAGAAAAGAAAAGGAAAAGCGTGGCCTAAGAAGTGTAGCCCAAGGAAAGGAAAGTGTGGCAAAGGAGAGAAGAAGCGTGCTGCATGCAAAAGGGAGGCAACATTGCCCTCCACAAGGGCACACTGCCCTCTAGGAGGGCAACATAAGAGAACCAAGAAGAGAAGGCAACTCTGCCCTACCCACTCCAAGGGCAGAGCACAATTTTGTGCCTTGGAACCAAGAAGAAGAGAACCTTGCCCTGCCCTCCACAAGGGCAGAATCGGGCTCTCCAAGGAAGAAATTCAAAGGAAAAATATCACCCATGCATGCCACAAGGATCGAACAAGGAACCATAAGGAAGCTAGGACTTAAGGATGAGTGTCGTGCCAAGAAACCAAGAAAATTATTGTAGCGTGTGCTTCCTCCGTGTTTCGAACACGGGACGTGAAAGAGGGAACATTGCCCTGCCCTCTGCGCGGGCAGGGCAGCATCTTGTGGTTGGCGCACGATCTTGGCGCATCACCCAAGATTCTGGCGCACCAATTTTTGTCCCTGGCAGCACCAACGCGCACAACGTCCGTCCCTGGCAGCACCAACTTTTCCTGCCCTGCCCTTGGCGCGGGCAGGGCAGCACCTTGTGCACCAAGAAGCAATTTCGCGCACCAAAGCCGCACCAATTCTAGCGCCAAGCATCAATTTTCTGCCCTGCCCTCCAAAAGGGCAGGGCAGCCTCCTGGAGCAACATTTTGGGCCAAAAATTCAAATTAAAAATCCATTTTGAATTCAATTCTTCACCAATTCAAAAGCCCATCCAAATCCCAATATCCAAGAATAGAAAGTGTATAAATAGGAGTTAGTTTGATGTAATTAGGACTTTTACACACACACTTCTACCTTCACTTTTGAATTTTACTTTTACCTTTCTTTTGAGCTTTGGCACTTGTTCTTGGTGACTTCACTGAGATTTCTGAAGAATTGGGGAGGAGAATTGATCTCTCTTCTTCCTCATTCTTGCCTGAGCATTTCTAATCTGCTGTTTCTGAGTTTTGGGTGTGAGAAATTGAGAAAATTCTGTCTCAATTCCCATTCAAATTCTCTTTACTTCTCTTTCTGCATAATTGAATCTATTTACATTTTCTTTACTGCTTCCTCTTCTAATTCTTGTCAATTGCTTTGTTAACTTGGATCTAGGAAGGCAAATAGAGATCTAGGCTCTGCTACCTAGTCTCTTGAGACCTGAGACCCTATTTTACTTTTGGTTCTTCTGTGAACCTTGCTGCATTTTAATTTCCTATTCTGTTTGAATTTCAGTTTACTCCAATTCATCTTCTACTTAATTGATTATTGCAATTTACTTCTTCTTTGTTTAGATCCTGCAATCCCATTCCTCAATTCCCTTTTATATTCAAGCAGTTTATATTTCTTGCAATTTAAGTTACTGCAATTTACATTTCTTGCACTTTAAGTTTCAGTCATTTACTTTCTTGTTCTTTAAGATTCAGTCCATTTTACCTTCCTGTTCTTTAATTCACTGCAAATTCCCCTCTCCCTTTACATTTACTGTCATTTACTTCCTGTTAAACACAAATCACTCAACCAACACTTGATTCGCTTGACTAAACCACCCACTAAACCGAAATTGCTCAATCCTTCAATCCCTGTGGGATCGACCTCACTCATGTGAGTTATTATTACTTGATGCGACCCGGTACACTTGCCGGTGAGTTTTGTGTTGGATCGTTATCCACACATCAAGTTTTTGGCGCCGTTGCCGGGGATTGAAATAGATTGACAATGATTAAGTGAAGTGGAGGTCTAGATTAAGCATTTTTTTCTTTTCTGTTATTCTAATTCTTACTAACACACTAACTGTTTGAATTTTTGCTTAAACTAACTAAAACCTCATTCTAGCAATAGATTGAAGTTTTATTAATTTTCTGGGTCTGTGTGTTTATTGTTGTATGTTTGTATGTCAGGTATAGGAAGATCTTCCCCTATCCTCTCTGAAATTGATCAAAGAACTCTTCGGAGAATAAGAAGAGCCGAAAGAGGGAAGAACGTTGTTGGAGAAGAAGAATCTGAGGAGGAATTCCAAGAAATGGAAGGAGATACCAATCAACCAGGAGAAGGAGCCAACAATAATCAACAACAGAGAAGAGTCTTGGCTTCATACATATTTGCAAATGCTAGGCATTGTGGGAGTAGCATTCTTCCTCCCAATGTCAATGCAAACAATTTTGAACTCAAACCACAACTCATCACTCTGGTTCAAAACAATTGTTCTTTTGGAGGAGGGCCTTTGGAGGATCCAAATCAACATTTGTCTACCTTCTTGAGAATCTGTGACACAGTGAAAACAAATGGTGTACCTCCTGATAGCTACAAGTTGCTGCTCTTCCCATTCTCTCTCAGAGATAAAGCCACTCAATGGCTAGAGACCTTTCCAAAAGAAAGCATCAACACTTGGGATGACTTGGTGAGCAAGTTCCTTGCTAAATTTTATCCCCCTCAAAGAATCCTAAGGTTGAAGACTGAGGTTCAAACGTTCACTCAAATGGAGTCTGAGAACTTATATGAAGCATGGGAAAGATATAAGGCTCTATTGAGGAAATGTCCACCAGAGATGTTCACTGAGTGGGACAAGTTGCAGAACTTCTATGAGGGACTCACTCTTAAAGCTCAAGAAGCTCTTGATCACTCTGCCGGAGGCTCATTACAACTCATGAAGACCACAGAGGAAGCTCGAAACCTCATTGATATGGTGGCCAACAACCAATATTTCTTTGCTCATCAAAGACAACGCCAACCATCACAAAGAAGATGAGTAATGGAGTTGGAAGGAGTTGATTCAATTCTAGCTCAGAACAAGATGATGCAGCAGCAGATTCAACAACAATTTGAGCAAATGGCTAAGAGAATTGATGGCTTGCAAGTGGCAGCAGTGAGCACCACAAGCCAATCTCCAACCACTTGGGTGCAAAATGAAGAAACTCAAGAAGAGCAACAGCAAGAGCAAGTCCAATACATGCACAACCAAAATCCGGGAGCAAATGAAGTTTATGGAAATACTTACAATCCATCTTGGAAGAACCATCCCAACCTCAGATGGGGAGACAACCACAATCAAAACCAACAACCATGGCAAAGAAACACAAGTCAGAACAATTGGAAAAACACAAACCACAACCCCCAACCAAACACTAACCAAAACTCATACAGAAAACCACAAAACAACTACCCAAATTCTAACCAATACCCACCCAATAACCACCCAACTAACCAAAACACCTATCCTCATCCATCAACACCCCAAAATCAACCCATCTCACAAGACTCACAGAGAATCACCAATCTAGAGCTGCTCATGGAGAAACTGATGAAAAACCAAGAATTGACAACAAAGAACCAAGAAGCCTCCATGAAGAACCTAGAGAGGCAGATTGGACAAATCTCCAAGAAGATTTCTGTTGAAAAACCATCAAGTTCACTACCTAGTGACACCATTCCCAACCCAAAGGAAGAATGCAAGGTCGTGCAACTAAGAAGTGGAACAGTGTTAACAGATGGTAACCAAGGGGCAACCAAGCATAATGACACTGAGCCAACAAAGAATAATGAAGCCATCAACAAAGACATGACAACCAAGAATGTCCCAGAAAAACTCACAGAGGAAGACAACAAACCACAGAATTTGAAGAAAGAAAAGAAGATCTTGGAAGAACCAATTCCAAAACAACATCAGATGGAGAAGAGCTCAACACCACCACTGCCTTATCCACAGAGATTTCACAAAGAGACAAAGGATCAGCATTTCCACAAATTTCTTGAGACTTTCAAGAAGTTGGAGATCAACATACCTTTAGCTGAAGCATTGGAGCAAATGCCTTTGTACGCCAAGTTCTTAAAGGAGCTCATCAACAAGAAAAGAGATTGGAATGAGAAGGAAACGGTGATGCTTAGTGAAGAATGCAGTGCACTCATTAAAAAGGGACTCCCTCCCAAGCTTGAAGACCCTGGAGGTTTCTTCTTACCATGCACTATTGGAAACCTATTCATTAACAAGGGGATGTGTGATCTAGGAGCAAGCATAAATCTAATCCCATATTCTCTAGTGAAAAAGCTTGGCATGGAGGAGGTGAAACCAACACAGATGTCCTTGGAGTTGGTGGACCAATCAGTGGTATATCCTAAAGGACTAATTGAGAACCTTTTAGTTAAGGTTGACAAGTTCATTTATCCTGCAGATTTTGTGGTCCTGGATTCTTCAGAAAATGGAAGTGACTCCATAATACTTGGTCGACCATTTCTGGCCACTGCTAGAGCCATTGTGGATATAGAGCAAGGAGAGTTAACCCTCAGGATGCATGAGAAGAGCATCATACTGAAAGTCTTTCCAGAATTACAAAGGGATGAAGAAAAAGCAAAATGAGTGATGATCTCCTTCCAAGGCAATCAACTGACAAGGAAGTAGAACAGAAAAACAAACAGATGCAAGAAGAAAAAGGGATTCAAAAGGAAGCAGGGGTGATAAGCAAGAAGGAAGATATCACAACTCAAGTAATTGTCAAGAAAAAAAGATCAACAAGCAAGAAAAAGGCGAAGAGCAAGAAAAAAGCTCACAAAGGGTGGAAGAACAAGAGAATCCCAACTGAAGGATTTTCTAAAGGTGATAAAGTGCAACTAGTATATCAACAACAGGGAGCAGAAGATTATTACACTGTCAACCAAATAATTTCTCTTGAGCATATGGAAATTGAGCATCAAGGCACACAAAGAAAGCTGACAGTGAGAGGTGACAAGTTGAGACATCACCAACATCAACCACCTTAAAGGGAAGTCCAATGTCAAGCTAGTGACAATAAAAGAGCGCTTCATGGGAGGCAACCCATGATTTAAGATTTCTGTCTTCTCTTTCATTTAATAAGCTATGATTCCTCTGAATATGATTTTGAACTTTCATGCCTAATGAATGCATATTTGTTTTAAAGCACATGTCAAAATTCTAAGTTTGGTGTCCCTTAAGGCACACTTAATTTTTGCTTTTCAAAAAGAGAGGGAGTTATTCTTAGAACATATGCATAATTCTTCTTGAGGAAGCATATGACCAAACACTAAGTTTGGTGTCTGCATGTGTAACAATGTTCAGAGGATCATTTCCCAATCATGGATTCAAAACCATACACAAAGGGATCATGCATCAGTCTTTTAAAATGCATCAATTGTGAAGAATGGTTTGCATTGCTAAGCCATCCCCTAAATAAAAGATAAGTTTGGTGTTCACCAACCTTTAACATCTTTAATTAAGGGACACAATTGACCATGAAAATATTTTTCATAATAATAAACAAAACAAAACAATTTTTTTCATTTAATACAAATTAATTGCCAACGGCCATATTAATAATCTAAGGCTAGCTATCTTGATTCTTGCAGGAGAAAAAGATTAAGATAAACGCAAGGAGGGGCCACGGCTAGGAGAAGCTATGTGAGGGAGGTCACATGTGCCTAGGAGAACGCGCTCATGGGGAACAAAATCTGCATGCATGCAACATTGAACACCTAAATGCATGCAACCAATGGAAGAAGGATCCTCGTCAAGCCTCAACAATGCATGCAGACCGTCCATTCCATGAGTCCTCTAGCTGAACAATTCAATCTCAGCCCTTCATGAGCACAAACGGATTCTTCATACATTCATTCATTGTGGTTTCGATGGGAAGCTTGAAGACTTGGCCTATAAGTAGCCGTTGGCACCAACACGGCATACACATTCTCATTCAAGCCACTTTCATATGAAAACCATACTCTCTTCCACTTTCAAAGCCAACATAATTCCCTTACCTCACAACAGAACCGAACCAAAACTCTTCCCAAACACAACACACATTTCTTCTACTCTCACTTTTTCTTTCTTCTTACCTCAAATCTGATGGCCTCTTCAAGTTCAAAAAGAAGGCCGGGAAAGGAACCTATGGTAACCGAACCTCCATCCTTTGATGCAACCAAATTTAGATCCCAATTCCATGAAGGGAGATATCATAGGTTCATGGAGGCAAAGAATGTCATTTATGAGAAAGGTCTTGATTTAAGGGAAGGAGAATACCCCATCATGAGGCAAATCACTAAAGAAAGAAGGTGGGAGCTCTTGTGTGCTCCTCTAACTGACATCAGTGCAGTTATGATTAGGGAGTTCTATGCTAATGCTGTGAAGGAAAATAAAGATAGTGCTCCTTACACAAGTTATGTCAGAGGAGTTGAAGTGAGCTTCAGTCCAGCAGCCATCACAAGAGCCCTCAAGTTGAGAACCATAACCTATGCAGAGCCTAGTTATGAGGCTAGATTGCAAAGGGAAAATAATCCTGATGAAATTTTGCAAGGGTTATGTGTGGAGAACACTGATTGGGAAAGAGATTCAAAGGGAGTTCCAAGTCACATAAGGAGGATAAATCTCACTCCTGTGGCTAAGGGATGGTATGAAATAGTGAGGAGATCTATCCTTCCTACTGGAAACGCCTCTTGGGTCACAATCAAACGAGCACTCTTGACATACTGCATCTTGCATGGAGGTGAGATCAACCTCGCACAACTCATAGCTGACAGTATTCAAGAAATGGCCGATAGCACAAGCAAATCAAAGAGTCTTGGACATCCAAGTACCATCCTCAGGCTATGTGACAAAGCTGGAGTAATTTTGAAGATGAGGATACAATAAAAGTGAAGAAAGGGAAATGGATTACCAAGAAGAGCATGGAGGGAACGAATGAAGAAGAAAATCAAGAAGGGGTAGTAGCTCCTAGACAAAAGAGATCACAAAGAGAGGAAGGACGAAATCAAGCTCATGATGTCATAGACATGAGCCAGTTACAAAGATCAATAGAAGAATTATCTCAGCAACTCATGCAGGCTCAACAAGGCCAAAATCAGGGGGGCCAAGTGAAATATCTAGAGCCCCATCCAGAATTTAGGGAGCAATATCTGAAAGACAAAGAAGAACGAGAAGCTTGGCAGCATCAAATGGAGGAGAAACAAGAGAGATGGCAACAACAAATGATGACTCAGCAGCAAGAATTTCAAGCACAGATTCTTGAAGGACAAAAAGAGCAATACAAAGAGTTCAAAGAATCATATGATAAGCTGTATTTTAGTCAAGCTAAAGCAGGGGAATATAGTCACAACCTGTATCAATGGAAGAATGTTCATCATACCATGGGAGAAGCTAGACACGTACAAAGAATGGAGAGTGATGAAAACATGCAAGCAAGGTTGGAGTACTTGACCCACAATTTGCCAACACTCAATCCAGAGATCAAGCCATTTGAGCAGTGCCCTGAATTTTTAGCCAAGCAACAAGCAAGATCTCATCAATACACTGAGTCAACCTTTCAAAGATTGGAAGATTTTGGGCTCAGAGGACTCTTAGATTCTGTCTGGGGTAGAAGATGTCCTGGTGAAGAGATCCAAGATTATTCCAAGACAGGGAAGAGAAAGAAGAAGAAGGGAGAATCAAGCAGCAGCCATGACCATTAGAAGGTGGCAAAGTTCTTTCATACTTCCTCTTTCATGTCTCTAATAAGGAGATGCATGTCTGAAACATGATATGCCTCCATCATTTATTTCGTTTACTTTATGCAATTTTTGTTTCTTGTTTTTCATTTCAGTTAGTTAATAAATAGCTAGAAAAATGCTAAGTCTGCATATTGCTTGCATCCATCACTTAGCTTTAAATATTGTTTTGTTTCCCATATGCTTAAATAAAAGAGTTTGGTTTGAATTGAAAAGTGAAATATCCAATGTTGCACAAGTATGAATGGAAGTTGGTGGTGGTATATGTGTTTGATTAAGTGCATAACTCATGAAATAATTGTTGCATAATATCATTCTCATTCAATTGTGAGTTAGCTTGCTGTTACAAAGACTCTCATCAATAATGAGAAAGCCCTTGGTAACAAAAACAGAAAGAAAAGGGAAAGAAAAAGCCAAAATGGCAAGAAAAACAAAGAATAAAGGTTGGACACCAATAGCTTGGACCCTAGGACATATGCCTGTGGTGTTCTTGTACTAAGATCTGCTTGGATGAGTAAATTCTAAGGGGTATTTTAAAACCCGGTCACTTAGATCAACTGATTTGGGATGGCCAATTGAAAATCCACAATAAAGAGCAACTTAGATACAAAACATTTAGTTATCCAAAGAGATGCTGGGCATCAATGATCCTAGGAAGAATTAATGAGCCATGTGTCTGTGGTGGAAAGATGTTGAGCAAAAGAAAAGAAAATAAAGCCAAAGGCAATGCTGCAGCATTTGACACCCAACCTCTAAAAAAATAATAAGCTTGTTAAGCATTGTAAGCCAAGAAAAGTTAGCAAGGGAGTGAGTAAAAAGTGAGTCTTATAACAGCAAGTTTAGCAAGCTTTTGAGGAAAGATATATATTATGTAACAGGAATAATAACCTGAGTTGTCATTGTCTGCATAAAGGCCCCATAGATCAAGTTCTGCTATCTGCATAATAAGGATAAGTATCCTTTTCTTATTCATTCCATTTACTCTTAGTCTTGATGCTTGCTTGGGGACAAGCAAGATTTAAGTTTGGTGTTGTGATGACAAGTCATCATATACCCATTTTTCAAGCTAATTTCACTTGTTTTGTTAGCATTTATGCACTTTCTTGCATCCTAAGTAAGTGATTTGGAGTGAAAATGCATTACTTCTCTAAATCAAGCAACCACCATGAAATTAATGTTAATCCATGAGGTTTAAGCTAATTTTAATTGAACTTTAATTGATTTATAAGCCTCTTGAATTTAGTGATACTTGGAGTGGTTGTTTTGGTTTATTGTAGGTGAAGAAAAGAAAAGAAAAGGAAAAGCGTGGCCTAAGAAGTGTAGCCCAAGGAAAGGAAAGTGTGGCAAAGGAGAGAAGAAGCGTGCCGCATGCAAAGGGGAGGCAACATTGCCCTCCACAAGGGCACACTGCCCTCTAGGAGGGCAACATAAGAGAACCAAGAAGAGAAGGCAACTCTGCCCTGCCCACTCCAAGGGCAGAGCACAATTTTGTGCCTTGGAACCAAGAAGAAGAGAACCTTGCCCTGCCCTCCACAAGGGCAGAATCGGGCTTTCCAAGGAAAAAATTCAAAGAAAAAATATCACCCATGCATGCCACAAGGATCGAACAAGGAACCATGAGGAAGCTAGGACTTAAGGATGAGTGCCGTGCCAAGAAACCAAGAAAATTATTGTAGCGTGTGCTTCCTCCGTGTTTCGAACACGGGACGTGAAAAAGGGAACATTGCCCTGCCCTCTGCGCGGGCAGGGCAGCATCTTGTGGTTGGCGCACGATCTTGGCGCATCACCCAAGATTCTGGCGCACCAATTTTTGTCCCTGGCAGCACCAACGCGCACAACGTCCGTCCCTGGCAGCACCAACTTTTCCTGCCCTGCCCTTGGCGCGGGCAGGGCAGCACCTTGTGCACCAAGAAGCAATTTCGTGCACCAAAGCCACACCAATTCTAGCGCCAAGCATCAATTTTCTGCCCTGCCCTCCAAAAGGGCAGGGCAGCCTCCTGGAGCAACATTTTGGGCCAAAAATTCAAATTAAAAATCCATTTTGAATTCAATTCTTCACCAATTCAAAAGCCCATCCAAATCCCAATATCCAAGAATAGAAAGTGTATAAATAGGAGTTAGTTTGATGTAATTAGGACTTTTACACACACACTTTTACCTTCACTTTTGAATTTTACTTTTACCTTTCTTTTGAGCTTTGGCACTTGTTCTTGGTGACTTCACTGAGATTTCTGAAGAATTGGGGAGGAGAATTGATCTCTCTTCTTCCTCATTCTTGCCTGAGCATTTCTAATCTGCTGTTTCTGAGTTTTGGGTGTGAGAAATTGAGGAAATTCTGTCTCAATTCCCATTCAAATTCTCTTTACTTCTCTTTCTGCATAATTGAATCTATTTACATTTTCTTTACTGCTTCCTCTTCTAATTCTTGTCAATTGCTTTGTTAACTTGGATCTAGGAAGGCAAATAGAGATCTAGGCTCTGCTACCTAGTCTCTTGAGACCTGAGACCCTATTTTACTTTTGGTTCTTCTGTGAACCTTGCTGCATTTTAATTTCCTATTCTGTTTGAATTTCAGTTTACTCCAATTCATCTTCTACTTAATTGATTATTGCAATTTACTTCTTCTTTGTTTAGATCCTGCAATCCCATTCCTCAATTCCCTTTTATATTCAAGCAGTTTATATTTCTTGCAATTTAAGTTACTGCAATTTACATTTCTTGCACTTTAAGTTTCAGTCATTTACTTTCTTGTTCTTTAAGATTCAGTCCATTTTACCTTCCTGTTCTTTAATTCACTGCAAATTCCCCTCTCCCTTTACATTTACTGTCATTTACTTCCTGTTAAACACAAATCACTCAACCAACACTTGATTCGCTTGACTAAACCACCCACTAAACCGAAATTGCTCAATCCTTCAATCCCTGTGGGATCGACCTCACTCATGTGAGTTATTATTACTTGATGCGACCCGGTACACTTGCCGGTGAGTTTTGTGTTGGATCGTTTTCCACACATCACCAAACCACCGGCAAGGAAAGGAACACAAGAGAGCACCAGCTGAGGAACCACAACCCCCATCCACCTGCACATCTCAGCATGCACCGAGGACGGTGCAATCTTTAAGTGTGGGGAGGTCGATACCGATCTCCACGGGTTAGTTAGTCCCTTCTCAACACCAATTTTTGTCTTTCATTGTTGCAGTTGCATGTTTGTTTTTTGTGCATATTTTACCACTTGGTTAAAGTAATATTTTCTTTTTCAAGAAATTTTTATAGTATTTCACTAATTTGAATAAAACTTTTTAGAAAAACTTGTTTGAAGAAATATTATTTTGGAACATAGTTTAGAGCTCGAACACACAAAACTAGTGAGATTTTGAGCCTATTTGATTGGTTGCATTTTATCAACCAATATTTTATTTTTGGCATGTGTTTCTCTCTTTAAAATTGTGATCTTTGTCTTGCTTAATTCTATATTTCCATTATTTGATGTATGCATGCACTTATATGATTGAGGCCTTGTTTCACTGAGCTTACATACCCTTATGGCCTTATCTTTTATTATCCTTTGCAAACCTATGTTAAGCCTATTTTACCCCTTGTTCTTTACTTTAGCTCATCACTAACTCTAAGCGAAAAACAATAATGTCCCTAATTTGAATCCTTGATTAGCTTAGACTAGTGAGAATGCTCATGAATTAAGTGTAGGGAAAAGTGGGTTTGGAAACGTTTGGTTTGGAAATTGAGTATGTTAGACTTTGTGTGAAAATATGAAAAATGCTAAGAACATGTTTATGCATTCAAAACCTTAATCATATGCATTAAAAAAAAAGCAAGTAATAAAAGGGGACAAAATGCCCCAAAATAAATAAGTGAAGTCAATGCATATGAGCTGTACTAAAAACTTGGAATGCATAAATATGTAGTAAAAACAGTTGATGGGAAGTTAGATTTTGTATTTTAATTAAATGGATTGTCTTAAGTAAGGTGGAAAGTTTATGTTAATTAAGGATTCAAATTTTAGTCTACTTGGCCAAATGCAATCCTACCTTGACCCTAACCCCATTACAACCCTTAAAAGACCTCTTGATTTGTGTATTGGTGCAGTAGATTTTTGTTGATTGTTAGATGAAGAGCAAGCTAGAGAAAAGCAAGATTAGTAGAGAATTGAGAGAATTGACCCTAGACACTTGAGAGTTAGAATGATATACACTACTAGTAAGGGTTTAGTGCTTAATTCTATGTTCCCTGCTTTTATGAGCTATCTTCTTCTTGCAAGTTATTTATATTGTACTTTGTGATTTGAATTAAAGAAATCCAGTTCATATTTATTCTTGAAAGATTTATTTACTTTTTCACCAAGTAGGTAGGATCATTTTAGCATGTAGTTGCATTCACATTCATAGGTTGCATTGCATGAGTCTTGCCTTTCCTTACTCATTTATTTGGTCTCCTTGAGTTTAGCATGAGGACATGCTAATATTTAAGTGTGGAGAGGTTGATAAACCACTATTTTATGGTTTATAATGTGTTTAATTGTGTGGTTTTATCATGATCTTTACCCACTTATTCATATAATTAGCATGCATTTATATTTCCTTCCTAAAATTATTACATGATTGAAAACATGCTTCTTTGGTCTTAATTTAGCTAATCTTAATCATCTCTTATTACCATTTGATGCCTTGATCTGTGTGTTAAGTGTTTCAGGCTTCATAGGGCAGGAATGGCTTAGAGAATAAAGAAGAAGTGTGCAAAGATGGAAGGAATACAAGGAATTGAGGAGATGACTAGCGAAAAGTCACGCGGTCGCATGGCTCACGCGACCGCGTGAAATAGAAAAAATCAGAGTGACGCGATCGCATGGCTCACGCGACTGCGCGGATTGGAAAAGCACAAGTGACGCGGAAGCGTGGATGACGCGAACGCGTGGCAGGGAAAAACGCGAATGACGTCTCCGCATGGATGACGCGATCGCATGACGTGCGCGATCTGCAGAATTATAAAAGTCGCTGGCAGAGATTCTGGGCCGCATTTCAACCCAGTTTTCGGCCCAGAAACACAGATTAAAGTCAGGGAACTTGCAGAGATTCAGGGGATGCTATTCATAATTCACTTTTTATTATTTTAGATGAAGTTTTTAGAGAGAGAGAGGTTCTCTCCTCTCTCTTAGGATTAGGATTAGGATTCCTCTTAAAGGATTTATGATTTATTATTATTCCAACTTACAATTTTCTTCTGAATTCCAGGTTTAATATTTCCTTTACTTATTTTCCCAATTTAATTTATGAACTCTTTTATGTTGAATTTGAATTTATGTTTAAACGTAGTTTGATTGCTTTATTTACATGAATGCTTTTAATTTAATTTAGATATTTACCCTTTTGGCTTTGGTTGAGTAATTGGTGACTCTTGAGCTGTCAAATAAAGCAGTGGTTAAAATTGGGAGTTGCTAATTAATTTGAGTTCCAATAACTCTAGCCTTTCCAAAGGAAAGACTAGGACTTTAGGTATCAAATTAATTAGTCCACTTGACCTTCCTTTGTTTAGTAAAGGTTAACTAAGTGGGATTAAAATCCAATTCTCATCACAATTGATAAGGATAGGACTTCCAGTTCTTATACCTTGCCAAGAGTTTATTTTACAGTTATTTATTTATTTTTATTGCTTTTAAAATATACCTGTGCCCATTGGCCAAATTCCAAAAACCCCAATTTTACCTTTTTCATAGCCAATAATAAGAACATACCTCCCTGCAATTCCTTGAGAAGACGACCCGAGGTTTAAATACTCGGTTATCAATTTTAAAGGGGTTTGTTACTTGTGACAACCAAAACGTTTGCACGAAGGGATTTTTGTTGGTTTAGAAACTATATCTACAACGCGACTATTTTTATAAAATTCTTTACTAGCAAAAATCCTAACGTCAAGGGTCTACCAATTATAACGGAGGATGAGCTTCTATTTTCTGTTGGAGGCATTTCAAGGATGTAAAAGTCAATCGGAAAGACCAAGTCCTTGCCATAAGTACATCTTTTGCTATTCCCATCACAGTGATCACACTTTTATCGGCTAAGGCAAACTTCGCCACCGACTTCTTTAATGGAGCTAAATTCAACTGCACAAAGATAGAAAGTGGCATGATGCTTACGCAAGCTCCTAGAGCACACATACAGTCATGAAAAGTGCGCCCACCAATACAACAAGACACCAAACAAGGTCCAAAGTCACTACATTTCCTTAGAATAGGTTCTATCAAGGAAGAGATTGAACTACCTAAGGATAATGTTTCCAACTCTCCTATCCTATCCTTGTGTGTACACAAGTCTTTCAGAAATTTTGCATACTTCGGAATTCGTTAGATAGCATCAAGAAGTGGTATGGTTACCTCAACTTTCTTGAACACTTGAAGCATGTTCAAATTAAATTCCGGGGTCTTCTTTGCTTTCTTCACTAATGAAAGGAATGGGATAGGAATGGACTCATCCACTATAGCTTTCTTCTTGGGTTCCTTGAGGCTTACTCCTTCTTCATCATGCCTTTTGAAAGGGTTGGGAAAGGGTTGGGAAGGAAGGCTAGAAGAGCTTGAGTGTTGGTTGGTGTTGTTGGAGGAGGACATGGACATCTTCGAAATCATGTCAGTAAGATTGGCCAATTGAGCGCCCATGGTATCAAATTGAGCCTTGTAGCTCTCGTCCCGTTTCTCTATAGTGGCTCTAAGCTCATCAAATTGATTGGTGGAAGATGAAGAGGATTGGTTGGATTGTTATCTATGGTGTGGTGCTTGGTATTTGGTGTAGTCCTTTTGGTTTTGGTTGTGGTGATTTTGGTTGGCTTGGTGGTTGTTGTTGTTATGGTGGTATTGAGATGAAGATTGGTTGTTGTTGTAATGAGAAGAAGAGTTGTTCCATCTTTAGTTTTGATTGCTCCCTTGTGCATTATCTCTCCATCCTTGATTCTGATTACTACCATGAGAGTAGTTGTTTTGGCCTTGAGAAGGATAGGGCGGACGGTTATTATAATTCACATTGGCTACAACAAGGGCATGCTCCTCTTGAATTTGATGGTATTGATCGGTGTAATGTGTGGTGCTAAATGACAAACCATAAATTCTAGGAGGGCCTTCAAGCTGAGCAACTTGAGGTGGGGCTTGGATGGCTTGGATGGAGTAGTATTCCTTTTGATCTTTTTGTATTTGCGTGAGGATAGTGGTCATGTCCCCAAGCGCCTTGGTTAAGCTTACTTCGGAAGGGGACGGTTCTACCACACCCTTGAGAGGATTACTTCTCACCCTTACATATTGTGTAGCCTCGGCAACATCATCTATCAATTTTCAAGCTTCTCCTTCCGTCTTGTTTTTTGAAAGGGAACCGCCACTAGAAGCGGTGAGCAATCTTCTATCTTCCGCACAAAGACCTCCGGTGAAGTAACTAATGAGCAAATGAGTGTTCAATCTATGGTGTGGACAAGATTCCAATAGCCTCTTGAACCGAGTCCAATACTCATACAAACTCTCTTGGTCCTTTTGCATTATACCCGAGATCTCCTTCCGGATGTAGTCGGTCTTCTCTGGTGGAAAGAATTTATCTAGAAACTCTCTTATCAAGAAATCCCAATTGGTCACAATCTCATCCGGTTGTGAATAAAACCACATCTTTTCTTGCCCTTCAAGAGAGAAAGGGAAGGCAAAAACCATAATAGCCAACTCATCGGCTCCATGCCTTCGAGCCGTAGAACAAGCAACTTGAAAGTCTCTTAGATGTCGGATGGGGTCTTGACCCGGCAACCCATGATACTTAGGAAGTAGATTTATCAAGCTACTCTTCAACTCAAAGTTTGGATCAAGGTTGGGATACCTTGCTTGCAAAGGTTGAAGTATGATATCCGGAGCTCCTTGTTCATGCAAAGTCATCTATCGTGGCTCCGCTATGTATGGCTCACCTGTAGGATGCAAATATGTATTAGTAGTGCCAACAGAAGAATAGGAAGTAGCAGACTCCAAGTCACTCTCGGTACCGTCTAGTGATTTGGTATGTTCCTCAAGAGAGGCCGAAGTACTAGCCATATAATCCAACCGCCGTCTAGCTGGCCGAGTGTGTAACAAGGTTCTTTCAATCTCAGGGTCAAACTCGGCTAAGCTAGAATTCGGTTGAGACCGAGTCATCAAACTTGGGAGTCATAGTACACATACAAGAAGAAATCTAAACTATAGCTAAGTATTGAAAGAAGGTAAACTATCTACAATATTCACATATTCACATAACCAATATCAAGGCATATGTTACAACCACTCCCGGCAACGGCACCAAAAATTTTGATGGGCACGGATACCGTCGATAAGGAATTTCACAAGATTTTCTGCGTTGCAAGTATAGTCCTCGACCGACAAATAATCTGTGAATCAAATTTAGAAGAAATTGGTTGTGACAAGTTCAACCCCAATAAAGTAACCGAAGTATTCAAACCTCGGGTCATCTCACAAGGAATGGGCAAACATATGCATCCACATTGGTTAGAATTTTAGGGTTGCAAGTCATGAACAAGAAATTAAACTCGGAATCTTAATATGCAAGTAATCTTGAAATGCAAGAAACTAATTCAAATAACTAAGCAAGAAGTGAGCAATTCTAAACTAGTAAGATAACATCCAATAGAATTTTACTCTTAAACTAAAAAAATAACTATAATTAAGACAAAGCAATTAGGATTTTTGGGTTTTCAAATATGAATGATAAAAGCAACTCTTGGCTAAGCATGGGAATTAAGATTGCCATCTTTGTCTACATACCGAATATTGATCATTATGAGGTACCAACCCATTAAGTCTACTTCTCAAAAGCCTTAAGTACGTATTTCCTACTCCTAGGCTTGAAGTACATTAAATAGGTTTGATCACATCAACCCATAAGTCCCAACCTACCTACTAACTAGATTAGTAGTGGGTTGGTGTCAATGGGTATCAAATTGATCACCTAGGGTTCTCAAATCACCAATTCAATGAGACCCAATGACTCAAGGTCACTCAATTCTCTTAGCTTATGCTAAGAGTAAAGAAAACTACTCCATAATCAAAGGAAACATTTCATCAAACACATGGTAAGCATTACTAAAAGACATATTCAAAATGCAATTAAATTAAAATTAGCAAGTACCCACTAACAATTATCAACATACAATCACTCAAACAACACGATTAACCATGAGAATCATCAATGTAACATTAGCAATTCAAGATTCACAAGATTCATGAGATGGGTTTAAGATGACAATTGACAAGAAAACATAAATCTAACACAAGATCTAAACAAAATTATGCTAAGAAATTCAAATTAAGTAATCAAAACTAGTAATTAACAAGATCCAATTCAGAATTCACACAAGAGAAGATCAAATCAAAGCTAGATCTAGAGAAGAACAAGGATTTCTCTCTCTAGAAGAACAAGAACAAAAAACTAGCTAAAAAATTGTGTCTAAGTGTAAAATGATTGATCCCCCCTTTCCTCCTAGCATCCTTGGATCTTTTCCATGTAGAACCAGCTTGAATTTGGGCCTCTTCAGCTTCAGAAATCGCCAGGCACGATTTCCTTTAATGAGGTCACGTGCAGCTTGTCGCACGGACGTGCCATGCGTGCGTGCGCGCCGATGTGGATTTTCCTAATCTGCGCGGATACGTCCATCCTTGCGTGCCACTTCCAACTGTCCACATCCATGCGTGCGCGTAAGATGCGCGTGCGCGCCCATGCTGAAATTCCCAAACTCTAAATCTTCATGTTCCTTCCTCTTGTGCATGCTTTCTTTCTCTCTTCTAGGACATTCTTGCCCTATAAATTCTGAAATCACTCAACAAACACGTCACGACATTGATTGGTAATAAAAGAGGATTAATATATAGCAGTTTTAAGGCAAAACAAGCTTGTTTTCCATCATGGAGCAATATTAGGAAGGGAACACAAAACCATGCAATTCTTGTGGATAAGTGTGAAAAATATTGACAAAACTCCCCAAATTCTACACAATATAACCACAAAATTGGGGTTTATCAGAATTCTATTACCAGTATTTTATTCTAATTTTGTGACAACCCTTTCTAAATTGATACGCAGAATTTTCATCGGATAAAAACTGTACTCGCAACTTTAATT
Source organism: Arachis stenosperma (assembly GCF_014773155.1). Taxonomy (NCBI): domain Eukaryota; kingdom Viridiplantae; phylum Streptophyta; class Magnoliopsida; order Fabales; family Fabaceae; genus Arachis; species Arachis stenosperma. Next base: position 64,555,455 of record NC_080377.1, on the reverse strand, counting down.
TCTATTATAAATTTTTAATCGATAATTTTCCGCATGTCAATCCTACAAGGTAGGATCTGAACTTGTCAATGGCATAAACCACTGCAAGTAGCTCCTTTTTTGTAGTAGTGTAGTTTTTCTGCGCATCATTTAATACGTGACTAGCATAATAAATGACATGTAGAAGCTTGTCATATCTCTGACCTAGGACTGTGCCAATTGCATGATCACCTGCATCACACATTAGCTTAAATGGTAAGACCCAGTTGGGTGCAGAGATGATAGAAGCAGTGACAAGTTTGGCTTTCAGAGTTTCAAAGGCATGCATGCACTCTTGGTCAACGATGAATGGAACATCAGTGGCCAACAGATTACACAGGGGTTTGGCGATTTTTGAAAAATCTTTTATGAACTGCCTGTAAAATCCTGCATGTCCTAGGAAGCTTCTGATTACCTTGGCACTAGTAGGTGGAGGCAGGTATTCTATCACTTCCACCTTAGCTTGATCCACCTCTATCCCCTTATTTGAGATCATATACCTAAGAACAATGCTTTTAGTTATCGTGAAGTGGCATTTTTCCGAGTTTAGAACTAGGTTTGTCTCTTGGCATCTTTTCAGGGCCAGGTCAGATGATCAAGATAGGAGTCAAATGAGTCTCCATAAATAAAGAAGTCATCCATGAATACTTCAAGGAATTTCTCAACCATATCAGAGAAGATGGATAACATGCATTTCCAAAAGGTGGCAGGTGCATTGCACAGGCCAAATGGCATTTGTCTGTAGGCGAACACGCCAGATGGACATGTGAATGTTGTCTTCTCTTGATCCTGTGAATCTACTGCTATTTGATTGTACCGGAATATCCATCCAGGAAATAATAAAAAGCATGACCTGCTAGCCTCTCTAGCATTTGGTTAATGAAGGGTAAAGGAAAGTGATCTTTCCTGGTGGCGTCATTGAGTTTTCTATAATCAATGCACATACGCCATCCTGTAACTGTCTTTTTAAGGATCAACTCATTCTTTTCATTATGAACCACTGTCATCCCTCCCTTCTTAGGGACAACTTGGACGGGGCTCACCCAGGGGCTGTCAGAAATGGGATAAATAATCCCAGCCTCAGAGAGCTTAGTGACCTCCTTCTGCAGTACTTTCTTCATAGTTGGATTCAAACGCCTCTGTGGTTGTATCACTGGTTTGGCATTATTCTCTAATTAGATTTTATGCATGCATCGGGTAGGCTAATGTCCTTAAGGGCACTTGTAGTCCACCCAAGGGCGGTCCTATGTGTTTTAAGCACTTGAATTAGTGCTTCTTCTTCCTGTGGCTCTAGTGTAGAGCTTATGATCACAAGATAGGTATCTCCCTTTCCCAGAAATACATATTTCAGGGAGGAAGGAAATGGGTTAAGCTCAAGCTTAGGAGGCTTCTTGATGAGTGGATAATTTATACCCTTTTTGGCATTGTTTTTACATAGTTTTTAGTATGATTTTGTTAGTTTTTAGTATATTTTTATTAGTTTTTTAGCAAAATTCACATTTCTGGACTTTACTAGGAGTTTGTGTATTTTTTTGTGATTTCAGGTATTTTCTGGCTGAAATTGAGGGACCTGAGCAAAAATCTGAATCAGAGGCTGACAAAGGACTGCTGATGTTGATGGATTCTGACCTCCCTGCATTCGAAATGGAATTTTTAGAGCTACAGGAGTCCAAATGGCACGCTCTCAATTGAGTTGGAATGTAGACATCCAGGGCTTTTCAGCAATATATAATAGTCCATACTTTGCCCGAGTTAGACGACGCAAACTGGCATTCCACGCCAGCTTTTTGCCCTATTTTGGCGTTAAACGCTAGAAACAAGTTGCAAGCTAGAGTCAAACGCCAGAAACAAGTTACAAACTAGCATTTAACTCCAAGGAAGACCTCTACACGTAAAAACTTCAATGCTCAGCCCAAGCACACACCAAGTGGACCCAGAAGTGGATTTCTGGATCATTTACTTATTTTTGTAACCCTAGTAACTAGTCTGATATAAATAGGACCTTTTACTATTGTATTAGACATCTTTGATCAGTTTTATGCTATCTTAGACTTTTATGGGGGCTGGCCATTCGGCCATGCCTGGACCATTATCACTTATGTATTTTCAACGGTGGAGTTTCAACACACCATAGATTAAGGTGTGGAGCTTTGCTGTTCCTCGGATATTAATGCAAAGTACTACTGTTTTCTATTCAATTCATGCTTATTCTTATTCTAAGATAACCATTCGCACACAAGAACATGATGAATGTGATGATTATGTGACACTCATCACCATTCTCACTTATGAACGCGTGATTGACAACCACTTCCGAGACGAGCAATCCGACAGTTGATTAGCCATACAGAAACCATAGAGGACCATTTTCACTGAGAGAACGTGAAGTAGCCATTGACAACGGTGACACCCAACATATAGCTTGCCATAGAAAGGAGTATGAAGGATTGGATGAAGGCAATAGGAAAGCAGAGATTCAAAAGGGATGAGGCATCTCCATACACTTATCTGAAATTCCCACCAATGAATTACATAAGTATCTCTATCTTTATTTTATGTTTATTTATCTTTTAATTATTAAAACTCCATAACCATTTGAATCCGCTTGATTGAGATTTACAAGATGACCATAGCTTGCTTCAATACAACAATCTCCGTGGGATCGACCCCTACTCACGTAAGGTTTATTACTTGGACGAATGACGTTGAGATTTTTGCTAGTAAAGAATTTATAAAAATAGTCGCGTTGTAGATATAGTTTCAAACTAACAGAAATCCCTTCGTACAAACGTTTTGGTTGTCACAAGTAACAAACCCCTGAATAAATTGATAACCGAAGTATTTAAACCTCGGGTCGTCTTCTCAAGGAATTGCAGGGAGGTATGTTCTTATTATTGGCTATGAAAAAGGTAAAATTGGGGTTTTTGAAGTAAGGAGGCAGTATGTTGCACAAAAAATAATAAGAAAAATAAATAAATAACTATAAAAAAAACTCTTGGTAAGGTATGGGAACTGGAAGTCCTATCCTGGTTATCCTTATCAATTGTAATGAGAATTGGATTTTTCTCCCACTTTGTTAACCTCCAACTATGAAGGTAAGTTAAGTGGATGAATTAATTCTGATTCCTCAAGTCCTAGTCCTTCCTTGGGAAAGGCTAGAGTTACTGGAATATGAATTAATGAGATGAAGAAATCCAATTTTCAATCAACAATGAGTTTGATAACTCTAGAGTCACCAATTATTCAACCAAAGCCAAAAGGGAAACTATCTGAATTAAATAAAAAGCATTCATAAATAAAACAATCATAAACTGAAATACCTCAAATAACATTAATTAAGAAAATCCTAACATGAAAGTCATAAGCCAAATTCAAAAGATAAATTTCAATTAAAGTACTAAAGTGACTAAAAATAGAAACGAAATTAAATAGAAAGAAACAGTAAACCTGGGATCAAGAGTCACTCTTAAAACTAAGAGAAGTCCTAAATCCTAATCCTAAGAGAGAGGAGAGAACCTCTCTCACTAAAAACTACATCTAAATTATGGAAAGTGAATTATGAGTGTATCTGAAGTCTCCCCTCATTCCTCCACTTTGCAGTCTTTAATCTGTGTTTTCTGGGCTTGAAACTGGGCTGAAAATAGCCCAGGATTTGCTGTTTACGAAATCTGCCACGCTGATTTTCGCAGATGCGACGCGTCTGCGTAGATGATTCGTTCGCATCGCCTATCTGTATGGTCACTATAGCAAATTATATATCAAATCGAAGCCCCGGACGTTAGCTTTCCAACGCAAGTGGAACCGCATCATTTGAATCTCTGTAGCTAAAGTTATAGCTGTTTGAGTGCGGAGAGGTCAGGCTAGACAACTTAGCAGTTTCTCCAACTTCTTGTATTCCTTCCACTTTTGCATGCTTCCTTTCCATCCTCTGAGTCATTCCTGCCTTGTAATCTCTGAAATCACTTAACACACATATCAATGCATCTAATGGTAATAAGAGAGGATTAAACATAGGGAACTTAAGGCCAAAGAAGCATGTTTTCAATCAAAGCACATAATTAGGAAGGCAAATGAAAAACCATGCAAATAGTATGAATAAGTGGGTAAAGAGTTGATAAAAACCATTCAATTGAGCACAAGATAAACCATGAAATATGGGTTTATCAACCTCCCCACACTTAAATATTAGCATGTCCTCATGCTAAGCTCAAGAGAAGCTATAAAGGAATGAAGAGGAATGATAGAATGTATGAGATGCAACCTATGAATGCAACTAAATGAAAAATGTTTCTACTTACTTGGTTAAAAATAAATAAGTTCTTCAAGACAAATATGAACTGGATTTCACTAATTCAAATCACAAAATACAATACAAATAACTTGCAAGAAGAAGATAGCTCATGAAAGCAAGGAACATAGAATTGAGCACTGAACCCTTACTGGTGGTGTATATCATTCTAACTCTCAAGTGTCTAGGGTCAATTCTCTCAATTCTCTACTAATCTTGCTTTCTATAGCTTGATCTTCATCTAACAATCAACAAAAATTTAATGCACCAATACACAAATCAAGAGGTCTTTTAAGGGTTGTGATGGGGTCAGGGTCAAGGCAGGATTGTATTTGGCCAAGTAGACTAAAATTTGAATCCTTAATTAACATAAACTATTCCACCTAACTTAGGACAATCCATGTAATCATAATATAAAATCTGACTTCCCATTAACTATTTTTTCCACATATTCATGCATTCTAATTTCAAGTACAACTCATATGCATTGCTTTCACCACTTACTTTGGGGCATTTTGTCCCCTTTCACTTATTTTGCTCTTTTTTTATATATATATTTTTTTCTTTTATTTTTCTCAATGCATATGATTAATTTATTGAATGCATGAACATGTCCTAAACATCTCTTTCACATTTTCAGAAAATTCTAACATACTCAATTCTCAAACCAGATGTTTCCAAACCCACTCTTCCCCACACTTAATTCATAAGCATTTTCATTAGTCTAAGCTAACCAAGGATTCAAATTAAGGACATTATTATTTTTTGCTTAGAGTTAATGATGTGCTAAAATAAAGAACAAAGGGGTAAAATAGGCTCAAAATTGGTTTGCAATAGATAATGAAAAGGTTAAGGCCATATGGGTATGTAAGCTCAGTGAAACAAGGCCTCAATCATATAAGTGTATGCATACATTAAACAATGGAAATATAGAATCAAGCAAGACAAAGATCACAATTTTAGAGAGAAAAACACACACCAAAATTAAAATATTGGTTGATAAAATGCAACCAATCAAATAGGCTCAAAATCTCACTGGTTTTGTGTGTTCAAGCTTTAAACCATGTTCCAAAATAAAATTTCTTCATACAAGTTATTCAAAAAGTTTTAATTTAAATTAGTGAAATACTATAAAAAGTTTCTTAAAAAAGAAAATATTACTTCAACCAAGTGGTAAAATATGCAAAAATCAAATAAACATGCAAATGCAACAACTAATCTACAAAGAAAATTTAAACATTGGTGTTGAGACAAGAAAGTACTAACCCATGGAGATCGGTATCGACCTCCCCACACTTAAAGATTGCACCGTCCTCGGTGCATGCTGAGATGTGCAGGTGGACGGGTTGTTCCAACTGATGCCTTTCTTCAAGGATTGTGCAGATGGACTTGTTTGTCTCCCCATGTAAACGTCTTCCGGATCCCCTCTGGGTGGCCATCCTGAAAGAAAAAGGGAAGAAAAGTAACCCAGAAATAAAGATAAGAAAATAAATAAAGTATGGGTGGGTTAATGCCAAATGATAAGGGTCTCATTTACATGGAAGCTTCAACATGTACGTGAGAAAATAATAGAAGCCATGGCATACCAGTGGTATAAAATTTGTAACATAGGGGAGGAGAGTGGGTAATGGAAGTATCAATACAAGCTCATGCCAATGCAAATGGAGTGCAAGTATCATAAAAGATTGGCATTGGCAGATAATTAATGTCATCCCACAGTGTAAAATAAGTTACCAAAATAAATTCAAGAAAAGATGCAACAGTAGAATAAGAATTTTTTTTAACACTAATGGAAAAATAAAAAATTCAGAAAAGAAAATAAAAACAATATGCACAAAATTAAGATGTGATGAATGAGATATGCAAATAAATTAAGTAAAATAAAATAAAAGATAAGAAGAATGAGAAGGGAAAGAAGTAAAGTAAGAAAGAAAGAAGAAAGAAGAAAAGATAGAAGAAATTAGGATTGGGGAAGAAAAGATAAGATATTTGGCAAATTAGGATAAGTTGTGCGGCACAAGCGACGCGAACGCGTGGGGCACGCGGTCGCGCGACTTGCGCTATAAGTTAATCGACGCGGTCGCGTCAGTCACCCGGTCGCGTGACTCAATTTATGCTACTGGCGCGAGGGCAGCCTCGCGCTCGCACAACTCTCTGTTCAAAATCTTATTTTGCCAAATTTTGGGTGACGCGATCGCGTGGGTGACCATTTTTGAAAAATCACGTGGCCGCGTGGGGCATGCGTTCGCGTGGGAGGGCTTGGGCTTCTAGCACGAGTCCAGCCAAATTTCAGCACAACTTTCGGCCATGCACCTTTTTGACGTCGATTTTCAGGGCACGCGGCCGCGTGGGTAACGCGGTCGCGTGGGAGGCCAAAGTTCCACATGATGCGGTCGCGTGGGGTCAAATGATGCTAAAGGCGCGGCTCCAGCCACGCTCTCGCGTGACTCTCTGTTCAATGCTTTTTTTCCTCGCGCACTAGTGACGCGGACGCGTCAGCGACACTGCCGCGTCGCGTGAGTGTTTTTCCTTTTTTTTTTTGAAAAATGCAGAGTGCAGTATGCAGAATGCAATGCTTAATGTGAATGCTATGCATGATTCCAGGTTCAATAAAATAAAATAAAACTCAAAAACAAACAAAACAAAATAGAATAAATTGAAAAAGAACGATCATACCATGGTGGGTTGTCTCCCACCTAGCACTTTTAGTTAAAGTCCTTAAGTTGGACATTTGAGGAGCTTCCTGTTATGGCGGCTTGTGCTTGAACTCATGCAGAAATCTCCACCAATGTTTGGAGTTCCAGTAGCCTCCAGGGTCCCAAACAAGGCGCAGAAAGCCTTCAAGCAAGTTAAAGCAAGTGACAAGGCCCCAAGAGTGTTGATTTCTAGAGTGAATTCCGGGGTCCCAAATCTTGCTTTTGCACCCGTCTTCTTGTTGAGCAATACTGTTCCAGCCGGGTGGCAAACAGTCTGAATTCTCACTGAAGCAGCCAGACAACTTCCTAGACCCATTCAGTTGATCTCTACACTAACCTTTGCGTTTAAATGTTGAACACACAACCATGTTGAACCTTGTAGGATAAATCTTATCTCCGACCATCTTCTTCTTACTCTTAATGCCACAGAGAGCTCTAAGTTGACCATCCGTCTCCAGTAGCCCATATTCAAGTGGAATTAGAAAGCTAAGGGATATGAATTTTACCCACTTGAATGTTGTGAAGGATGATGGCAACTTAGGGGGAGGTATTTTTAATGAAATTGCAAGCTCCACTCCCTTGTGCTCTTCTCTGATAATTACCACCTCTTTGCAAGCTTCTTCAATTTCAACCTCTTCCTCTTGGTAGCTTTCTTCCAATTCAATCTTTTCTTCATTGCTCACCAAGGGCATGGGAGGTTGTGCTTCTTCTTCTTGAATCTCAATCTCTTGATCAACCTCTTCCAAGTCTTCAACTGTGATATGCCTTGGAGGTTGTACACCCTCTTCAACATCAAATGCAACCGTCTTGAAAGGAGGTTCTATGTCTTGACTTTTCCATGGAGGTTCAGCATCTCCTAAGTCTTCAACCACTGCCTCCTCTTCCTCTTCAATAATCTCGGCTTCCTCCACTTGTTCCCATACTAAATCGTGCTGCTCACTATCCACTGGAGTGCCCAATTTCTCGTTCATGCTACGTTCTTCAGTAGATTTTCCACATGAAACCATGGAGGGTCTTTGAATGTCCGAACGTCGGAAGGATAATTGATTTCTTTCTTGATCCAGGTATTTAAGTATGAGATCGTATTCATCCTCGATGATTTTCCTTTCAACTATTTCTTCACCTTTAAGCACAAAATCCTCCTTGTTGTCTTCTTTCACTAGTTCTTCAACCGCACTCTCAACTTCAAGGGTGTCTACTACCTTCACCCTTAGTGCCTCCTCTAGCTCCTTATGAAGTATGGATTCGCGAAGATGATCCCTTCTCTCTTGTTCTATGTCAATAGTATCACTGGGATCATGTTGCTCTTGGATTAATGGATGTTGGTGCTCTTCCATGGAGGGTAGTGATGGGGTGGAGAGATCATTCTGTGGTTGAAAAAGAAGTGCACTAGAGCTTGAGGGTTGATTGTTGAAGGGATATGGTAATCCGATTTGGGCGGCGAGAGCTTGTATAGTAGAGTTTAGATCGGCCAATGCTTTCTCCACGGAGGTTTGGGGTGGATAGGGGGGTTCATTTGTTGGGAAAAAGGGTTCATGGTAGGAAGGTGGTTCATCTTGATAATGATAAGGAGATGGTGTATATTGAGATGGTGGTTCTGTATATGGTTCATTTGGCTCATAAGGTGGTTGGTATGGTGGATACGGGTTAGGGTCATATGGAGGTGTATGGTGGAAAGGGGCTTGTGAGTGTGGTGGGTTGAGGTTGTGTTGAAAGGATGATCTCTGAGCATAGGGTGGGGCTTGTTGATAGCTACAAGGTGGTCCACCATATCTATCAGCTTGGGATGCATTATAGCCTGGTCTTTGTCCATGATATCTAGGATGGTGTTGTTGCCTAAAGGGTTGATTACATCCTCTTGGATCCATCCATCCTTGATTGGTCTGACCTTGATGCATATTTCTGCTATGGTTTCTATTTCCTTCAACAAAGTTAGAACCAAACTCAAAGCGAGAGGGGTGAGAATTCATAGTAGTTATCAAAAATAAGGGGGAAAAAGGAGAAACAAATAAACAAGTAAAAGAAAAATATATATATTTTTTTAGAAAAATATTTACAATAACCAATAATAAGGCACACGTTTGCAATTCCCCGGCAACGGCGCCATTTTGACGTTGAGATTTTTGCTAGTAAAGAATTTATAAAAATAGTCGCGTTGTAGATATAGTTTCTAAACTAACAGAAATCCCTTCGTACAAACTTTTTAGTTGTCACAAGTAACAAACCCCTAAATAAATTGATAACTGAAGTATTTAAACCTCGGGTCGTCTTCTCAAGGAATTGCAGGGAGGTATGTTCTTATTATTGGCTATGAAACAGGTAAAATTGGGGGTTTGGAAGTAAGGGGGCCAGTATGTTGCACAAAAAATAATAAGAAAAATAAATAAATAACTATAAAAAAAACTCTTGGTAAGGTATGGGAACTGGAAGTCCGATCCTGGTTATCCTTATCAATTGTAATGAGAATTGGATTTTTCTCCCACTTTGTTAACCTCCAACTATGAAGGTAAGTTAAGTGAATGAATTAATTCTGATTCCTCAAGTCCTAGTCCTTCCTTGGGAAAGGCTAGAGTTACTGGAATATGAATTAATGAGATGAAGAAATCCAATTTTCAATCAACAATGAGTTTGATAACTCTAGAGTCACCAATTATTCAACCAAAGCCAAAAGGGAAACTATCTGAATTAAATAAAAAGCATTCATAAATAAAACAATCATAAACTGAAATACCTCAAATAACATTAATTAAGAAAATCCTAACATGAAAGTCATAAGCCAAATTCAAAAGATAAATTTCAATTAAAGTACTAAAGTGACTAAAAATAGAAACGAAATTAAATAGAAAGAAACAGTAAACCTGGGATCGAGAGTCACTCTTAAAACTAAGAGAAGTCCTAAATCCTAATCCTAAGAGAGAGGAGAGAACCTCTCTCACTAAAAACTACATCTAAATTATAGAAAGTGAATTATGAGTGCATCTGAAGTCTCCCCTCATTCCTCCACTTTGCAGCCTTTAATCTGTGTTTTCTGGGCTTGAAACTGGGCCGGAAACAGCCCAGGATTCGCTGTTTGCGAAATCTGCCACGCTGATTTTTGTAGATGCGACGTGTCCGCGTGGATGACGGGTTCGCATCGCCTATCTGTACGGTCACTATGAAAAATTATATATCAAATCGAAGCCTCAGACGTTAGCTTTCCAACGCAAGTGGAACCGCATCATTTGAATCTCTGTAGCTAAAGTTATAGCCGTTTGAGTGCGGAGAGGTCAGGCTAGACAACTTAGCAGTTTCTCCAACTTCCTGTATTCCTTCCACTTTTGCATGCTTCCTTTCCATCCTCTGAGTCATTCCTGCCTTGTAATCTCTGAAATCACTTAACACACATATCAAGGCATCTAATGGTAATAAGAAAGGATTAAACATAGGGAACTTAAGGCCAAAGAAGCATGTTTTCAATCAAAGCACATAATTAGGAAGGCAAATGTAAAACCATGCAAATAGTATGAATAAGTAGGTAAAGAGTTGATAAAAACCACTCAATTGAGCACAAGATAAACCATGAAATATGGGTTTATCATCGACCCAGTGCACTTGCTGGTTAGTTGTGTGAAGTTGTGAAAAAGAGTTGAGATTACAATTGTGCGTACCAAGTTATTGGCGCCATTGAGACCACAATTTCGTGCACCAAGTTTTTGGCACCATTGCCGGGGATTGTTCGAGTTTGGACAACTGAAGGTTCATCTTGTTGCTCAGATTAGGTAATTTTCTTCTTATTTCAACCTTTATTTTATTTTCAAAAAGTTTTCAAAAATCTTTCAAAAAAATTTTTTCTTCTTTTTCGTTTTTCCAAAATTATTTTCGAAAAATAAAAAAAATAATAAAATCATAAAATCAAAAATATTTTGTGTTTCTTGTTTGAGTCTAGAGTCAATTTTTAAGTTTGGTGTCAATTGCATTTTTTTTTAATTTTTGCACATTTTAAAAAAATCCATGCATTACATTCTTCATGATCTTCAAGTTGTTCTTTCAAAAAATTTTTGCACACTGTCACTGCGCTCAACACTTACGAGTTTGAAGCTCGTCACAGTCATCCCATCTCAGATCCTACTCGGAATACCACAGACAAGGTTTAGACTTTCTGGATCTCAAGAATGCTGCCAATTGATTCTAGCTTATACCACGAAGACTCTGATCGCACGGAATGGAAGCTCTGTTGTCATGTCAGGAGAGGCAACCATGCATCGTGAACCAGGAGGCCAAGAGATATGCATTCAAGCTTCTTTTCAAGTAGACCGGAAGTGGTTGTCAGGCACGTGTTCATAAGTGAGAATGGTGATGAGTGTCACTTGATCATCACATTCATCAAGTTGAGATGCGAATGGATATCTTAGAACAATAATATGCTTGAATTGAATAGAGAATAGCAGTAATTGCATTAATTCATGAGGAACAGCAGAGCTCCACACCTTAATCTATGATGTCTAGAAACTCCACCATTGAAAATACATAAGAATAAGGTCTAGGCATGGCCGACCATGCCTCCCAAATAGCATGAAACAAACGAAAAAGGGTTCAAAGACCTGATCCCAAGATCAAAGATGATAAAAAAGATGAAAATACAATAGTAAAATGTCCTATTTATAGAGAACTAGTAACCTATGGTTTACAGAAATAAGTAAATGGTGCAGAAATCCACTTCCGGGGCCCACTTGGTGTGTGCTGGGGCTGAGCATTGAACCTTTCACGTGCATAGGCTTCTCTTGGAGTTAAACGCCAGCTCTGGTGCCAGTTTGGGCGTTTGACTCTAGCTTTTGTACCAGTTTGGGCGTTTTACGCCAGAATTTTTATGCTGACTTGGAACGCCAGTTTAGGGCCATCAAATCGCGGACAAAGTATAAACTATTATACATTGCTGGAAAGCCCAAGATGTCTACTTTCCAACGCAATTAAGAGCGTGCCAATTGGGCTTCTGTAGCTCCAGAAAATATACTTCGAGTGCAGGGAGGTCAGAATCCAACAGCATCTGCAGTCCTTTTTCAGCCTCTGAATCATATTTTTGCTCAGGTCCCTCAATTTCAGCCAGAAAATATCTGAAATCATAGAAAAACACACAAACTCATAGTAAAGTCCAAAAATGTAATTTTTGCATAAAAGCTAATAATTATATACTAAAACTAACTAAATCATACTAAAAACTACCTAAAAACAATGCTAAAAAGCGTATAAATTATCCGCTCATCACACACCAAACTTAAATTGTTGCTTGTCCCCAAGCAAATAAAAACAAAATAGGATAAAAAGAAGAGAATATACAATGAATCTCACAATATCAATGAAACTTAGTCCCAATTAGATGAGCGGGGCTAGTAGCTTTTTGCTTTTGAACAATTTTGGCATCTCACTTTATCCTTTGAAATTCAGAATGATTGGCATCTATAGGAACTCAGAATTTTAGATAATGTTATTGATTCTCCTAGTTCAGTAAGCACTTTATTTTCCAGTATTACCACCGGATACATGAATGTCACAGACACATAACTGGGTGAACCTTTTTAGATTGTGACTTAGCTTTGCTAAAGTCCCTAGTTAGGGGTGTCCAGAGTTCTTAGGCACACTCTTTCTGCTTTGGATCACGACTTTAACCACCCAGTCTCAAGATTTTCACTTGGACCTTCATGACACAAGCACATGGTTAGGGACAGCTTGATTTAGATGCTTAGGTCAGTATTTTACTCCTTTGGGCCCTCCTATCCATTAATGCTCAAAGTCTTGGATCCTCTTTTACCCTTGTCTTTTGGTTTAAAGGGCTATTGGCTTTTTCTGCTTGCTTTTTCTTTTTCTTTCTTTTTTTTTGCCTCTCTTTTTTTTCACTGCTTTTTCTTGCTTCAAGAATCAATTTCATGATTTTTCAGATTATCAACAACATTTCTCTTTGTTCATCATTCTTTCAAGAGCCAACAATTTTAACATTCATAAGCTTCACTATAAAAAATATGCACTGTTCAAGCATTCATTCAGAAAAACAAAAAGTATTGCCACCACATCAAAATAATTAAACTAATTTCAAGATAAAATTTGAAATTCAAGTACTTCTTGTTCTTTTGTAATTAGGCACATTTTTCATTGAAGAGAGGTGAAGGATTCATGGAATTATTCATAGCTTTAAGACATAGACACTAGACACAAATGATCATGTAATGAAGACACAAACATAGATAACACATAAATCATAAAAATCGAAAAATAGAAAAATAAGAACAAGGAAATCAAAAAATGGGTCCACCTTAGTGATGGCGGCTTGTTGTTCCTTTTGAAGATCCAATAGAACGCCTGAGCTCCTCTATGTCTCTTCCTTGCCTTTGTTGCTCTTCCCTCATGGCTATTTGATCCTCTCTAATTTCATGGAGAATAATGGAGTGCTTTTAGTGCTCCATCCTTAGTTGCTCCATATTGGAACTCAAATCTCCCAAAGAGGTGTTGAGTTGCTCCCAATAGTTGTGTGGAGGAAAATGCATCCCTTGAGGCATCTCAGATATTTCTTGATAAGGGACTTCCTCATGCTCTTGTTGAGGTCCATGAGTGGGATCTCTTATTTTCTCCATCCTCTTTTTAGTGATGGGCTTGTCCTCTTCAATGAGGATGTCTTCATCTATGACAATTCCAGCTAAACTGCATAGGTGACAAATGAGATGAGGAAAGGCTAACTTTGCCAAAGTGGAAGGTTTGTCAGCAACCTTGTATAGTTCTAGAGGTATGATCTCATGAACTTCCACTTCCTCTCCACTCATGATGCTATAGATCATGATAGCCCGATCTACAGTCACTTCGAATTGGTTGCTAGTAGGAATGATGGAGCGTTAGATGAATTCCAACCATCCTCTAGCCACGGGTTTAAGGTCATGCCTTCTTAATTGAACCGGCTTGCCTTTGGAGTCTCTTTTCCACTGAGCTCCTTCTACACATATGTCCATGAGGACTTGGTCCAACCTTTGATCAAAGTTGACCCTTCTAGTGTAGGGGCATGCATCTCCTTGCACCATAGGCAAGTTGAATGCCAACCTTACATTTTCCAGACTGAAATCTAAGTATTTCCCCCGAACCATTGTGAGCCAATTCTTTGGGTTTGGGTTCACACTTTGATCATGGTTCTTGGTGATCCATGCATTAGCATAGAACTTTTGAACCATTAAGATTTTGACTTGTTGAATGGGGTTGGTGAGAACTTCCCAACCTCTTCTTCGGATCTCAAGTTGGATCTCCGGATACTCATTATTCTTTAGCATGAAAGGAACCTCAGGGATCACTTTCTTCTTGGCCACAACTTCATAGAAGTGGTCTTGATGGACCTTTGAGATGAATCTCTCCATCTCCCATGACTCGGAGGTGGAAGCTTTTGCCTTCTCTTTCCTTTTTCAAGAGGTTTCTCCGGCCTTAGGTGCCATAAATGGTTATGGAAAAACAAAAAGAAAACGCTTTTTTCACACCAAACTTAAAATGTTTGCTCGTCCTTGAGCAAAAGAAGAAAGAAGGGAGGAGAAGAAGAAGAAAATGGAGGAGATGGAGTGGTGTGAGTGGTTCGGCCAAGGGGGAAAGAGGTGTTTATGATGTGTGAAAATGAAGGAGGCATGAGGGGTTTATATAGAGGTAAAGAGAGGGGTAGGGTTCGTGTATTAGGGTTGGGTTTGGGAGAGAAAGTTTTTGAATTTGAAAGCTGGGGTAGGTGGGGTTTTTGGGGAATAGTGGGTGGATGTGAGTGGTGAAGGGGTGATGGGGAAGAGAGATGGATGTGATTGGTAAAGGGTATTTGGGGAAGTGTGGTATGGGGAGGTTTGAAGAAAAGAGAGAGTGAGTTGAGGTAGGTGGGGATCCTGTGGGGTCCACAGATCCTGAGGTGTCAAGGATTTCTCATCCATGCACCATTTTGGTGTGTAAACACCCTCCTAGTGCCAATCTTGGCATTAAACGCCAGGTTGCTGCCCATTTCTGGCGTTTAACACCAACTTTTCTTCCCTTTCTGGCATTGAACGCCAACTTGGTGCCCTTTTTTGGCGTTAAACGCCAGTTTAGTGCCTTTTTCTGGCGTTAAACGCCCAGAATGGTGCCAGACTGGGCGTTTAACGCCCATTCTACTACCCTTACTGGCGTTTAAACGCCAGTAAGCTCCTCCTCCAAGGTGTGCTATTTTTAATGTTGTTTTTGAATTTGCTTTGATTTTTGCAATTGTTTTTGTGACTCCACATGATCATCAACCAAAAGAAAACATAAAATAACAATGGAAATTAGAAAATAAAAATTGGGTTGCCTCCCAATAAGTGCTTCTTTAATGTCAATAGCTTGATAGTGAGCTCTCATGGAGCTTCACAGATGTTCAGAGCATGGTTAGGGCCTCCCAACACCAAACTTAGAGTTTGAATGTGGGGGCTCTGTTTGACTTTGTATTGAGAGAAGCTTTTCATGCTTCTTCTCCATGTGTACAGAAGGAGATCCTTGAGCCTTAAACACAAGGTAGTCCTCATTCACTTGAAGGACCAACTCTCCTCTATCAAGATCAATCACAATTTTTGCTGTGGCTAGAAAGGGTCTGCCAAGGATGATGGATTTATCTTCATCCTTCCCAGTGTCTAGGATTATGAAGTCAGCAGGGATATAAAGGCCTTCAACCTTTACCAAAACATCATCTACAAGTCCATAAGCCTGTTTCTTTGATTTGTCTGCCATCTCTAGTGAGATTCTTGCAGCTTATACCTCAAAGATACCCAGTTTCTCCATTATAGAGAGTGGCATGAGGTTTATGCCTGACCCCAGGTCACACAGAGCCTTCTCAAAGGTCATGGTGCCTATGGTGCAAGGTATTAAGAACCTTCCGGGATCCGGTTTCTTTTAAGGTATCTTCACCTGAGCCAATGCACTTAGTTCATTGATGTGCAAGGGGGATTCGTTCTCCCAAGTCTCATTACCAAATAACTTGGCATTCAGCTTCATGATTGCTCCAAGGTACTTAGCAACTTGCTCTTCAGTAATGTCTCATCCTCTTCAGAGGAAGAATACTCATCAGAGCTCATGAAAGGCAGAAGTAGGTTCAATAGAATCTCTATGGTCTCTGTATGAGCCTCAGATTTCCTTGGTTCCTCAGAGGGGAACTCCCTAGTGGTCAGTGGACATCCCATGAGGTCTTCCTCACTGGGAATCACTGCCTTTCCCTCCTCCACAGGTTCGGCCATGTTGGATGTGGTTATGGCCTTACACTCTCTCTTGGGATTTTCTTCTGTATTGCTTGGGAGAGTGCTAGGAGGAGTTTCAGTAACTCTCTTACTCAGCTGACCCACTTGTGCCTCCAAATTTCTAATAGAGGATCTTGTTTCATTCATGTAACTTAGTGTGGTCTTAGATAGATCAGAGACTATGGTTGCTAAGCCAGAGTGATTCTGCTCAGAGTTCTCTGTCTATTGCTGAGAAGATGATGGAAAAAGCTTGCTATTGCTAAACCTATTTCTTCCACCATTATTGTTGTTGAGGCTTCTGTTGATCATTCTATGAGAAATTTGGGTGATTTCTCCATGAAGAATTGTAAGAGTTTTCATAGGATTCTCCCATGTAATTCACCTCTTCCATTGCAGAATTCTCAGGGTCATAAGCTTATCCTTCAAAGGAGGCTTTTTTAGCACTGCCAGATGCAACTTGCAATCCAGTCAGATTCTGAGAAATCATATTGACTTACTGAGTCAATATTTTGTTCTGAGCCAATATGGCATTCAGAGTATCAATCTCAAGAACTCCTTTCTTCTGTGTTGTCCCATTGTTCATAAGATTTCTTTCAGAAGTGTACATGAACTGGCTATTTGCAAACATTTCAATGAGTTCCTGAGCTTCTGCAGGCATTTTCTTCAGATGAATTGATCCACCTGCAGAATGGTCCAATGACATCTTGGATAACTCAGACAGACCATCATAGAAGATACCTATGATGCTCCATTCTGAAAGCATGTCAGAAGGACACCTTCTGATCAATTGCTTGTATCTTTCCCAAGCTTCATAGAGGGATTCACCTTCCTTTTATTTGAAGGTTTGAACTTCCACTCTAAGCTTACTCATCTTTTGAGGTGGAAAGAATTTAGCTAAGAAGGTATTGACCAGCTTTTCCTAAGAGTTCAGGTTGTCTCTAGGTTGTGAGTTCGACCATATACTAGCTCTATCTCTTACAGCAAAAGGGAAAAGCATGAGTCTGTAGACCTCGGGATCAAATCCATTGGTCTTAACAGTGTCACATATTTACAAAAATTCAGCCAAAAATTGATGATGATCTTCCAATGGAAGTCCATGAAACTTACAATTCTATTGCATCAGAGAAACTAATTGAGGCTTAAGCTTAAAGTTGTTTGCTCCAATGGCAAGAATATAGATGCTTCTCCCATAAAAGTCAGAAGTAGGTGCAGTAAAGTCACCAAGCACCTTCCTTGCGTTGTTGGCATTGTTGTTATTTTCGGCTGCCATGTCTTCTTCTTTTTCGAAGATTTCTGTCAGGTCCTCTCCAGAGAGTTGTGCTTTAGCTTCTCTTAGCTTCCTCTTCAGAGTCCTTTCAGGTTCAGGATTAGCTTTAACAAGAATGCCTTTATCTTTGTTCCTACTCATATGAAAGGGAAGAGAATAAGAAAGTATGGAATCCTCTATGTCACAGTATAGAGATTCCTTGATGTGTCAGAGGAAAAAAAGAATAGAAGGATAAGGTAGAGAGAGGAAATTTTCAAAAATTTTTAAATAAAATAAATTAGAGTTTAAAACAATTAATTAATAAAAAAGATTTTTGAAAAGGTTGTTAATGGTTTTCGAAAATTAGAGAGAGAGAGAGAGAGAGAGAGAGAGAGAAGTGGTTAGGTGGTTTTGAAAAAGATGAGAATTAGTGAAAAGATTTGAAAATCAAATTTTGAAAAGATAAGAAGTTAGAAAAGATTTTTGAAATCACAATTTGAAAAAGATATGATTTGAAAAAGATTTGATTGAAAAGATATGTTTGAAAAGATATGATTGAAAAGCAAATTTGATTTTTAAAAAGATATGATTGAAAAGATATGGTTGAAAAAGATTTAACTTTTAAAATTGATGACTTTACTAACAAGAAATTAAAAGATATGATTCTAAAATTCAAATATTGAACCTTTCTTAACAAGAAAGTAACAAACTTGAAATTTTTGAATCACAACATTAATTATTAGCAAGGATTTTCAAAAAATATTAAAAGAAAAAAGAAAAAGATTTGATTTTGAAAAAGATATGATTGATAAGAGAGGATATGAAAAAGATAAGATTTTGAAAAATTAGTTTTAAACTTTGAAAAATTGAAAAAGATTTGAATTGAAAACAAAACTACCTCCTTGGTGCTATCCTGGCGTTAAACGCCCAGAATAGTATCCATTCTGGCGTTTAACGCCCACTTGTCTACCTTTTTGGGCGTTAAATGCCTAGCCAGGTACCCTAGCTGGCGTTTAAACGCCAGAATTCCTTCTTCACTGGGTGTTTTGAACACCCAACTTTTTCTCTGTGATTCCTGTGCTGTATGTTCTGAGTCTTCAATTCTCTGTATTATTGACTTGAAAAGACATAATTTTTGATAATTTTTAAGAAAAGAAAAATATGCAAGACACCAAACTTAGAAATTTTCATACTAGATACACTAACAATTTGAGAATGCATATGAAAAACAACAAAAGACACAAAACAGAGAATTTAAAGATCAGACAAAGAAAATCATCAAGAACAACTTGAAGATCATGAAGACCACAATGCATGAGTTTTCAAAAAAATTTTTAGGAAAAATTAAAAACACGCAATTAACACCAAACTTAAAATTTGACTCTAGACTCAAACAAGAAACACAAAAATATTTTTGCTTTTATGATTTTATAATTTTTTGTATTTTTTCGAAAATTATTTAAAAAAAGAAAATAAGAAACTCAAAAATTTTTAATAAGAATTCCAGGAATCATGCAATGTTAGGCTAAAGCTTCAGTCTAAAAAGATTAGACATGGTCAGCCAAGCTTCAGCAAGACATTACATACAACAGCCAAATTGATGGGAATCAACTAGCTCCTGTGATGATAAAAGCATCATCTGAAACTCTAGAATTCATTCTTAAAAATTCTGAAGAAGAAGATAAAAAGAAAAATGCTTAATCTAAGCAACAAGATGAACTGTCAGTTGTCCAAAATCGAACAATCCCCGGTAACGGCGCTAAAAACTTGGTACACAAAATCGTGATACACAACTTCGTGCAGCTGACCAGCAAGTGCACTGGGTCGTCCAAGTAATACCTTACGTGAGTAAGGGTCAATCCCACGGAGATTGTCGGCTTGAAGTAAGCTATGGTCATCTTGTAAATCTCAGTCAGGCGGATTCAAATTATTATGGGGTTTTGATAATTAAAAGAACGAAATAGAACATAAAATAGGATAGAAATACTTATGCAATTCATTGGTGGGAATTTCAGATAAGTGTATGAAGATGCTTTGTTCCCTCTGAGCTTCTGCTTTCCTATTGCCTTCATCCAATCATTCATACTCCTTTCCATGGCAAGCTGTATGTAGGTAGATCACCATTGTCAATGGCTACCATCCATCCTCTCAATGAAAATGGTACTCCACGGTTTCCTGTATGGCTAATCATCTGTCGGTTCTTGATCATGTCGGAATAAGATCTATTGATCCTTTTGTACACTGTCACTGCGCCCAACACTTGCAAGTTTGAAGCTTGTCACAGTCATCCCATCCCAGATCCTACTCAGAATACCACAAACAAGGTTTAGACTTTCCGGATCTCAAGAATGCTGCCAATTGATTCTAGTTTATACCATGAAGACTCTAATCACACGGAATGGAAGCTCTGTTGTCAGGAGAGGCAACCATGCATCGTGAACTAAGAGGCCAAGAGATATGCATTCAAGCTTGTTTTCAAGTAGAACGGAAGTGGTTGTCAGGCACGCGTTCATAAGTGAGAATGTGATGAGTGTCACTTGATCATCACATTCATCAAGTTGAGATGTGAATGGATATCTTAGAACAAGAATAAGGTTGAATTGAATAGAGAACATCAGTAATTGCATTAATTCATGAGGAACAACAGAGCTCCACACCTTAATCTATGATGTGTAGAAACTTCACCGTTGAAAAGGCATAAGAACAAGGTCTAGGCATGGCCAGCCTCCCAAATAGCATGAAACAAACGAAAAAGGGTTCAAAGACCTGATCCCAAGATCAAAGATGATAAAAAAGATGAAAATACAATAGTAAAAGGTCCTATTTATAGAGAACTAGTAATCTAGGATTTACAAAAATAAGTAAATGGTGTAGAAATCCACTTTCGGGGCCCACTTAGTGTGTGCTGGGGCTGAGCATTGAAGCTTTCACGTGCATAGGCTTCTCTTGGAGTTAAACGCCAGCTCTGGTGCCAGTTTGGGCGTTTAACTCTAGCTTTTGTACCAGTTTGGGCGTTTTACGCCAGAATTTTTATGCTGACTTGGAACGCCAGTTTGGGCCATCAAATCGCGGACAAAGTATAAACTATTATACATTTCTGGAAAGCCCAAGATGTCTACTTTCCAACGCAATTAAGAGCGTGCCAATTGGGCTTCTGTAGCTTCAGAAAATATACTTCGAGTGCAGGGAGGTCAGAATCCAACAGCATCTGTAGTCCTTTTTCAGCCTCTGAATCATATTTTTGCTCAGGTCCCTCAATTTCAGCCAGAAAATATCTAAAATCATAGAAAAACACACAAACTCATAGTAAAGTCCAGAAATGTGATTTTTGCATAAAAACTAATAATTATATACTAAAAACTAACTAAATCATACTAAAAACTACCTAAAAACAATGCTAAAAAGCGTATAAATTATCCGCTCATCACACACCAAACTTAAATTGTTGCTTGTCCCCAAGCAACTAAAAACAAAATAGGATAAAAAGAAGAGAATATACAATGAATCTCACAATATCAATGAAACTTAGTCCCAATTAGATGAGCGGGACTAGTAACTTTTTGCTTTTGAACAATTTTGGCATCTCACTTTATCCTTTGAAATTCAGAATGATTGGCATCTATAGGAACTCAGAATTTTAGATAATGTTATTGATTCTCCTAGTTCAGTAAGCACTTTGTTTTCCAGTATTACCACCGGATACATAAATGCCACAGACACATAACTGGATGAACCTTTTTAGATTGTGACTTAGCTTTGCTAAAGTCCCTAGTTAGGGGTGTCCAGAGTTCTTAGGCACACTCTTTCTGCTTTGGATCATGACTTTAACCACCCAGTCTCAAGATTTTCACTTGGACCTTCATGACACAAGCACATGGTTAGGGACAGCTTGATTTAGCCGCTTAGGTCAGGATTTTACTCCTTTGGGCCCTCCTATCCATTAATGCTCAAAGTCAGAATCCAACAGCCTCTGCAGTCCTTTTTCAGCCTCTGAATCATATTTTTGCTCAGGTCCCTCAATTTCAGCCAGAAAATCCTTGAAATCACAGAAAAACACACAAACTCATAGTAAAGTTCAGAAATGTAATTTTTGCATAAACACTAATAATTATATACTAAAAACTACCTAAAAATAATGCCAAAAAGCGTATAAATTATCCGCTCATCAGAAGCCTAGAATACTGGCAGTTTTGCTGCACTAGGGTAATAATTTGAGGGTTCACTTCAAAGCTACTAGCTCCGATGTAGGTATGCTGATACTTCTTTCATAGAAGTCAGTAGTGGGATTTGTATAAGATCCCAGAGTTCTCCTGAACTCTTCATTCCCACTTGGGTTCATGATTAAGAAAGGTAGAAGATAGAAGGAGTAGAAGAAGATATAGAAGTAGAAAAGATAAACAATAATTAAGATATTTTTGTTTTTATTTTATTTATTTATTTAAATCAAAATTAAAATTAATTAATTAAAAGAAAATTAATTCGAAAAAAGAAGAGAGATGATTAGAAGAGAAGAATTCGAAAATTAGAGAAGAGGAGAGTTAGTTAGGGAGTTTTGAAAGAGAAGAGAGAGAAGATAAGCAATTAATTAAAAAGAGATTTGAATTTAAAATTTGAAATTTGAAAAATAAAAATTTAAATTTTAAAATCAGAAATTGAAAATTTGAATTTTGAAATCTGAATTTTAAATTTTGAAATTTGAATTTTTAAATTTTGAAAAAGATTTAAATTTTGAAATTTGAAAATTTTGAATTTTGAATTTTTGAAAGTTGAAATTTGAATTTTAAAATGAGATAAGATAAGAATTTTGAAAAAGATAAGATTTTTAAATTTGAAAAAGATTTGATTTTTGAAAACTTGAAAACTAAGATATGATAAGATAAAATTTTGAAATTAAAATCTGAATTTTATTTTAAAAATTTCGAAAATTTGCTAAAAGTTGGTTAGAAAAGATATTTTTTTGTTTTTGAAATTAATGAAGAGAGAGAGAAACAAGTAAAAGACACCAAAGTTAAAATTTTTAGATCTAGTGCACTCAATTTTCAAAAATTTTTGGAGAAAAACACCAAGGGACACCAAACATAAAAAATTTTAAGATAAAAAAATAACAAAAAACTCAAGAACACTTTGAATACTAACAAGAACACAAAGAACAAAATTCGAAGACTCAAAGAACATAAGAACATAAAAAAACCACCAAACTTAAAATTTTTAGAAAACCAACAAGAAATTTTTGAAAAATTAAAGGAAATAAACAAGAAGACACCAAC
The DNA here is from genome assembly GCF_014773155.1 of Arachis stenosperma. Lineage (NCBI taxonomy): Eukaryota > Viridiplantae > Streptophyta > Magnoliopsida > Fabales > Fabaceae > Arachis > Arachis stenosperma. The sequence goes on along the minus strand of NC_080377.1, from coordinate 64,532,719 downwards.
TTAAAGGCTTGATGCAAGATTTAACCAAAGAAAATATTTTGAAAATTTTTAGAAAGAATGACTCAAAGAAACAACAATTACCAAGAACATAAGCACAACGCTCTAACCAATTGAACAAAAAAAATAAAAATATTTTTGAAAAAGCTTTTTAAAGTTTTCGAAAAAAATAGAGAAGGAAAAATAAAAATAAAAAACTCAACAAGAACACAAGACTCAAATCAAAAACAAAAATCAAAAAAAGAAAATAAAAATTTTTGCAAAGGTTTTTATTTTTTTTTCGAAAAATAGAGAAGAAGAAATTAAAATTAAAAGACTCAAACAAAATAACAAAAAAATATAAATTACCTGATCTAGGGAGCAAGACAATTCTTCAATTTGTGCAAACTCAACAATCCCCGACAACGGCGCCAAAAACATGGTAGCACGAATCCCTACACCTTCGTACTGTTGTACCAGCAAGTGCACTGGATCGTCCAAGTAATACCTAAGCGAATCAGGGTTGATCCTACGAGTATTATGGTTTGAAGCAAGCTATGGTTATCCTGCAGGTCTTAGTCAGGAAGATGAAAGAGTAGGAGATGTTGGTATGTTATTTTTAATTGCATAAGAGAAAAGGGAATAAATAAAGAGGATAATTAGAACTCAAAAGTCGTGTAAACTATGAAAAAAGAATAGTTAAGGGTTGGAGTTGCTTAGTCTTTCTGAATTAATTCTGGTAGTACTATCTTCTTTGCTTGTGACTGATCTCTTCTATGGTAGGCTGTATGTGATCAACGCCATGGGCCGTGGTCATTGATCTCCTCTGTTACAGATTGAATACCATTGGCCATGGTCATCCAATCTAATGAAGGGTGAAGCGCTAGCAAGTCATTCTCTTGGAGATCCTACTCAAAATGCCATAGACAAGGTCAAATCTTCCGGATCAGAGGACATTGCTTCTTTGGATTCTAGCCTATACCACGGAGACCCTAATCTCCCCAAAAATTGGCTGAACTAGTGTCTCAAGAAGACCTCAACAAAGTCGTGGATTAACCGTCTGAGAGATGTATAAACATAGTTGTTGGCTCGTGCTTTCCAGTCACGTATTCACACGAACCCAAGTTGACGCTGTTGGCACGTTCTTATTCACATGAACCCAATGTGATAAACAGAGCTAATTTGTCAGATCATCCTATTCACCATGATGAAGGTCGGATATACATCTTAGAAACAGATCAAACACGGATCGGAGAAGAAATAGTAACACTTTTATTAATTCATAGGACTTAGTAGGGCTCTTCCCCTTAACTTAGGAGGTTTAGAAACTCATACTAAGGTAAAATACAATGATAAATGTGTATGATGGTAAAAGTGAAGTAAAAGTGTTCGATTAACATGAATTAAATCCCTTAAATGCTAAACTAATGACTAGTAAGGGTAAAATAGTCTTTTTAGTGCTAAAATCCACTTTTGGGGCCCACTTGGTGAGTGTTTGGGCTGAGCTTTGATGAGATCTATGTGCTATGAGGTCTTTTAGGCATGGAACGCCAGCTGGGGAGTTCTCTCTGGGCGTTTGGACATTGGGCTCTGCTCTTTGGGCGCTGGACGCTAGAAAGGGGGCAGGAAGCTGGCGTTGGACGCTAGTTTTGGGCCTTCTAATCCGAAACAACGTATAAACTATTATACATTTCTAGAAAGTTCTGAAAGTTAGATTTCCATATCTGTTGAGAACGCTTTATTTGGGCTTCTGAAGCTCAAAAAAATCTCTTCCGAGTGCAAGGAGGTCAGATTTGGATAGCATATGGAGTGCTTTCTCTGTCTCTGAATCAGATTTCTGCTCCAGCTCCTCAAATTCAGCCAGAAAATAGCTGAAATGGTACAAAAACACATAAACTCAAAGTGGAACCTAAAAATATGAATTTAACACTAAAATCCGTAAAAATTAATAAAAATTAAATAAAACCTATTAAAAAACTACATGAAAACTATGCCAAAAAGCGTATAAAATATCCGCTCATCAGAGGTCCTAAAAAGGATCCAAGCAACAAGTTTGAGGTTAAACATCAATTTAAGAACAAGGAAGAAATCGTGTTGGTAGTTAAGTAGTACAGCATTAGGAGCGCTGCGGATTACAAAATAGTATAGAGTAACCAGTTGAGATACAATGCACAATGTATCCAGTTCGGACCCGGTTGTAATTGTAGCATACTCATATCATATTGCCGAAAGCAAGAAAAGTGGGAGGTTAGGAGATACACTGGGCCTTATGCTTGCATGCAAACTTCGATGGGATAAGACCATGGTAGGTTGGATTCGAAGGTGATTGCGCAACACATTTTCATGATAGTCAAAGCCGATCCAACAATCAGCATCAAGGTTCTCCAAGGAGGTGTGGAGAATCACTTTGGTTACAAGGTGTCCTTCAAATAAGTTTGGTTTACAAAACAGAGAGTTATTATTAGAATATATGGCGATTGGGAGGAGTCATACAACGAGCTTCCACGTTGGTTATCCGCTATGCAGATGTACTTGCCTGGTAAGATTTATTTCAAATTTTATTATTCACTATTATAAAAAATTCCGACGTGTACAATAAGCCAACTAAATATGTCTCTTTAGGTACTTAGGTGCAACTAGTGACTCAGCTTTGGCCTGGTTCCACCGACATTGTCATGTTTCATCGGGTCTTTTGGACATTTCCACCGTGTGTTAAGGCATTCAAGCATTGCAAGCCACTTATTTCCATTGATGGCACTCACTTATATGGTAAATATGGTGGTACCTTGCTGATGGCCATAGCTCAAGGCGGTAAAGAAAACATTCTGCCTATTGCATTTGCCGTTGTTGAGGGTGAGAGAAAGGAGGCGTGGTCGTTCTTTCTGTCGTATCTGTGGGAGCATGTCACACTACAACCCGGGATCTTAGTGATTTCAAACACACACAAATCCGTTGATGGTGCACTAAATACCGAAAGGAGTTTATGAAAACCACCTCACACCTTCCAGGCATTTTGTACAAGACACATTGCCGCAAACTTCATGACTCACTTTTAGAACAAAGACTTGAAGAATGTTCTGATTAACGCAGCATATTCAAAGTCGCATCGTGAGTTTGCTCATTATTTTGGCCGGAAGAGGGGCGAAAATGTAGCACAAACTGGCTTGAAGAATCCTGAGTCCCAGGATCCACTCACAGGATCAACCACCAATGCATCCACTCACAGGATCATCGTCGATCCTGAGTCCCAACTGATAGTCCACGTCCTGCAGGGTGCTCAACAATGTACTCAGCATGATCCAATCTGTACATCTCACCCTCATAACCCAATAACTACTGCTCCATCTAAACACAATCTAGTAAAATAAAATCACACACATTGAACTCAGTTCCCATGACGTTAACTAAATTATTAAAAAATATTTAAATCCAAAACAGCTTAAAAATTTAGTAATTCTAATTCTTCCCCAGCTAACTTACGTCCTCAACTAACTAATTAATTAGTAAATAACTAAGTGAACCTTAAATTTTACTAATCAAGTTTCTTTCTAGTCCAACTTAACCTAATTAATTTTCCACTAATTACCTTCTAATTCACAACTTAAACTAATCATCCTCACTAAACTAACTAACAATTTACTTTGTTATATTAATAACATGCTATAGACAATAAACAACAGCTATACTTAAAAACAATAACATAAAAAATTTAACTAACATAAAAACAATTAACAGTAAGTCTAACTAACATGTAAACAGTTAATCTGTAACTCTAACTAACATGCAACCTATAACTAATATTTTATCTAACATGTAAACAGTAACTCTAACTAAGATAAAAAAACTCTAAGTAAGCTAAAAAAATTAACTCTAACTAACCTATTATTTACTGACCTGGAACTGAGAATGTCGTCCACAATGAACTTCACGGGCGTTGAAAAGACAGAAAGAAAGGAGGATCAGAGTGAATTTGGAAGAGAGATTGGAAAAGAAAAGGACAAAGGCAAATGGTCCCACTTGATATATATAGTGCGCCGAACTCATCATAGAGTTCGCCGGGAGTGCAATGAACTTGCCCTTATTACAAAAAAAAATTGTATTCTGGAAAATAAAGGTGAAATATATTGTTTGGGAAAATAAATATTTTTTTATTTTATTTAAGAAAAAATTCCCATAACATTTATTAGACAGTATCACTCCCAATTTTGTAAATGGCTTGCTGCTCCTGATTGAATCAGACTATGAGTTCTTCCCAAAGTGCTTTTTCACCATCAAAGGCACTCTTCTTGCTGACTTCTGCATGCTCTCCTTCATCAGTTGTGAGCTTGTGCTACTATTCTATGGCCTTCTGCTTCATCTTTCTCTTTTAGGTCTTTTTGGGTGCATTGAGCTCTTCTATTAATCTCCTTGCAATCTCTTCTTCCTTAACCTTTCATTACATCCCTTTCTCACTACTTTCAATTCCCTCTTTCTTTTCTTTCCTTTCTTTCTTCTTTTCTTGTTACTCTTTTCAATTCACTTCTTAAATTTTAATTATGAATCGTTCTTTTCTTTAGTCGTTTATTGTGTTTGATTTCTTTGGACATTTTAGTTTTTGAAAAAAAAAAGAAGAAGAATTTCTTCTCTTTTTCCTTTTGGTTTGGTATTGAAATCATGGGAAGTTACGATAAAATAGGAGCATCATCGAAACAATATGGTGTGATGAAGCCAATTTCAAAGGCTGACCCAACAGTTGCTGATATCCAAAGGACTAAGGAATTAGAGAGGACTTGTGTTTAAATTTACTATTTATGTTATTTTTAATTAAATCAAATCAAATTAATTTTTTGAGAATTATTTTGGTGGGTATTTCTCTTCACGGAAGTTTCTGGTTGATTCTGGACTTTATGAGAGCGAGGAAGAAGCTGCTAAGAGAGTAGAGGTTTTTCATCGACTAGGACAGGTAAAATACTTAGTGGAACCAAATTTTTTTTATGTTATGTATATTTTGATGATTACACTTTTTATTTAGATATATATTATTATTGGTTTTTTTCTATTTGTTGAGTTCTTTCGTATGAGCTCTCCTAGTGTTGCATTTGAATTGGTGTTGATTTCTCTTGAATTCTTGTGAGCCATATAATTTATTATTTCCTTTGTCGTTGTTTCTAGGGTGTGATGCATGAGCATCTTTAGTTATTTTTTATTATTTTCTTGAATAAAGTTAGTAACTTTCTTGTTATAATTGAGATTTTTGTACTTTAATTAATGTTTTATGGAGTTGCCTTGTCCTTTGCTTTGTTTAGAGAGTTGTTAAAAGATTTTAGGTAAGAACAAAGGAGAAGATGGATAATCAAAGAAGCCTTTGGGAGAAGCAAGGAAGGTGGCAAGCAAGAGAAGTAACCTCCCAGGGAAGCAAGAGTTGGAAACAAGCCATGAAAGTTCAAAGAGAAATTACAATCTTGTCCTCTTCATACTCCAACAACGATAACTTGAGCTATATAGATCCAAATGAAGCAGTTCTAGTGGCATTAGAAAGATAACTTCCAGAGCTTTCCAGTGATATATAGTATATAGTGGACGTTCAGTTTGGACCTTGAATGACCCTTTCCTTTCAGCGTCTAAAAACAGCTCACGTTCAACGTGAGGCATCCTGTGTCCAACGTGCACTGACATCTCCATATTTCACCGACCATAACTTGAGCTATAGAGTTCCAAATAAAATTGTTTCAGCGGCATTAGAAATCTAACATCCGAAGCTTTCTAACAACATATATATATATATATATATATATATATATATATATATATATATATATATATATATATGTCTATGGTGTACTTGAGTCTAACACCACCTTTTCCCGCGTTGAAAGCAGCCACATTCACCCCGCGTCCAACTTGTTAAGATGCAACTCCAACCATGCATCCAACTTGAGGTGATTCATGTTCAATGTGCCATTTTGAAGCCCCCCTTCAGTGGCTTAACACTAAGCTACATCCTCTAATCCACTCCCCCAGGGACTCAACTTGCTCCTCACGTTCAACATGCCCCTTAGCACGTCCAATGTGCCAATTTCGGCACCCTTCAGTGGCTTGCTTTCCCTCACACATTCAACACACTAGCCAGCCCCCTCTTCTTGCGTCCAACATGCTTCCCCCACTTCTCCTTCTGCATCCAATGTGATGAGGTCCATGTACAACGTGCCTTCAATCCAAACCTCTAGGAGCTGCTCCTCTCCTTACGTTCAACGTACTGCACCAAGCATCCAACATGGGCCAGCCAATCTCCCAGGGTTATTCCAATCTTTCACTAATATCTCCAAATTCAAGTGCTTATTTTGTTAGCCCAAGATATAGTTGCAAGCCTGTGATTTCAACAAAGCATCTCATCAAGTTTTGAATTTTAATTACAAAGAAGATCATTAGAGTTATTAAAAAAGATTTGATTTAATTAGATTTGATTCTATTCTGATTTAGTTTGAATTTGAATTATTAGAGTTTGTTTAGGTTTTAAAATAAGTGGAGAACATTATCCACGGTGATCACACTCCAGAACATCACATTTGATACACATTTTATTGTTTTGTTTCCATTCTACCATGAGCAACTAAACTCTCCTGTTAAGATTAGGAGCTCTGTTCATCATTTTATAGATTATTAATCTAGGTATTTTCCTTTATTTGAGGTTTATGCTTTGATCTATTTCATGATTGGGTTTTCGTCCTTCATCCCTAAAGATTTGAAATTGTTGGAAAATATTCTAACCCCATTTTGAATTCTAAATATTGTTTTGGAAAAAGTAATATTGTAATTAGCTTGAAAACTCTTTCTCACTACTTTTTGATTTAACTAGGAATAGTATTTCAAAGAGTGTGCGACACGTACTGATTTTCAATTGCTCTAGTTTGAATAAGTGACATAAATTTCGGATTATAAAACCTTTGAAAATCATTCTTTCTTGTAAGTTTCAATTTTTTAGGAATATTCTTGAATCTTATTTGATATTAAAACCGGTTTTGTGCATAATCTATTTTCTTGAATAATTGACTAAGGAATTAGTGGTTAATTAGGTTAAAGAGAAATTGAATTACCAAGGAATTGGAATTTGATTATTTATGATTTGTCGTGATTGGTCTTTGCTTGCCTAAAATAAAATGAATACAAGGATTGTTTTTCTAAAGAGTAAATATCTCTGAAACCTTAACATATCTCACCATTATTGTCTTCACACTCACCGTTTGCTATTTGTTGCTTTGATTCTTTACACGTTCGAAGTCTCATCTCTCTATTTTTGATTTGTCTAATTAGAATAGTCAATTAATAATTGTTGCTTAGTCCATTAATCTTTGTAGGAACGATAACTCACTCATCATGATATTACTTGATACAATGCAGCACACTTGTCAAGTTGTGGTTTTGTAAAATTCTGCATCAAGTTTTTGTTATCGTTGCCGGAAATGAATTGTGATTAACAACTATCACAGTAATTGATTACCTAGATTAGACACTTTTTCTTTTTCTATTTCTCTTCGATTTCAAAATAAAAAAAATAAAAAATAATTTTTTTTCTTTCAATTCTTTCTTTTTTTTTCTTTTTACCACATGGTGCGTCTAATTCAGTTTAGTGTTTTATGGCAAGGAAAATAATGGAGATAGACCACATGAGTTACTACTCACACACGGTCAAACCTTAATTAAATAAGTAATTAATTAAATATGGAAAAAAATGGTTAAAAAATTTAGCAATCAAAATTTAACAATTTAAAGATGATATTTGGACTCAGAAGATTTTTTGAGTTGGAAAAATATATTTTCTGCATAAAAATGCGTACTGAAAATTTGACCGGCAGTATCAGCTGAGATCTGTCTGATACAGCAGTTGAGAAAAGTAATTATGAGTGAAAAGGGTAAAAGTTAAAATTCATGTTTGAGAAGATAAAAAAAAATTATAACGCACATTAAAACGCTAATTTTAAAGGTTTTGACGCAAAGTTGAGCCAAACGGGCCATATATGTGAACTGGGTCTAAGTTGGACCCAAGCCCAGCATATATAAGCCCTCACTAAAGGCCATTCAGCACAAAACCATACCATTCATAGTGTTCATGTTGAAATTGAAAGAGAGGGGAGAAGAAGAGAGAAAACTCTAGCTTCATAAACACTAAATCTACTATAACTTTTTCTCTGGAGCTCCAATCGCCGCATCATTTGCGGCCACACGAAGCCTTCTCGTCCTCTATAGTTCTATCTAAAAAGATTGGTAAGAATCTCAAGTTTTTATACCCCATTTTTGCAGTTCATGATAAATTCAAATTTAAGCTTTGTGTATTGAAAAATCTTGTGATTTTTGTTATTTAGGGGTGCTCTAGTATGAGCTACTAGTGAGTTTTACCAACCATTTCTATGGGTTAAGGTAAGATATCTTCAAACCCTTGTGATTTATGAAATTTTATGAACCCTAGGTTGATGTATGTATGAAATAGTGTATATTAGAGTTTTGGATATTGTGGGTACACATTGGGAACTTACAATTAGCTTGAGAAGCTTTTGGGTTAGCCTTGGAGTGGAGATTCACAAGTGAAGAGCTTAGTTTTGACTTTTGTTCCGAGGGTTATCTGAAACTGTAGGTCGATCTCGGACGAGATCTTCTGCGTGGGTCGGAGCTGTTGTGTCCAATTTGTTGGACTTGGTGATGGTGCTGATCCTTCGTCCCCGGAGGGTGGGGGTACCTGCAAGGGACTCCGATGTTTAAGTTAGCAAGGGTATTAACAGGTATTGAGTAGAATCAGAGTATGAGTTATACCTGGGTGCTCCAGTGTATTTATAATGGTGTAGAGTGACCTTTTCAGATAAGATAAGTTAGTTATATTATCTTTATCTTTATCTTTCACGGGAACCACCCTTATCTTTATAGGCTTGGGCTGCCATTTGGATTGGGGTCGTGCTCCTCTATTTGGGCCCTTTATTGGGCTTTCCTGTGACTTGGCCGAGCTCTTTGAGAAGAGGTCGGTTTGTCCTGACCTGAAGAGGTCAATCGCTTTGTCTATAGAACATTCCGGGTTGGACATCTCGACCCAGGGTATGAATAGTGCCCCTGCTCGAGCTCGGTTTCCCTTTGGAGGTAAAGTCTTAGTTTTTTGAACCTTCTCGGGTGGAGCCGAACTCGAGCATTTTGTCGACCTTATCTTTGTAGAGTTCCTTTTTGAATGCGGAACGTTTCGCTTCCCCTAAGAGCGCGCGCTTTTAGATTAGCGTCCTTGCCTTGGGAACGCACGAGAGTTTTTAAATGCCATCATTAATTGGTTTTAATGCTTTGTTTCTTTGATTTTTTGAACTTTTCACCAAACGGTTTCTCTTCTCTATTTCGTAAATTCCTTTTTCTTTCTCATCTTCTGTTTTCCCCTAAAAGCTTATGATTCTTGGTGTCTCAATGTGGTTTCGGTGATCGTGAGTGCTTCCGATGGCAACTTCTGGCCTCTTCATCTTCAACCTTCTTCCGCATTCTTCTTCCTTTTTTCAGGTTAGTTTTTCTTTTTCTTCCGTCGTCTGTTTTGCTGCTCTGCATTTGTTTTTTGAAGTACTGACTGGGTGCATGTTGGAAAGCTTGAATCTTTGTATATTATCACGCTCGGTTTATCACTGTGATGCACGCCTTCCGGTCTTCTTTTTGCCTTTATGTATGCTTCTGGGTGTTTTCTCCGGTTTTGGCTTTTTAGGGCTTCGTATGCTACTCATGTTTTGCTAAACTTTGTTTGTTTTGAGGAAGTTTGCTCCTTTTGATGGCTTTTTTGGTCTTCTTCGCGTTTGTTTTTCTTGGAAAGGGTTTTTGCTGAGACATTAGTCTTGTGGATTTTCCTTGAATCTTTATTCCCTGATTGCCTCCAAAGGATGCCCATGGACTTTGGGTTGTGTCCTGGGGTTTTCCTTTTTATCTGCTGTACCGCGTTGGATTTGTGCTTGTCTGAGTTGTTTTTGATTTCGTCTGGGATGTCTTTACCTTTTTAGTAACCCAATTTTTTTTGCTTGTAGGATTAGTTGGCCATGTCTTCCCGAAAAAATATTGTCGAGGCGTCTTCTGAGGTTCCCGAAGGGATGTACGATTGGCTGGACTCTCTTGTCTTGCTGTGTGTTTCTTTAGTCGATTCAGAATTTTGTGTGACGCTTGGAAAGCATCATCGTGTCTGTAGCAGTGAGGATCAGGAGGGAAATTATGAGTTGGTAGCACTTGATTCTGGTGATAGAGTTTGCTTTCCAGTCCTGATCTAGGGGGAGCATCCCTTCTTCTATGCTTATGACTTCTTTTTTAACCAAATGAACATCACCTTTCCTTTTACTTCTTTTGAAATTGACCTGTTATGGTCTTGTAGCGTAGCCCCTTCAAAGCTCCATCCGAATTCATGGGGCTTCATCAAGATTTTTCAGCTTGTTTGTCAAGAATTTGGTGTTACGCCTTCGCAAACACTTTTTCTATACCTTTTTGTGTTGACCAAGCCTGGGACTACTAAAAAGAAGGATTCTTGGGTTTCTTTTAGGTCTGCCCAGGGGCATAAGGTTTTTTTCATGTATGAGGAATCTTTCTGGGATTTTAAGAACTACTTCTTTAAGGTTCGGGCTGTTGAAGGAGCCCGACCTTTCTTTCTGGATGAAAATAACAAGCCCCGCTTTCCCTTAAAGTGGCAGAGAAACATAGTGGTATCCCGATATACTTGGGAGATGCTGGATGAGGTCGAGCAGGTCTTTGTGAATGTCATGGAGGATATTTGGGGGGAACCTCCTCACTTGGATACTAAAAAATCTTTGGGAGACCCGTCCCTTATTCGAACTGCATTGGGTATTTATCTTGATATATCTTTTTATCTTGTTTTTCTCCTACTTTCTTTCCTGGCATGATAAATTGTTATTTTCATTTTGCAGAGATGGCCAAGAATAATGATGCAATGAAGGCTTTCAAGAAGGTGAGGAAAGCTACTGCAGTTCAAAACATCTCGGCCCGGGCTTATGGGGAAGGAACTTCCCAAGCTCCTTTGAAGCCATCCGTGCCGAACTCTCCTGGCCCGAGGAGAATGATCCCTACACCTCGGGTCCGTTTAGTGGATCCCCCTCAATCTTCTACTACTGCTGTGGTTTCTTCATCGGCCGCCCCTCCTCCAAAAAGACCTCGAATTGTTGAACCTTTCAATCTAGATGCCTCAGATTTTGATCTTATTGGTTTTGTGGACCAGCAGATTGCACCTTATGGTGCTCTTTCAATGGATGATGTATCTCTCCTTCATCACTTGGATTTTATAACTCGAAGTAGTGTCAAGATGGCTCATATGGGAGCTGCTTTGTATCGCACTACCCAAAATCTGCCTCTGCATGCTACCAAAGCTTTTATGGAGGTAACTGAGCAAGAATTTGATCGGATGAAGGGTCTCATGGAGGAGTTTGAAGCAGAGGTGACTAAATTGAAGAAGGAGCTAGAGGGGGAGAAGGCCAGCTTTCTTGCCCTGGCGGCCTCTGTGCGATTGGCTGAGGATGTGGCTTTGAAGCACAAAGAAAGCTATGTCACATCCTACCGAGAAGTGATGCATCTTCGGGAGGAGCTAGAATCGGTCCAGGTTGATTATTCCGAGCTCTAGGGTCATCTTGTGGGCAGCGTAACTGCTGCTTATGAGAACCTGAAGGAACAGGTTTGGGTTATTGCCCCGGAGGCTGACCTTGCCTTGTTTAGCTTGGATAATGTTGTGAAGGATGGCAAAATAGTTCCTAAGGACCCTGATGATGATGATGTTGAGCTTCCTCTTGTTCCTTCTACCAAAGTCTCCGTTATGCCGCCCTCTTCTTCTCAGGAAGCTAAAGTCGTTCAGCTTGAGTCTGATCCTGATGTCTAAATCCTGAACCGGGATGATGGGATGGTAGATGCAGTGCCTCTTCAGACTCGTCCTCCTTCACCCCGGGATGCTGCTACTGGGAAACCTTTGGACTCTCTTTGATTATTTTTGATGTATTTGTGTATAGCCCAGCCTGTGGGCTTTGAACTCTTTTATTTTGTAAATGGTATTTTGTTGACTGTTGATACTTCTGTTGCTTGTTTAGCAACTTTGTTTTGAGAAACAAAGTGGCTTTCGAGCTTCCTGGGCTGATTTTGGTGGCCTTTGAAGCTTGCTATTATCATAACTTAGTAGTTTTTATATCCTGTCTGCTTTGCACTCGTCTTGGCACCTTCGTAGGTTTTTGTCTGACATGATCAGCTTGATTCTTTGGCCTGACGCTGCTCTCATCGATCTTAAACTGTTGTTTTTTGCTTGGAGTCATAATACTGAAATTGCCAATTTTTCAACTTGGTTTTTGTTCGTTTGTAGCCCCGATTTTTCAACTTGGTTTTTGTTCGTTTGTAGCCCTCCTTTTTGGATTTTACTTAAGGTCTCTTCCAAGGGTAGCTTTATCATGTCGGTTCCTGTCAAATTACTTGGTAATCCTCTTTCTTGGACTTTGTTCAGGTCTCTTTCAGGGATTACCTTTGTAGCTTTGTATCTTGGACCGACTTCGTCATGTCGGGCTTTGTCGAGTTTGCTTGGTAATCCTCTTTCTTGGACTTTGTTTAGATCTCTTTCAGGGATTACCTTCTGTAGCTTTACATCTTGGGCTGACTTTGTCATGTCGGGTTTGTCGAGTTACTTGGTAATCCTCTTTCTTAGACTTGGTTCAGGTCTCTTTTAGGGATTACCTTCTATAACTTTGTATCTTGGGCCGACTTCGTCATGTCGGGCCCCGTCGAGTTACTTGATAATCCTCTTTTTTGGACCTTTTTAGGTCTCTTTCAAGGATTATCTTTTGTAACTTATCTTGTAGGAGTCCGACTTCCTCATGTCGGGCTCTTCGAAGTTATAGTAATCCTCTTTTATAGGGTTGGCCAGACCTCTTTCCAGGGCTTTACTTATAACTTGGGTTGTTGTGGCTGGTCCAACTTTTTGTGCCATCCAGTCTTTAAGTTATTTTATAGCAATCCATTTTATTAGGACCTCGTCAGGTCCTTTCTATGGATCACTTTCTATAATTTCTTGGATTATTCTGTTTTCATCTTTGCTGATTTTGTAGAATTTGGGTTTTTAGCCCTCGTTTTTATCGTGATCGCGCAGTGAATTCGGTTTTCACTTTCTGTCGATCTGTAGCTTTACAATCGGGCGATGAATGTTTTCAGAATAATATGACTTGAGAATTTGTAGAGAATCTGAACAAATTTTATTAAAAGAGAATACAAATATACATGAGGAGTTAATTTCCTAAGTCGGGTGATTTGTAAGTCTTGGCGGGGCGCCTCGTTAAAAAACCTTTTTCAGGAAAAAGAGTGCGCCTTGTCCAAGATCTTTTATCATCCCTAGCTATAGTACCTTCTTAGGTTGCAGGCGTTCCATGATCTAGGAAGCTCTCGCCCGTCGAGTTCGGAAAGCTTGTAGTAGCCCTTTCCCAGTACTTCTATAACTCGGAAGGGTCCTTTCCAGTTTGCTGCCAGCTTTCCTTCTCTAGGTCAAGTTGTTCCTATGTCGTTTCAGATTAGGATGAGGTCGTCTTCAGCAAAGGCCCACTGTATTACTTTTCGGTTGTATCTAGAGGCCATTCGTTGTTTCAACGCCTCTTCCCTTATCCGAGCTTTTTCTCGGATTTCTGGAAGTAAGTCGAGCTCTTCCCTTTGAAGTTGGGAATTGGCTTTTTCGCTAAAATGGATTACTCTGGGTGATCCTTCTTCGACCTCTACTGGGATCATTTCCTCCATTCCGTAAGCTAATCGGAAGGGTGACTCATTTGTCGTGGAATGTGGAGTCGTTCGATACGCCCATAGGACTTGTGGGAGCTCCTCAGCCCAGGCTTCCTTTGCATCCTGTAATATCTGTTTTAACCCTACTAATATAACTTTGTTAGCAGCTTCAGCTTGTCCATTGGCTTGGGGGTGCTCAACAGAGGTGAATTGTTGTTTTATATTCAAGTCGGCCACTAGCTTTCTGAAGCCTGCGTCTGTGAATTAGGTACCATTGTCTGTGGTGATGGAGTATGGAACTCTGAACCTTGTGACGATGTTTCTATATAGGAATTTCTGACTTCTTTGAGTTGTGATGTTGGCTAGAGGTTCTGCCTTGATCTATTTTGTGAAGTAGTCTATTCCTACTATGAGGAATTTGACTTGTCCTGATCCTTGAGGAAAAGGTCCGAGGAGATCGAGTCCCCATTTGGTGAGTGGCCAAGGTGAGGTTACGCTGATGAGTTCCTCTGGCAGAGCAGTGTGAAAGTTGGCATGTTTCTGATATGGTGAACATGTCCTTACAAATTCTGTGGCTTCTTTTTGTAGAGTTGGCCAATAGAATCCTGCCCGAAGTACTTTTTTGGTGAGTGCCTGTGCTCCGAGGTGATTGCCACAAGTGCCACTATGTACTTCCTCTAAGACATCTTTTGTGTTGGAAGTCGGCACGCATTTTAGCAATGGTATTAAAATCCCTCTTTTGTATAAAGTATTATTTATGATGGTGTAGTATTGTGCTTCCCGTTTTAACCTCTTTGCCTCTTTCTCATCTGTAGAGAGGGCTTATATATTACCTCTGACTTTTTCGGGACCTTATATATTACCTATATTGGCACCATTACCATGTTGAGAACTCCCGGTTCTCATTCCATACATATATTGTTGTTTTTTAGATGCAGGTCAAGAGGCACCTTACTGAGTGTCTGGAATTTCTGGGTAAGTGAAATTGGTCCTTGGGATGCTATGTATATTTTTAGTTGTATTATGTATATATGTATTTAGACTTCTCCTCTGTATGTGTTTTATGTTTGTCCCTCATAAAGGCTATTTTGGAGAAACAGGTATTTTGATTTTCTGTATTTTGGGATATTTAGGATGTATATATATATATATGTATGTAGCTATTCTTCGACCGGCCTTAACTTCTCAAATCGAGTTTGGAGCTTGATATTTTGTTTCTTTTGGTATTCCTCTCTTTATGTATATATATCTTTACCTTCCTTTCTATTCGAGTTTTCGTTTACATGTGCGACGTGCTTTTTTTCCTTTGCGAATTTGCTTCAAATTTCCTTCAAGGCTCCTTATTATGAATTTTTTTCCATTATTTATATGCATATATTTTATTTTAGAGGTCAGAATACCTCACCACCTCTGTTTTACGACTTAAGTGTAAAGCTTTGCGTGGTAGAGTATTACAAATCTAGCGTTAGATAATTGTTGGGTTACATCCCAATTTTGTTTGGGTAAGGTAAGGAAACCCTAACCCTTGTAAATCATTGAATTAGTGAATCCTATAATGATTATAATGATAATGTGTGAAGTAGATTGTATTCTTGTTGATTTGGAGTTCAATTTGGCAGTTGGAATGAAATTCGGGTGATTAGGCTTGCGGAATTGGTAATTTGGGGGCTTGGAACTTGTGAAGGAGAGGCAATTTGAGGTGTTTTGGCTAAGGAGGAATCGGCCAAGGTATGGTTTTAGTTTTTTGTATTTAATGTTTAATGTCATGTGATAACTTAGGCTAGAAGACGATAAGATAGGAATAAATTGAATGAAATATGTATATGGTATATGATTTGTATAGGAAGTGGTGGATGAGTTGGTATGTATTAAATTATGATTTTGATGAGTATATGAGCTTGTATATAGTGGATTATGATGTTGATGATTTATAAATAATAATAATTGTTGTTGATTTTGGTTGAGGAATTGTTGAGTATACAAATATATAAAATTGTTGAATAATTGAATGAATATGGTGGTGGAATGTTGTAAAATGAATGGAAGATGACGAAGGGAGTTTTGGGGCTATTTTGGGATTGTGAACCATTGGTTTGAGCTTGAGAAATTTGGAAAGTTAGAGATTATGCAAAATTGGTAAAGGCTGAATTTTGACTAACTTCAGTCGGCCATAACTTAGCTTCCGGACCTCCAAATTTTGTAAAACTTATCCTAAATAAAAATTAGGTCTGTGAAGTTTACAACGTTCAAAGAACAGATTAGAAACGATTTTTAACGGAAACGTTATGTTGTTCGAAGTTGGGTATAAAAAATAAAATTCTGTAGACTTTACAGTTTTTTTTGAGAAAAGTGATGCATGCAAATGCAAACACATGCATGCATACACGAAAATCTTCTCAGTTCCATACACTCACGTATGCATGAGGTGGATGTGTATGCTACTTTGCCAAATTTTACAATCATGCATACGCATGAGGCATGCGTACGCATGAAAAGCCAAGTTTTGAAGGTATGCGTATGCGACGATGTTCACACGTGGGTGAGGCACCCCTTCTGTTTTGAGTACCGGTGTACGCGAGAGGTGCTTGCGTATGTGAGTTGGTCAGGATTACACCCGTGCATACGCAAGAGGTGGCATGCATACGGATGACCACCTTATGCTTTAGAACAAAAGTGAATAGGTTAAATGAGTTAAGGGAAGATTGAAAAGGATTTGAAAAGCGATAATTAGGTGATGAGAGGTTGGTAATGTTGAATAAGAAGTAGATGATGAAGATAATGAAAATAGTAATGAAATGTAACTGAGTTGAGATGTGATTGATGATGAGGTGGGTCATGAGAAAGAAGAATTATGATAACTAAATTTAATTATGAATTTCGAATAAATATGAATGAAATGTAACGATAATGAGAATGAAATTTTGAATGAATTATTGGGTAAGACGCAGTGGTGTTATCAACTTGTTCCGGATAAGAGTTGAGACTCCGGGTAAGATGTAGTGGCATTGTCCACCTGCTCTGGGTAAAGGTTTGTGTTCTGAGTAAGATGAAGTGGCATTGTCTACCTGCTCTGGGTAAGAGTTGAGATACCGGGTAAGATGCAGTGGCGTTGTCTACTTGCTCCGGGTAAGAGATGAGGAAGAAGAATGATTAAAAGTGATTATGCTGACAATGGTTATGAATGTGAAGTGTGAATGTATATTCTATTCCATTTTTGTTACATCATTTTCTCTCTGTTTGTAAAGTGTATCGGGCACTATATTCTAATAGTGTAGCGGGCACTATATCCCAAGAGTGTGGGAGCACTTTACTTAAGGAAGTGTGTCGGGCACTATATCCTATGAGTGTGATGGACACTATATCCTAAGAGTGTAGCTGGCACTATAGCCCAAGAGCATGGGAAAACTTTATCCTGGAAAATGCGGTGGGCACTATATCCAATAAGTGTGGTGGACGCTATATCCCAAGAGTGTGACTGGCACAATATCCCAAGAGTGTGAATGCATGTCAGAGAGACGATATCTGGGTTAGTTATTGGGTGTGTCGGGTTCTGGCAAAGTAACTGACACGTGAGCTCATGCCCAGTACGACAGGCATGCAATCATGTGTATTTATATGATTTATTTGGATATGCATTTATCGTGGTTTTCCTAATTGCTTATCTGTAGTTAATTGCTACTTGTCCTATCTGCTGTAATTGCATATTATCTGTGTTTTCTTTGCTTTTTTGTATGTCTTTGCAACTGAGAGATCCCTCATGCTGGCAGAGATGATGCTAAGGGTAGTTCCACCAATGATTCAGAGGGTTCGAGGAGACAAAAAGTGAAATGTTATGTTAAAGTTAGATTAGAACTTGAACACCATAGATAGTTTTACCCAATTTCTGGTTTAGTTGGATCTTAAATTTAAATTTGAGTGTCAAAGTTCTAGGAATGCTTCTGGCTTTCCCAGGACCTTTATATTAACTATGCGGGCACCTTTACAATGATGAAAACCGCTGATTCTCATTCCATACATATTCTGTTATTTTCAGATGCAGGTTGAGAGGCACTTTGTTGAGCATTCTAGAGACCTTCTGGAAGCGAAGAGCTATATTTTGGATTTAGCATTTTATTTTTCTTGTATATATATATGTGCATAGTTATTTTCCGCACCCTGTATTTTGAAGTTTTTCTCTCTCAAAGGTTGATGTGGAGAAGTAGGAGTTCATTCTACAGTTTGGATTGTATTTTGGGTTGTATATATATGTATACTAGCAGAAGATCCGTGCCATGCACAGGTGGAAGATCTCTATTTGCTAAATTCTTTTATTTGATTATGTTTATAAAAAAAATTTATTGTTATTTTATTAAAAAATACGTGTAATATATATTGACTTAAAAAAATAAACAATATTTCAGTTATATCATTTTTAACAAAGGACACGATAAAATTCGACACTTACCAAAATATTATCGTTTGAACAATTTTCTTAAAAGAGGCATGGTTTAAAGCCGATGATGCAGTTGATTTGAAGCAGACTTTTATTGTAAATAAAGAAAAAATGGTGAAAAATAAAGAAAAAGAAAGAAAAAGAAAAAGCAAGCAGAAAAAGCCAATAGCTCGTTAAACCAAAAGGCAAGAGCAAAAAGCCAGTAACCCTTTAAACTAAAAGGCAAGGGTAAAGAGGATCCAAGGCTTTGAGCATCAGTGGATAGGAGGGCTCAAGGGAATAAAATTCTGGCCTAAGCGGCTAAATCAAGTTGTCCCTAACCATGTGCTTGTGCCATGAAGGTCCAAGTGAAAAGCTTGAGACTGAGTGGTTAAAGTCGTGATCCAAAGCAAAAAGAGTGTGTTTAAGAACTCTGGGCACCTCTAACTGGGGACTCTAGCAAAGCTGAGTCACAATCTAAAAAGGTTCACCCAGTTATGTGTCTGTGGCATTTATGTATCTGGTGGTAATACTGGAAAACAAAATGCTTAGAGTCACGGCCAAGACTCATAAAGTAGCTGTGTTCAAGAACCAACATACTAAACTAGGAGAATCAATAACACTATCTGAATTCTGAGTTCCTATGGATGCCAATCATTCTGAATTTCAAAGGATAAAGTGAGATGCCAAAACTGTTTAGAAGCAAAAAAGCTACTAGTCCCGCTCATCTAATTAGAACTAAGCTTCATTGATATTTTGAAATTTATTGTATATTCTCTTTATTTTATCTTATTTTGTTTTAGTTGCTTGGAGACAAGCAACAATTTAAGTTTGGTGTTGTGATGAGCGGATAATTTATACGCTTTTTGGCATTATTTTTAGATAGTTTTTAGTATAATTTAGTTACTTTTTAATATATTTTTATTAGTTTTTATGAAAAAATCACATTTCTGGACTTTACTACAAGTTTGTGTGTTTTTCTGTAATTTCAGGTATTTTCTGGCTGAAATTGAGGGACCTGAGCAAAAGTTTGATTTAGAGGCTAAGAAAGGACTGCAGATGCTGTTGGATTCTGACCCTCTTGCACTCGAAGTGGATTTTCCGGTGCTATAGAAGCCCAATTGGCGCTTTCTTAATTGCGTTAGAAAGTAGACATCTTGGGCTTTCCAGAAATATATAATAGTCTATACTTTGCCTGAGATTTGATGGCCCAAACTTGCATCCAAACGCCCACCAGAGACTATTTTCTGGTGTTAAACGCCGGAACTAGCACCAGAACTGGAGTTAAACGCCCAAACTGGCATCTGAGTTGGCGTTTAACTCCAAGAATGGCCTATGAACGTAAAATCTTCAAAGCTCAGCCCAAATACACACCAAGTGGGCCCCAGAAGTGGATTTCTGCACTATCTGTACTTAGTTACTTATTTTCTGTAATCCCTAATAACTAGTTTAGTATAAATAGCACTTTTTACTATTGTATTTGGGGAGCTTATGCCATTTTTCACATTTGGGAGGCAGGCCATTCAGCCATGCCTAGACCTTTTTCTCTTATGTATTTTCCAACGGTGGAGTTTCTACACCTCATAGATTAAGGTGCGGAGCTCTGCTGTTCTTCATGAATTAATGCAAGTACTATTGTTTCTCTTTCAATTCACACATACTTCTTCTCCAAGATATACTCTCGTTCTTAATTCAGTTAAGTCAGAATGAAGGGGTGACCCGTGACAATCACCCACTATCTTCGTTACTCGCTTAGCCAAGATCCGCGTGCCTGACAACCACAAGCGGTCTACATGATGTTCAACGTAGTCATTGGACGATAACCGGAGTATAATCTCTTGGGTCTCTGATGCATGGATTTGACTCGCCTCTCCTAACAACAGAGAAATCGAATCCGTGAGATTAGAACATTCGTGGTATAGGCTAGAACTAATTGGCAGCATTCCTGAGATCCAGAAAGTCTAAACCTTGTCTGTGGTATTCCGAGTAGGATCTGGGATGGGATGACTATGACGAGCTTCAAACTCGCGAATGTTGGGCGCAGTGATAGTGTGCAAAAGGATAGAGAGATCCTATTCCGACACAAGTGAGAACTAATAGATGATTAGCCGTGCAGAAACCGTACCTAGACCATTTTCACTGAGAGGATAGATGGTAGCCATTGACAACGGTGATCCACTAACAGACAGCTTGCCATGGGAGGGAGCATGCATGATTGGATGAAGACAAAAGGAAAGCAGAGGTTCAGAAGCAACAAAGTATCTCCAAACGCTTATTTAAAATTTTCACCAATGAATTACATAAGTATCTTTATTTTATTTTATGTTTTATTTATCTTTTAATTATCAAAACCTCATGACCATTTGAATCTGCCTGACTAAGATTTACAGGATGACCATAGCTTGCTTCAAGCCAACAATCTCTGTGGGATCGAACCTTACTCGCGTAAGGTTTTATTACTCGGACGACCCAGTGCACTTGCTGGTTAGTTGTGCGGAGTTGCAAAGGTGTGATTGCAATTTCGTGCACCACTTATCTGTACGAGGGTGATGTGACTTCTAATACACTTTTGTTTAGCTTTTTCTTTCAAGGCTCCTGGTTAAACTATTCTTCGTATATATCTATTTATGTATTTTTGTTTTAGAGGTCGTAGCACCTTGCCACCTCTGATTTACGTCCCAGGTGTAAAACTCTATATGGTAGAGTGCTACATCTGGTATTGCGAGTGAGAAAATAAAACTGCAAAAAAGCTTAGAAAATATTTAAAATTAAAAATCGGACGCTAATTCTAAAGGTTTTGGACCAAAGTTGGGCCAAACAAACCAAAAATGCTAACCGGTTGGACCAGGCCCAAACCTAACATATAAATACCTAGTTAGTTAGCCATAACACACCAAAGAGAGGGAGAGGGCTGCTGAGCTTGAAGAAGAAAGAAACCACCATTGACACTATTCACTTTCTTCTTTATTTGCACATCTTGAGCTACGATGCTCTGATTTGCATGCCATTTATAGTCACGTGAAGCTTTCATTAAGCCCGTCATTTCTAGCGAAACAAAGTTAGTAAGAACTTAAATTCCATACTCCATTCCTCTGCCCTAACAATTTCATGATTTTGGATTTTGTCATTAAGTAGATTCTTTGATTTTATTGTTTAGGAGCGATCTAGCATTGGATTATTATTGGATTTTTCCCCTAATATCGTTGAATAAGGTAAGCCACTTCGAAATCCTTGTGATTAGGTGTATTCGTGAGTCCTAGTTATTAATTATGGTAAATTGCGTGTGTATAGCTTGAATTCTTGTGATTGGTGTGAAGTTGGTGGTTGGTGAGCGAAATTGTTACTCATGCTTAAATTATTGTTTGAAATTGATTGTCCCTGGTGATGGCGCCAAAACCTGGTGCGTAATACCATGGTCCAAACATAACTTCACAACTTCGCACAACTAACCAGCAAGTGTACTGGGTCGTCCAAGTAATAAACCTTACGTGAGTAAGGGTCGATCCCACAGAGATTGTTGGTATGAAGCAAGCTATGGTCATCTTGTAGATCTCAGTCAAGTTGATTCAAATGTGATTGGATTAGATAATTAAAAGATAAATAAAATAAACAGGAAATAAAGATAAAGTTACTCATGTAATCCAATGGTGGGAATTTCAGATAAGCGTATGGAGATGCTTGTCCCTGTTGAATCTCTGCTTTCCTACTGCTTTCGTCCAATCCTTCTTACTCCTTTCCATGGCAAGCTGTATGTAGGGCATCACCATTGTCAATGGCTACATCCCATCCTCTCAGTGAAAATGGTCCAAATGCTCTGTCATAGCACGACTAATCATCTGTCGGTTCTCAATCAGGTTGGAATAGAATCCCATGATTCTTTTGCGTCTGTCACTAACGCCCAGCCTTCAGAAGTTTGAAGCTCGTCACAGTCATTCAATCCCAGAATCCTACTCGGAATACCACAGACAAGGTTAGACTTTCCGGATTCCCATGAATGCCGCCATCAATTCTAGCTTATACCACGAAGATTCTGATTAAGGAATCCAAGAGATATGCGCCCGGTCTAAGGTAGAACAGAAGTGGTTGTCAATCACGCGCGTTCATAGGTGAGAATGATGATGAGTGTCACGGATCATCACATTCATCAAGTTGATGTGCAACGAATATCTTAGAACAGGAATAAATCGAATTGGATGGAAAATAGTAGTAATTGCATTAAAACTTGAGGTACAGCAGAGCTCCACACCCTTAATCTATGATGTGAGAAACCCCACCGTTGAAAATACATAAGTGAAAGGTCCAGGCATGGCCGAATGGCCAACTCCCATGATCTGAGAACTAAACATCCCAAGATGTAACGTGGTCAAAGACCAGACTCTAATAAACTAGTAAAAAGTTCTATTTATACTAAACTAGCTACTAGGGTTTACAAAGAAAAGTAATTGATGCATAAATTCACTTCCAGAGCCCACTTGGTGTATGTTTGGGCTGAGCTTGATCTCTCCACGAGCTGAGGCGTCTCTTGGAGTTGAATGTCAAGTTGTAACGTGTTTTGGGTGTTCAACTCCGGTTCGTTACGTGTTTCTGGCGTTTGACTCCAGACAGCAACATGGAACTGGCATTGAGTGCCAGTTTACATCATCTAATCACGAATAAAGTGTTGAGTTAAGAAATTAACTAAATTAATTAATGATGACAAACATTATTTTTGAGCAAAATAAATAATTAGTGTTGATTAATTATATCTACTTATTAACTAATTGTTTATTGTTGCAGGCCAAATGTTAATAGCCCAAATGGAATAAAAGGCATTCAGCAAAGAACATTGGGCTGAAAGCAAAATAAAGAGCCCAAGCAAAAGCAAAGGAAGAAACCAAAGAAATTAAATCGGGCCATGCATACTAATACCCGATCCAAGCCCGAACTGGTTTCAGAATTGAAATTCCCTCTCTCTTGCTTAACTAAAAGCAACGTTCTTCTTCCTTCTAATCAAGTCACATCAAGATATCAGAAAAAAAGCAAGAAAGAGAAAGAGAAGAAAAGCTTCTTCCATAAGCCATTAACCAAAGAGGCAAGAGAGAGAGAGTTGAAGCTTGAAGCACAGAAGCTAAAACAGAAATCCCAAGCTAAATCAAGCTTAAGAAAGGTAAACCGTATCATCTTGCATGCATCGGATCTTCATCCTTTCTTCCCTACTCTCTGCTCTATCCGAAAATGGCTTTGAAGGGAAAGTTGTTCTCTGCCCTATTCTGCTGTGTATCTACGGTCTTAATCAAACCTTGGGGACCAAGATGGTGTTCAAGGGTTCAGATTTGGTTGACCATTGGAAAACAATTTCAGTTACTCCTTTGTGGCTTTCGGTCAAATTGGAAAAGTCAGAAGGAAAGGTTCTACTTTGATGATTACGGCAAAAAAGTGAATCTGTGGTTGGTAAAGCTCAAGGCTTAAGATGTTGACCTTGGAGGAAGAACCAAGGAACATGCTAGGAGATAAAAAGAAGCTTGTTGTTCATTCTGAAGCAAGGAGAGAAAACCAGTGAACCTGAGGTGTTTGTTCTGAGAGAGCACTTTGAAGAAGTTCAACTAACTGGACAGTATAACCTAATCAAAGGTGCATTTCGCCAGTATGAAGAACTGAATCAGAGGCTTGCTAATCTGGTTTTTCGCATAGCACAGAGGCTGTTGATGAAGTCAATCTCCTTTATGTTTTACTGATTGTAATGTACTTTTCTAAGCTTATCTTTCTGTAATTTCTTGAGAGAAAAGGCATTGTGAGAAAGCTTGAGAAAAAGCCATGAGTGGAAAAAGGCTGAGAGATACACTTGAGAGAAAAGCCTAGAGTTGTTTTCTGATTTCTTTAGGTTGGTTAAGTGTCTTGTATCTTGTACCTGAAAGGTATCCCTTTCTTAGTTGGGTTAGCACTAAAGGTATAGTTAGGTGTTAGCATAGCCAATGTCAAGTTAGGTTAGAACTTGAGTGTGAAATTGGTGTATGTAATACAGTTAACTATAGTGAAATTCTTCCATATTTGTGGAGGAGACTGGATGTAGGTTGCATAGCACAAAGCAACCGAACCAGGATATATGTTGGTGTTAGCTTTTTCTTCTCTGTCATGTTCTGTTTTCTGATATTCATGAGACAAAATTAAATTGTCTTATAAATTTCCGCTGCAGAGTACAAACAGAATCAGATGTGTAACTTTGATTAAAAAGGGTCAAAACAGCAACTTAAAAGGAAGGCATAGATTCAACGCCCCTTCTCTAAGCCTACCACAACCTTCAATTGGTATCAGGAGCTAAGGTCTCAAGAATCAAGCTTAACTGCTTGGAGTAAAGATCCAATGGCGAACAACTTGGGCACAACCACAGTTGCCTACACCCTCACTGAAGGTCAGTCAAACAACCGACCACCTTTCTTCAACGGGAAGAACTATTCCTACTGGAAAGAAAGGATAAGGATCTTCATCCAATCCATTGACTACAACCTATAGAAGATCGTTGTGAGCGGTCCAAAGATCCCAACAAAAATAAGTGCTGATGGAGTGGTGACTCCAAAAGAAGAAGCTGAATGGAATGAAGATGATAAGAAGAAGATAGAGCTGAATGCTAAAGTAATCAACCTTCTTCACTGTGCTATCAGCTTTGAAGAGTACCGGAAGGTCTAGATGCAAGACACCAAAGAAATCTGGGAAAAACTCCAGGTTACACATGAAGGCACTAAACAAGTCAAAGAAACGAGGATTGATATGCTGCGAAAAGAGTACGAGATGTTTAGCATGAAGGATGGAGAAAGCATTGATGAAGCGTTTGAGAGATTCTCAATCATAATCAACAACCTTGATGCTATGGGTACAAACTATGCAGAACAAACCTTGGTGAGAAAACTCCTTAGAAGCCTCACAAAAGAGTGGAAAAACACTGCCACTGTCCTAACCGAGAGTAACAACATAAGTCCCATAACCTATGATGAGCTGAGGAAAACTCCTTGCCTATGAAGCCAACACACACAAACACAGACTCAAAGAAAAAGGCAATAGCCCTCAAGTCACAAATAGAACCAAAAGAGAGTGAGTCTAGTGATGGTATTTCAGATGACGAGCTTTTGTTTTTTGCTAGGAGATTTAGAAGAATGATGAAGAGCAAGGGAAAATACAAAGGTTCAAGTTCAAAGGAGCACAAAATAGACTTGAGCAAGGTAACGTGTCATCATTGCAAGGAGGCTGGACACTTCAAATCAAACTGTCCAAAGCTCAAAAGGAGGACAAAGGAAAGAAGGAAAGGAAGAGAGTACTCATGGCAGCTTGGGAGGATCTTGAGAATGACTCAAATGAAGAAGAAGAATCAGAAGGAGATAACAAAGACTGCTTCATGGCTGGAAACAACAATCTTGATGAGGTAATTATTATGATTTGACCATTGAGGACTTGCATGCTATTATTGATGATCTTACCTTAAACACCTCAAAACTGCTTGACAAATACAATGAATGCAGATCTGAAAGAGATGTGCTAAGAGCTGAAAATAATTTTTTAAAAGAAAAAGTGAAGGAAACTGAATGTGCTTTGGACATCATTGAAGAAAACAGATTTCTAAAATCTGAACTTGAAAAATTAAAGGAAAGCACATTGTGGATCCTTCTCATTGATTGTTGAAAATGAAAGATTAAATGATAAAATTAAAAGGTTGAATGGTGACTTAGCAAAATTTGCTCAAGGTTCAAGTAACTTGGACAAATTACTTGCAAATCAAAGACCATTGTTTGAAAAATCTGGTTTAGGCTACATAGCCAAGGAAGATGCAGTTTCTAATATGTCCACTATAAAGTTTGTGGCTTCTTCATCAAATACCAAAACTATACTAAACAAAGTTGGTGTTGAAAATGCTCCAACATTTGAAGAAAAATTTGATGAAGTATACACAAGTGAAACTGAGCATTCACCAAAAACTGAACCGAGTTCAACCGGCCAGGTTTGGGTTATATTTCGAAAAATGAGGATGCTTTCAAGAAACCACCATTTTATAACAAAACCTCATTTTCGAAAGGTAAAATATTCAAAAAAATTCTGGTGAAGACATTTTTGCAAAGAAGAATAATTATAACAAAAATCAGTTTGTCAAAAGAAATGCATCTCCTCCAAAAACCAGAAAATTCCAATCATTTAATCATTTCAAGCAATATAACTCACCTCAATCTCAGCGGCACACATCAGAAAATCATTGTGTTAATTGCAAGAAATTTGGTCACTCATATGCACAATGCTTCATTGAAAAGAGAGTTGTAGGAAATAAAGTTTACAATGTTGTTTGTGATTTCAATGCTCTTGGGCAACCAAGATGGATTAACTTCAGAGGATCCAAATTAGTTTGGATACCTAAAGCTACTTGAAACTCTTCATGCAGATTTGCCTAGCATCCAAGAACAAAAAGGACATGTGGTACATGGATAGTGGATGTTCAAGGCACATGACTGGAAGGTCAACTTACTTTATCAAACTAAATAAGTATGATGGAGGTTTTGTGACCTTTGGAGATGATGGTAAAGGTAAAATCATTGCTGTTGGAAAAGTAGGTAATGAGCAAACTACTTTCATTGATGAAGTGCTTTTGGTATGTGGTTTAAAACACAATCTTTTGAGCATAAGTCAGCTGTGTGATTTAGGATATTTAGTTGTTTTCAAAAGGCTTGAATGCTGTGTTGTAAATGAAAAGACAAATGAAGTAATGTTTGTTGCCAAGCATTTCAATAATATGTATGGACTTACTCTTGATGAACTAAAAGATCAAAATGTAGCGTGTCTCCATTCTAAAGATTCTGAAAAGTGGTTATGGCACAAGAGATTGGGCCATGCAAGTATGTTTCAAATAAACAAACTTGTAAAGAAAGAATTAGTAAGAGGTCTTCCTTTGATAAAGTTTGACAAAGACATCACTTGTGATGCTTGCCAAATGGGAAAACAAATAAAAAGTTCTTTTAAACCAAAGGAAGACATCTCTACTAAAAGACCACTTGAATTGCTACACATTGATTTATTTGGTCCAACAATAACTCAAAGCCTAGGCGGTAAACATTATGGTTTAGTAATTGTGGATGACTATACTAGGTTTGGTTGGGTTTTATTTCTTGCACACAAAAATGAAGCCTTTTCGGCCTTTGAACCTTTTTGCAAGAAAATTCAAAATGAAAAGGATTTGAAAATCTCTTCTATAAGAAGCGATCATGGAACTGAATTTGAAAATAATTTGTTTGAATCCTTTTGTGAGGAATTTGGAATATCTCACAACTTTTCTTGTCCAAGGACACCACAACAAAATGGTGTTGTGGAAAGAAGAAATAGAAGCATACAAGAGATGACAAGAGCTATGCTTTGTGAGAGAAATGTTCCAAAATTCCTTTGGGCTGAAGCGGTTAACACGGCTTGCCACATTTTGAATAGAACAATCATAAGAAAATTTTTGAAGAAAACCCCTTATGAACTTTGGAAAGGCTACCCACCAAACTTAGATTACTTGCACATCTTTGGATGCAAATGTTTTGTTTTGAATAACAAAGAAAATTTGGAAAAATTTGATCCAAAGGCTTATGAGTGCTTGTTTGTAGGATATTCCACAACTAGTAAAGCATATAGAGTTTATCATCAAGATGCTAGAATTATTGAAGAATCCATACATGTTACATTTTGTGACACTAACTTGGTGCAAAGCATTTTGGAAGATGGTGATGCAGGAAATCAAGCTCAAAAGGATGATGAAGCTGCTCAGAATCATGGAAAAGAAAATTCTGGACAAGCTGAACCAGAAACAACAAACGCTGAAAATTCAAGAGACAATTCTATTTTGTCTCATGAATCTGAAGGAAATTCTGCAGATAGCATCATACAGAATCCATTGGTGACCGAATCTGCCTCCAAGTCCACCAAACCTCGTGAATGGAGATTCTTGAAGAATTATCCTGAAGAATTTGTAATTGGGACGTCTCTCATGGAGTGTGGTGCACGAAATTATGATCATCAATGGCGCCATCAACATGGTACGCTCATTGCAATCTCAACTCTTGATCACAACTCCGCACAACTAACCAGCAAGTGCACTGGGTCGTCCAAGTAATAAACCTTACGCGAGTAAGGGTCGATCCCACGGAGATTGTTGGTATGAAGCAAGCTATGGTCACCTTGTAAATCTCAGTCAGGCAGACTCAAATGGGTATAGATGATGAATAAAACATAAAGATAAAGATAGAGATACTTATGCAATTCATTGGTGGGAATTTCAGATAAGCGCATGAAAATGTTGTGTCCCTTCCGTCTCTCTGCTTTCCTACTGTCTTCATCCAATCCTTCTTACTCCTTTCCATGGCAAGCTTATGCAAGGGTTTCACCGTTGTCAGTGGCTACCTCCCATCCTCTCAGTGGAAATGTTCAACGCACCCTGTCACGGCACGGCTATCCATCTGTCGGTTCTCGATCAGGCCGGAATAGAATCCAGTGATTCTTTTGCGTCTGTCACTAATGCCCCGCCCTCAGGAGTTTGAAGCACATCACAGTCATTCAATCATTGAATCCTACTCAGAATACCACAGACAAGGTTAGACCTTCTGGATTCTCTTGAATGCCGCCATCAGTTCTTGCCTATACCACGAAGACTCTGATCTCACGGAATGGCTGGCTCTTGTTCAGGCGAGCACTCGTTGTCAGGCGATCAACCATGCATCGTGTATCAGGAATCCAAGAGATATTCACTCAATCTAAGGTAGAACGGAGGTGGTTGTCAGCACACGTTCATAGGTGAGAATGAT
This sequence comes from Arachis stenosperma, assembly GCF_014773155.1. Taxonomy (NCBI): domain Eukaryota; kingdom Viridiplantae; phylum Streptophyta; class Magnoliopsida; order Fabales; family Fabaceae; genus Arachis; species Arachis stenosperma. The sequence continues at coordinate 64,503,823 of NC_080377.1, read as the reverse complement.
GATGATGTCGGATCATCACATTCATCAAGTTGAAGAACAAGTGATATCTTGGAACAAGAACAAGCGGAATTGAATAGAAGAACAATAGTAATTGCATTAATACTTCGAGGTACAGCAGAGCTTCACACCTTAATCTATGGTGTGTAGAAACTCCCCGTTGAAAATACATAAGAACAAAAGTGATCATTAGCTTCGGTCCCAGAGAGGGAACCAGAAAAACCAAGATGAAAATACAATAGTAAAAGGTCCTACTTATGAAAACTAGTAGCCTAAGGTTTACAAAGTGAGTAAATGACATAAAATCCACTTCCGGGCCCACTTGGTGTGTGCTTGGGCTGAGCAATGAAGCATTTTCGTGTAGAGACTCTTCTTGGAGTTAAACGCCAACTTTTGTGCCAGTTTGGGCGTTTTACACTCCCATTTTGGTGCCAGTTCCGGCGTTTAACCGCTGGAAATCCTGAAGGTGACTTTGAACGCCGATTTGGGCCATCAAATCTTGGGCAAAGTATGGACTATCATATATTGCGGAAAGCCCAGGATGTCTACTTTTCAACGCCGAGAGCGCGCCAATTGGGCTTCTGTAGCTCCAGAAAATCCACTTCGAGTGCAGGGAGGTCAGAATCCCACAGCATCTGCAGTCCTTTTCAGTCTCTGAATCAGATTTTTGCTCAGGTCCCTCAATTTCAGCCAGAAAATACCTGAAATCACAGAAAAACACACAAACTCATAGTAAAGTCCAGAAAAGTGAATTTTAAATAAACTAATAAAAATAACTAAACCAAATACTAAAAACAACTAAAAACGATGCCAAAAAGCGTACAAATTATCCGCTCATCACAACCCAAACTTAAATTGTTGCTTGTCCTCAAGCAACTGAAAATCAAATAAGATAAAAGAAGAGAATATGCAATGAATGAAAAAACATCTATGAAGATCAGTATTATTAATGAGCGGCGCTTTTAGCTTTTTGCCTCTGAACAGTTTTGGCATCTCACTCTATCCTTTGAAATTCAGAAGATTGGCTTCTTTAGGAACTCAGAATCCGGATAGTTTATTGATTCTCCTAGTTAAGTATGATGATCTCTTGAACACAGCTACTTATTGAGTCTTGGGCTGTGGCCCAAAGCACTCTGTCTTCCAGTATTACCACCGATACATACATGCCACAGACACTAATTGGGTGAACCTTTTCAGATTGTGACTCACTTTGCTAAAGTCCCCAATTAGAGGTGTCCAGGGTTCTTAAGCACACTCTTTTGTCTTGGATCACACTTATTTCTTGTCTTTCTTTTTTTTTTCCTTCTTTATTCTTTCTTTTTCTTTTTTTTTTTTTTTTCCTCTTTTTCTTTCTTTTCTTTTTTCTTTTTCTTTTTTTTCTTTTATTCACTGCTTTTTCTTGCTTCAAGAATCATTTTTATGATTTTTCAGATCCTCATAACATGTCTCCTTTTTCATCATTCAAAAAGCCAACATTCATGAATCACAAATTCAAAGACATATGCACTGTTTAAGCATGCATTCAGAAAATAAAAGTGTTGCCACCACATCAAAATAATTAAACTGTTATAAAATTCAAATTCATGCAATTCTTTTTCTTTTTCAATTAAGAACCTTTTTATTCAAGAAAGGTGATGGATTCATAGGACATTCATAACTTTAAGGCATAGACACTTAAGACACTAATATCATAAGACACAAACATGGATGAACATAAGCATGAAAATTTGAAAAAACAAGAAAACAAAGAACAAGGATTAAAGAACGGTCCCACCTTAGTGATGGCGGCTTGTTCCTTCCTCTTGAAGATCTTATGGAGTGCTTGAGCTCCTCAATGTCTCATCCTTGTCTTGTTGCTTGTTGCTCCTCTCTCATATTCTTTGATCTTCTCTAATTTCATGGAGGAGATGGAATGTTCTTGGTGCTCTCCACCCTTAGTTTGTCCCATGTTGGAACTCAATTCTCCTAGGGAGGTGTTCAGTTGCTCCCAATAGTCTTGTGGAGGAAAGTGCATCCCCTTGAGGCATCTCAGGGATCTCATGATGAGAGGGGTCTCTTGTTTGCTCCATCCTTGATCAAAGTTGACCCTTCTAGTGTAAGGATGTTCATCTCCTTGCATCATAGGCAAGTTGAATGCCAACCTTACATTTTCCGGACTAAAATCCAGTATTTTCCCCAACCATAGTAAGCCAATTCTTTGGATCCGGGTTTCACACACTTTGATCATGGTTCTTGGTGACCATGCATTGGCATAGAACTCTTAAACCATTAAGATTCCGACTTGTTGAATGGGGTTGGTAAAACTTCCCAACCTCTTCTTCGATCTCATGTCGGATCTCCGGATATTCACTCTTTTGAGTGAAAAAGGGACCTCGGAGATCACCTTCTTCAAGGCCACAACTTCATAGAAGTGGTCTAGATGCACCCTTGAGATGAATCTCTCCACTCCCATGACTCGGAGGTGGAAGCTTTTGCCTTCCCTTTCCTCTTTCTAGAGGTTTCTTCTCCGGCCTTGGATGCCATAAATGGTTATGGAAAAACATAAAGCACTGCTTTTACCACACCAAACTTAAAAGGTTTGCTCGTCCTCGAGCAAAAGAAGAAGAAGAGTAGAAGAAGAAGAAATGAGGAAGAAGGGAATGGCTTTGTGTTCGGGCCAAAGAGGGAGAAGTGGTGTTTAGGGTGTGTGAAAATGAATGATGAAGATGGGTTTATATAGGTGTGAGGGGAAGGGTCATGGTTCGGCTATGGGAGGGTATTTGGGAGGGAAAGTGGTTTGAATTTGAAGGTGAGGTAGTGGGGTTTTATGAAGGATGGATGTGAGTGTGAAGAGAAAGATGGGATTAATAGGTGAAGGTTTTTGGGGAAGAGGTGTTGAGTGATGGTGAATGGGTGAAGAAGAGAGAGAGTGGTGGGGTAAGTGGTGGATCCTGTGGGTCCACAGATCCTGATGTGTCAAGGAAAAGTCATCCCTGCACCAATGGCATGCAAAATTGCGTTTTTAGCCAATTCTGGCGTTAAACGCCGGGCTGGTGCCCTTTCTGGCGTTTAACGCCAGGTTCTTGCCCTTTCCTGGTGTTTAACCGCCAGTCTGGTGCCCCTTTCTGGCGTTAAACGCCCAGATGGTGCCAGACTGGGCGTTAACGCCCAACCTAGCCTTACTGGCGTTTAAAACGCCAGTAGGTTCTTCCTCCAGTGTGTGCTGTTTTCTTCCTATTTTCATTTTGTTTTTACTTTTTCAATTGATTTTGTGACTTCTCATGATCATCAACCTACAAATAAAAAATAACAAAGGAAATATATAAATAAACATTGGGTTGCCTCCCAACAAGCGCTTCTTTAATGTCAGTATCTTGACAGAGGGCTCTCATGGAGCCCACATTTTCTCAAGCAATGTTGGAACCTCCCAACACCAACTTAGAGTTTGAATGTGGGGTTCAACACCAAACTAGAGTTTGGTTGTGCCTCCCAACACCAAACTTAAGTTTTGATTGTGGGCTCTGTTGACTCTGATTTGAGAGAAGCTCTTCATGCTTCCTCTCCATGGTGACAGAGGGATATCCTTGAGCCTTAAACACAAAGGATTCTTCATTCACTTGAATGATCAGCTCACCTCCATCAACATCAATCACAGCCTTTGCTGTGGCAAGGAAGGGTCTGCCAAGGATGATGGATTCATCCATGCACTTCCCAGTCTCTAGACTATGAATCAGCAGGGATGTAATGGTCTTCAATCTTTACCAGAACATCCTCTACAAGTCCATAAGCTTGTTTTCTTGAATTGTCTGCCATCTCTAGTGAGATTCTTGCAGCTTGTACCTCAAAGATTCCTAGCTTCTCCATTACAGAGAGAGGCATGAGGTTTATACTTGACCCTAAGTCACACAGAGCCTTCTTGAAGGTCAATGTGCCTATGGTACAAGGTATGGAGACTTCCCAGGGTCCTGCCTCTTTTGAGGTAATTTCTCCTAGACAGTCATCCAATTCTTTGGTGACAAAGGAGGTTCGTTCTCCCAAGTCTCATTTCTAAATAACTTGTCATTTAACTTCATGATTGCTCCAAGGTATTTAGCAACTTGCTCTTCAGTGACATACTCATCCTCTTCAGAGGAGGAATACTCATCAGAGCTCAGGAATGGCAGAAGTAAGTCCAATGGAATCTCTATGGTCTTATTTTGAGCCTCAGATTCCCATGGTTCCTCATTAGGGAACTCATTGGAGGCTAGTGCACGCCCATTGAGGTCTTCCTCAGTGGCGTTCACTTCCTCTCCTTCCTCTCCAAATTCGGTCATGTTGATGGCCTTGCACTCTCCTTTTGGATTTTCTTCTGTATTGCTTGGAAGAGTACTAGGAGGGAGTTTAGTAATTTTCTTGCTCAGCTGTCCCACTTGTGCCTCCAAATTCCTAATGGAGGACCTTGTTTCGGTCATGAAACTTTGAGTGGTTTTGATTAGATCAGAGACCATGGTTGCTAAGTCAGAGTTGTTCTGCTTAGAATTCTCTGTCTGTTGCTGAGAAGATGATGGAAAAGGCTTGCCATTGCTAAACCTGTTTCTTCCACCATTATTGTTGTTGAAACCTTGTTGAGGTCTTTGTTGATCCTTCCATGAGAAATTTGGATGATTTCTCCATGAAGAGTTATAGGTGTTTCCATAGGGTTCTCCTAGGTAATTCACCTCTTCCATTGAAGGGTTCTTAGGATCATAGGCTTCTTCTTCAGATGAAGCATCCTTAGTACTGCTTGGTGCATTTTGCATTCCAGACAGACTTTGAGAAATCAAATTGACTTGTTGAGTCAATATCTTGTTCTGAGCCAGAATGGCATTCAGAGTATCAATCTCAAGAACTCCTTTCTTCTGATTTGTTCCTTTGTTCACAGGATTCCTTTCAGAAATGTACATGAATTGGTTATTTGCAACCATTTCAATTAGTTCTTGAGCTTCTGTAGGCGTCTTCTTCAGATGAAGAGATCCTCCAGCAGAGCTATCCAAAGACATCTTGGATAGTTCAGAGAGACCATCATAGAAAATACCTATGATGCTCCATTCAGAAAGCATGTCAGAAAGGACATTTCTGATCAATTGTTTGTATCTTTCCCAAGCTTCATAGAGGGATTCTCCATCCTTCTGTCTGAAGGTTTGGACTTCCACTCTAAGCTTACTCAATTTTTGAGGTGGAAAGAACTTTGCCAAGAAGGCATTGACTAGCTTTTCCCATGAGTCCAGGCTTTCTTTAGGTTGTGAGTCCAACCATGTCCAAGCTCTGTCTCTTACAGCAAAAGGGAATAGCATAAGTCTGTAGACCTCAGGGTCAACCCCATTAGTCTTGACAGTGTCACAGATTTGCAAGAACTCAGCCAAAAACTGATGAGGATCTTCCAATGGAAGTCCATGGAACTTGTAATTCTGTTGCATTAGAGAAACTAATTGAGGCTTAAGCTCAAAGTTGTTTGCTCCAATGGCAGGGATAGAGATGCTTCTCCCATAGAAGTCGGGAGTAGGTGCAGTAAAGTCACCCAGCACCTTCCTTGCATTGTTGTTGTTTTCGGCTGCCATGGCTTCTTCTTCTTTGAAGATTTCTGTTAGGTCCTCTACAGAGAGTTGTGCCTTAGCTTCTCTTAGCTTTCGCTTCAAGGTTCTTTCAGGTTCAGGATCAGCTTCAACAAGAATGCCTTTGTCTTTGTTCCTGCTCATATGAAAGAGAGGAGAACAAGAAAATATGGAATCCTCTATGTCACAGTATAGAGATTCCTTGAGGTGTCAGAGGAAAAGAAAATTAGAAGGAAGAGGTAGAAGAATTCGAACTTAGTGAGATAGAGTTCGAATTGTGCATTGAGAAGGAGTGGTACTCCATTAATAGAGGGATGTGAGAAGAGAGGAAGAAATTTTCGAAACTTAAGTGAAAGATTTTGAAAACATTTTGAAAAACTTTAATTGATTTTCGAAAATCAAGAGTGGGAAAGAAATCAAGTAATTTTTGAAAAAGATTTTGAAATTAGAAATCAAAAAAGATATGATTAAAAACTATTTTGAAAAAGATGTGATTAAAAAGATATGATTGAAAAGTTATGCTTTTAAAAAGATATGATGGAAAAGATATGATTTGAAAACAATTTTAAAAAGATTTGATTTTAAAATTAATGACTTGGCTAACAAGAAAAGATATGATTCAAACATTAAACCTTTCTCAACAGAAAAGGCAACATACTTAAAATGTTCAATCAAATCATTAATTGTTAGCAAGTATCTTTGAAAAAGGAAAGGAATTGATTTTGAAAACATTTGATTGAAAAGATATGATTTGAAAAAGATTTGATTTTGAAAAACTTTGAAAACTTGAAAAAAAATTGATTTGAAAACAAAATTCTCCCCCTTGTGCCATCCTGGCGTTAAACGCCCAGAATGGTGCACATTCTGGCATTTAACGCCCAATGCACTACCTTTTTGGGCGTTAAACGCCCAACCAGGCACCCTGGCTGGCGTTTAAACGCCAGTCTGTCCTTCTTCACTGGGCGTTTTGAACGCCCAGCTTTTTCTGTGTAATTCCTCTGCTGCATGTTCTGAATCTTCAGTTCCCTGTATTATTGACTTGAAAATAGAACCAAGATCAAATAAACAATGCATGCAAGACACCAAACTTAAAATTAGACACTAGACTCAAACAAGAAACATAAAATATTTTTGGTTTTTATGATTTTGAAAATTTTTTTGGATTTTTCGAAAATTATATGGAAATAGAAAATAAAGGTTTCAGAATTCTTAATTTGGATTTCAGGAATCATTGCAATGCTAGTCTAAGACTCCGGTCCAGGAATTAGACATGGCTTCACAGCCAGCCAAGCTTTCAAAGAAAGCTTCGGTCCAAAACACTAGACATGGCCAATGGCCAGCCAAGCCTTAGCAGATCATTGCTCCAATAGCAAGATTGATAGAGATCAACAAGCTCTTGTGATGATCAGTTGAAACCTCGGTCCAATAAGATTAGACATGGCTTCTCAGCCAGCCAGATTTCAACAGGTCATCATGAAACTCTAGAACTCATTCTTAAGAATTCTGAAAAATACCTAATCTAAGCAACAAGATGAACCGTCAGTTGTCCATACACGAAACAATCCCCGGCAACGGCGCCAAAAACTTGGTGCACAAAATTGTGATCATCAATGGCGCCATCAACATGGTACGCTTATTGCAATCTCAACTCTTGATCACAACTCCGCAAAACTAACCAGCAAGTGCACTGGGTCGTCCAAGTAATAAACCTTACGCGAGTAAGGGTCGATCCCACGGAGATTGTTGGTATGAAGCAAGCTATGGTCACCTTGTAAATCTCAGTCAGGCAGACTCAAATGGGTATAGATGATGAATGAAACATAAATATAAAGATAGAGATACTTATGCAATTCATTGGTGGGAATTTCAGATAAGCGCATGAAGATGCTGTGTCCCTTCCGTCTCTCTGCTTTCCTACTGTCTTCATCCAATCCTTCTTACTCCTTTCCATGGCAAGCTTATGCAAGGGTTTCACCGTTGTCAGTGGCTACCTCCCATCCTCTCAGTGGAAATGTTCAACGCACCCTGTCACGGCACGGCTATCCATCTGTCGGTTCTCGATCAGGCCGGAATAGAATCCAGTGATTCTTTTGCGTCTGTCACTAACGCCCCGCCCTCAGGAGTTTGAAGCACATCACAGTCATTCAATCATTGAATCCTACTCAGAATACCACAGACAAGGTTAGACCTTCCGGATTCTCTTGAATGCCGCCATCAGTTCTTGCCTATACCACGAAGACTCTGATCTCACGGAATGGCTGGCTCGGTTGTCAGGCGAGCACTCGGTTGTCAGGCGATCAACCATGCATCGTGTATCAGGAATCCAAGAGATATTCACTCAATCTAAGGTAGAACGGAGGTGGTTGTCAGGCACACGTTCATAGGTGAGAATGATGATGAGTGTCACGGATCATCACATTCATCAAGTTGAAGAACAAGTGATATCTTGGAACAAGAACAAGCGGAATTGAATAGAAGAACAATAGTAATTGCATTAATACTTCGAGGTACAGCAGAGCTCCACACCTTAATCTATGGTGTGTAGAAACTCCACCGTTGAAAATACATAAGAACAAAAGTGATCATTGGCTTCGGTCCCAGAGAGGGAACCAGAAAAACCAAGATGAAAATACAATAGTAAAAGGTCATACTTATAGAAAACTAGTAGCCTAAGGTTTATAAAGATGAGTAAATGACATAAAAATCCACTTCCGGGCCCACTTGGTGTGTGCTTGGGCTGAGCAATGAATCATTTTCGTGTAGAGACTCTTCTTGGAGTTAAACGCCAGCTTTTGTGCCAGTTTGGGCGTTTAACTCCCATTTTGGTGCCAGTTCCGGCGTTTAACGCTGAAAATCATGAAGGTGACTTTGAACGCCGGTTTGGGCCATCAAATCTTGGGCAAAGTATGGACTATCATATATTGCTGGAAAGCCCAGGATGTCTACTTTCCAACGCCGTTGAGAACGCGCCAATTGGGCTTCTGTAGCTCCAGAAAATCCACTTCGAGTGCAGGGAGGTCAGAATCCCACAGCATCTGCAGTCCTTTTCAGTCTCTGAATCAGATTTTTGCTCAGGTCCCTCAATTTCAGCCAGAAAATACCTGAAATCACAGAAAAACACACAAACTCATAGTAAAGTCCAGAAAAGTGAATTTTAACTAAAAACTAATAAAAATATACTAAAAACTAAACCAAATATACTAAAAACATACTAAAAACGATGCCAAAAAGCGTTCAAATTATCCGCTCATCAGAGTGCAAACTAGGTCTTCCACTAGAAAGGCAAATGAAGGTTCAAACATTGCCCTCCTCTCACAAATGGAGCCTCAAAACGTCAAGGAAGCCCTTAGTGACCCCTCTTGGATTAAGGCTATGGAGGATGAGCTTCTTGAGTTTGAAAAGAACCAAGTGTGGACGTTGGTTCCAAGGCCAAGTGGAAAGAAAGTGACCGGCACCAAGTGGATATTCCGAAACAAGTTGGGAGAAGATGGTAGCATTGCAAGAAACAAGGCAAGGCTAGTGGCACAAGGATATGACCAAGAAGAAGGAATAGACTTTGATGAATCCTTTGCCCCTGTAGCACGAATGGAAGCCATTAGACTTCTCCTAGCCCATGCTGCATTTTGTGGTTTTAAATTATATCAAATGGATGTGAAATGTGCATTTTTAAATGGTGTGATAGATAGAGAAGTATATGTGGAGCAGCCTCCTGGTTTTGAAAATAAAGAGCATTCTGATCATGTTTTTAAATTGTCTAAAGCTCTCTATGGTTTAAGACAAGCTCCTAGAGCTTGGTATGAGAGACTTAGCTCTTTTCTTTTGAAAAATGGTTTTCAAAGAGGCACCACTGATACAACTCTATTTATCAAGAATTCTAATGATTCTTTTATCCTAGTCCAAATATATGTTGATGACATTATTTTTGGATCAGCAAATGAATCCCTTTGTACTGAATTTGGAAAGCTCATGACAAGTGAATTTGACATGAGTATGATGGGTGAACTTAATTTTTTCCTTGGGCTACAGATTAAACAAACTGAAAATGGTATTTTCATTCATCAAGAAAAGTATGCCAAGGAATTAGTTAAGAAAGTTGGTCTTGAAAATGCCAAAACTATGGGAACTCCCATGCACCCGAATTCTAAATTGGATAAGGGAGAAAATGAGAAAGATGTTGATGAGACTAGGTATAGAGGGATGATTGGTTCTCTTATGTACCTAACCTCCTCTAGACTCGATATTGTGCAAAGTGTTGGATTGTGTTCTAGGGTCCAATCCAAACCTAAGGAGTCACATCTTTCTGCGGTTAAAAGGATCATTAGATATGTTCATGGCACATCCAACTTTGGTCTTTGGTATCCTAAAACTGATGATTTTTCTGCAGTTGGTTATTGTGATGCAGACTTTGCTGGTGACAGAGTTGATAGAAGGAGCACTTCTGGTTTATGTTGCTTCCTTGGAAAGTCCTTAAATGTTTGGTCAAGTAAGAAGCAACTGACAGTGGCCTTATCCACTGCAGAGGCTGAGTATATAGCTGTTTCTTCTTGTTGTTCTCAGCTTTTATGGTTAAAAACACAGCTTGCTGATTACAAATTAAATGCTGAAAATATTCCCTTAATGTGTGATAATATGAGTGCCATCAATATTTCTAAAAATCCAGTTTTGCACTCTAGGACTAAGCATATTGAAGTAAAATTTCACTCAATAAGAGAACATGTCCAAAAGGGGGATATTTGCATTCAATTTGTTAAATCAGAAGAGCAATTAGCAGATATTTTTACTAAACCATTTGCTGAGGATAGATTCTGCATGCTTAGGACTTGTCTAGGAATTTTGAGTTATAATTCTTTATTTGAAAAGTGCTGATGTGTTTGCTGGAGAATTTTGTCTTATAAACAGGTATGAGACAATTCTGGGCAGATGATGAATGTTTCCTTCAAAACAGCATGTTCTGGGCTTATTGCAAGTGAAAAATCAATCTGGGCCAACATCAATTCAGATCTGGGTAGTCCTATATGTTTCATTAATTCAAACCACATCTGGGCCCAATGTGAATGTTACATTCTTACTTGTGTGTTTAAGTTTTCATTAAAAGTTTTTTTTTGCCGGAAAGCTTTTTTTTTTGGCAACCTTATTTTTTGACTTTGGTCCAAAAGGAGTTTCAATTTAATGCTGATTGTCTTTCAAATTTTAAAATTAATTTTTGAAAATCAAATAAATCCTTTCTTTTATGAGGTCATGTCTTGTCAAGTCTTTTCAAATGGTGATGCAGTTGCATGGTTTTGGAAATTTGCTTTTGGGTACGGTTACCAACACTCCCTCTCTTCCCTCCATCTCCTCAACCCTTCGGTTTCTTCCCTCTCACACCACTATCTCTCTTTCATCAAAGGCATCATTTTAACCAAAATGAGGAAGAAAGTCATTGCAAAAAGGGCTCCTCGTGAGAAGATTTACAAACTACCCACAAAGCCTTCCACTCGCTCTCAAGACCGAACCTTTACCCCTTCTCCTTCTCCTCCTACCTCTCCTCCTCGGTGTGACCCCATGGCTCGAACCAAGAACACTCCAAAGTTCCCTGCCTCTGCCAAACCAACTCTACCACCAAAGGCAACGCCTTCCAAGCCTGCCTCTTCAAAACCTGGCTCTTCAAAGCCACCCTCATCCAAAGGGAAGCGTCCGGCGACGGAGGAACCTGTTCTTGAGCCACAACAACCCAGGGCAAGGTCAGTTCCTATGCGTTCACAGAGAGGTAACACTCGAGTCCCTCTCAAAAATGTTAAAGAACCAAAAATTGGACCATTTGATCACAAAGCCCATTTTATGACCTCTCATTCAAACTATAACCCCTATAGATTCAAATCTGCCATGAATAATGATTTTTATGAGGGAGTCATCCAGTTTCGTACCCTATGCTCTTCATTTCTCGCTGATCTTCCATCTTTGACAAGAAAAGGTTTTCCTTTTGTTGACAACTTAATTTTTCTGGACTGGAATCACCTTTTTGACATCAAAAAACCTGTTTATCCATTGTTGGTCAAAGAGTTTTATGCAAACATGACTTATCATGAAGGCACTGCTCATTCGTATGTCAAGGGCCGAGATATCATTTTAAACAATGAGACCATCAGTGAAGCTTTGAAGTATACTGATGTTGGGCCTTGCGCATACACGTCAATTAAGTGGGATGAAGGAGTTGGTGTTTCATACAATGATGCCCTGGCTAGTATTTGTGAACATGTTTCCTTAATAGATGGCATTACACCCACACACAAAGCCCTAGGATATGAACGTGCTCAGTTGCACCGAATGGTCAACCACATCATACTTCCTCAAAGTGGTTCATATCAAAGGGTTTCATACACTAACACTCTGGTTTTATATGCCATTCTCACCAAAACTGAAATTTCATTTGCATATTTGATGGTTAGATACATGTTTGATTCTGTTAGAAGTGAAAAGGACAAAGCTCTTCCTTATGGCATGTTTCTAACTTGTATTTTTGAGTATTTTGGTGTTGACTTGACCAATGAGAAATATGAGAACAGACATTCATACCTAAAAGGGGGTGGTTCAGTGAAACAGAACAAAGGACCCACTCGATCTGAACGAGTCGTCCTAGATGATGAAGATGAGGATTTTGTCCCTGAGGATTCTACTGCTCCTTCCACTAAGGGTACTTCCATTTCCACTGGGAAGAAATCCACTCTGCTGAATGTGGTCAGGGATGTTGCTCAAGAGTTTGTCTCCCAATCGAACCACTTGATTGAATTGAGCAAAGAGAAAAGGAAGCTGGCTAGCAAGCATGAGAACTTCCTGAAGAAATCAAGGGATAGGGTGGCTGTACTGATGACCTTCATTGATAACCTTCAAAATGATGAAGATGTTGCCACTGATGTTGAAGAGGATGCTGTTTCGGAGGGGAATGGTTCTGATGCATAGGATTTGTCTCATAAAAACTGCTGCTGCTCTCGTTTTGTCTCATGATTTCTGCTTCTTTTGCTATTTTTGAACTATTTCATTTTGGATGACTGTAATAACTCTTAATATTGGTGCACTTTAAACAGCTTAATTAGTACTTTGGTCTGTGCTCTAACTCTTTTCTGCAGGATACAAGCCTTTGTTTTTGTTGCTCTTATCCGCCCTTGATGACAAAAGGGGGAGTAAAATTAGCAATAGGATAGGATAGGATAGTAGATCCTAGTACCTCTTACTTATTCTTGCTGCATTAATACTTGTTTTCACATACTGAATTTGTTTGCTGATAATAGCTTGATGTTGGGCTGATTATGTGATGTTGCTCATTTGATATCCCTTGTACAAGATATATTGTACATAACTCTTTATCGTGCTTTCTTTAAGAACAACGTGAAATAGGGATAAAGAGGAAAGCATAGATTCAGGGGGAGCTACTGTTGAAAAGGATAGGGGGAGCAACATAAAATCAAAGGGAGTTTTCTAAACCTAACTCAAACTTATTTCCTTTTGATTATTGCTTAAATCATGTTTGTCATCAAGGGGGAGATTGTTGAGTTAAGAAATTAACTAAATTAATTAATGATGACAAACATTATTTTTGAGCAAAATAAATAATTAGTGTTGATTAATTATATCTACTTATTAACTAATTGTTTATTGTTGCAGGCCAAATGTTAATAGCCCAAATGGAATAAAAGGCATTCAGCAAAGAACATTGGGCTGAAAGCAAAATAAAGAGCCCAAGCAAAAGCAAAGGAAGAAACCAAAGAAATTAAATCGGGCCATGCATACTAATACCCGATCCAAGCCCGAACTGGTTTCAGAATTGAAATTCCCTCTCTCTTGCTTAACTAAAAGCAACGTTCTTCTTCCTTCTAATCAAGTCACATCAAGATATCAGAAAAAAAGCAAGAAAGAGAAAGAGAAGAAAAGCTTCTTCCATAAGCCATTAACCAAAGAGGCAAGAGAGAGAGAGCTGAAGCTTGAAGCACAGAAGCTAAAATAGAAATCCCAAGCTAAATCAAGCTTAAGAAAGGTAAACCGTATCATCTTGCATGCATCAGATCTTCATCCTTTCTTCCTTACTCTCTGCTCTATCCGAAAATGGCTTTGAAGGGAAAGTTGTTCTCTGCCCTATTCTGCTGTGTATCTACGGTCTTAATCAAAACTTGGGGACCAAGATGGTGTTCAAGGGTTCAGATTTGGTTGACCATTGGAAAACAATTTCAGTTACTCCTTTGTGGCTTTCGGTCAAGTTGGAAAAGTCAGAAGGAAAGGTTCTACTTTGATGATTAAGGCGAAAAAGTGAATCTGTGGTTGGTAAAGCTCAAGGCTCAAGATGTTGACCTTGGAGGAAGAACCAAGGAACATGCTAGGAGATAAAAAGAAGCTTGTTGTTCATTCTGAAGCAAGGAGAGAAAACCAGTGAACCTGAGGTGTTTGTTCTGAGAGAGCACTTTGAAGAAGTTCAACTAACTGGACAGTGTAACCTAATCAAAGGTGCATTCCGCCAGTATGAAGAACTGAATCAGAGGCTTGCTAATCTGATTTTTCGCATAGCACAGAGGCTGTTGATGAAGTCAATCTCCTTCATGTTTTACTGATTGTAATGTACTTTTCTAAGCTTATCTTTCTGTAATTTCTTGAGAGAAAAGGCATTGTGAGAAAGCTTGAGAAAAAGCCATGAGTGGAAAAAGGCTGAGAGATACACTTGAGAGAAAAGCCTAGAGTTGTTTTCTGATTTCTTTAGGTTGGTTAAGTGTCTTGTATCTTGTACCTAAAAGGTATCCCTTTCTTAGTTGGGTTAGCACTAAGAGGTATAGTTAGGTGTTAGCATAGCCAATGTCAAGTTAGGTTAGAACTTGAGTGTGAAATTGGTGTATGTAATACAGTTAACTATAGTGAAATTCTTCCATATTTGTGGAGGAGACTAGTTGTAGGTTGCATAGCACAAAGCAACCGAACCAGGATATATGTTGGTGTTAGCTTTTTCTTCTCTGTCATGTTCTGTTTTCTGATATTCATGAGACAAAAATAAATTGTCTCATAAATTTCCGCTGCAGAGTTCAAACAGAATCAGATGTGTAACTTTGATTAAAAAGGGTCAAAACAGCAACTTAAAAGGAAGGCATAGATTCAACCCCCCTTCTCTAAGCCTACCATAACCTTCATAAAGTATAGACTATTATATATTGCTGGAAAGTTCTGGATGTCTACTTTCCAACGCCGTTGAGAGCGCGCCATTTGAAGTTCTGTAGCTCCAGAAAATTCATTTCGAGTGCAGGGAGGTCAGATTCCAACAGCATCAGCAGTCCTTTGTTAGCCTCCTATCAGAGTTTTGCTCAGGTCCCTCAATTTAAGCCAGAAAATACCTGATATCATAGAAAAACACACAAACTCCTAGTAAAGTCAAAAAATGTGAATTTAACATAAAAACTAATGAAAACATCCCTAAAAGTAACTAGATTATATTAAAAACTACCTAAAAACAATGCCAAAAAGCGTATAAATTATCCGCTCATCACAACACCAAACTTAAATTGTTGCTTGTCCCCAAGCAACTAAAAATCAATTAGGATAAAAGAAGAGAATATACTATAAATTCCAAAATATCAATGAATATTAATTCTAATTAGATGAGCGGGACTTGTAGCTTTTTGCTTCTGAACTGTTTTGGCATCTCACTTTTTCCTTTGAAGTTTAGAATGATTGGCTTCTCTAGGAACTTAGAATTTCGGATAGTGTTATTGATTCTCCTAGTTAAGTATGTTGATTCTTGAACACAGCTACTTTTATGAGTCTTGGCCGTGGCCCTAAGCATTTTGTTTTCCAGTATTACCACCGGATACATAAATGCCACAGACACATGACTGGGTGAACCTTTTCAGATTGTGACTCAGCTTTGCTAGAGTCCCCATTTAGAGGTGTCCAGAGCTCTTAAGAACACTCTTTTGCTTTGGATCATGACTTTAACCACTTAGTCTCAAGCTTTTCACTTGGACCTTCATGACACAAGCACATGGTTAGGGACAGCTTGATTTTGCCGCTTAGGCCTGGATTTTATTTCCTTGGGCCCTCCTATCCATTGATGCTCAAAGCCTTGGATCCTTTTTACCCTTGCCTTTTGGTTTTAAGGGCTATTGGCTTTTTCTGCTTGCTTTTTCTTTTTCTTTCTATTTTATTTTTTTCGCCATTTTTTTCGCAAGCTTTTGCTTTTTCACTGCTTTTTCTTGCTTCAAGAATCAATTTTATGATTTTTCAGATCATCAATAACATTTCTCTTAGTTCATCATTCTTTCAAGAGCCAACAATTTTAACATTCATAAACAACAAGATCAAAAATATGCACTATTCAAGCATTCATTCAGAAAACAAAGAGTATTGTCACCACGTCAATATAATTAAACTAAATTCAAGGATAATTTCAAAACTCATGTACTTCTTGTTCTTTTGAATTAAAATATATTTCAATTAAGAGAGGTGAAGAATTTATGGAATTTATTCATAGCTTTAAGACATAGTTACTACATACTAATGATCATGAAGTAGAGACACAAAACATAGATAAATATGTAACATAAAAATCGAAAAACAGAAAAATATAAGAACAAGGAATGAGTCCACCTTAGTGGCGTCTTCTTCTCTAAGGACCAACAATGTCCTTAAGCTCTTCTATGTCCCTTCCTTGCCTTTGTTGCTCCTCCCTCATTGCTCTTTGATCTTCTCTTATTTCATGGAGAATGATGGAGTACTCTTGATGTTCCACCCTTAATTGTTCCACATTGTAACTCAAATCTTCTAAGGAAGTGTTGATTTGTTCCCAATAGTTGTTGGGAGGAAAGTACATCCCTTGAGGCATCTCCAGGATTTCTTGATGATGAGCTTCCTCATGCGTCCCTTGGGCACCATGAGTGGGCTCTCTTGTTTGCTCCATCCTTTTCTTAGTGATGGGCTTATCCTCCTCAATGAGGATGTCTCCTTCTATGATAACTCCAGCTGAGTAACATAGATGGCAAATAAGATGAGGAAAAGCTAGCCTTGCCAAAGTAGAGGACTTATCGGCTATTTTGTAGAATTCATGGGAGATGAATTCATGAACTTCTACTTCCTCTCCAATCATGATACTATGAATCATGATGGCCCGATCCACAGTGACTTCAGATCGATTGCTAGTGGGGATGATGGAGCGTTGAATGAACTCCAACCATCCTCTAGCCACAGGCTTGAGGTCCAGTCTTCTTAGTTGAACCGGCTTGCCTTTGGAGTATCTTTTCCATTGAGCTCCTTCCACACATATGTCCATAAGGACTTGGTCCAACCTTTGATTAAAGTTGACCCTTCTAGTGTAGGGGCGTGCATCTCCTTGCATCATGGGTAAGTTAAATGCCAACCTCACATTTTTCGGACTAAAATCTAAGTATTTCTCCCGAACTATTGTAAGATAATTCTTTGGATTCGGGTTCTTACTTTGATCATGGTTCATAGTGATCCATGCATTGGCATAGAACTCTTGAACCATTAAGATTCCGACTTGTTGCATAGGATTGGTTAGGACTTCCCAACCTCTTCTTCGGATTTCATGTCGGATCTCCGGATACTCATTTTTCTTGAGCTTGAAATGGACCTCAGGGATCACTTTCTTCTTGGCCACAACATCATAGAAGTGGTCTTGATGGGCTTTAGAGATGAATCTTTCCATCACCCATGACTCGGAGGTGGAAGCTTTTGTCTTCCCTTTTTCTTTTCTAGAGGATTCTCCGGCCTTGGGTGCCATCAATTGTTATGAAAAAAAAAAGCTTATGCTTTTACCACACCAAACTTAAAATATTGCTCGCCCTCGAGTAAGAGAAGAAAGAAAAGAAGAAGAAGAAGAAGAAAATATAGAGGAGAGGGGGAGAGGTGTATTCGGCCAAGAAGGAGAAGAGAGATTTGTGTTGTGTGAAAATTAAGTAGAATGGAGGGGTATATATAGGGAGGGGGAGGGTAGGTTTGGCCATTTAGGGTGGGTTTGGGTGGGAAAGATTTTTGAATTTTGAAGGTAGGTGGGGTTTATGGGGAAGAGTGGATGGATGTGAGTGGTGAAGGGGGTAATTGGGAAGAGAGATTGAGGTGATTGGTGAAGGTTTTTGGGGAAGAGTTTTTATTGGAAAGAGAGAATGAATGTTGAGAAAGGGGAGAATATGTTAGGTGGGGATCCTGTGGGGTCCACAGATCCTGAGATGATCCTGTGGGGTCCACAGATCCTGAGGTGTCAAGGATTTAGATCCCTGCACCAATTAGGCATGTAAAATGCCTTAGCATACCATTCTGGCGTTTAAACGCCGAAGTGATGCACGTTCTGGGCGTTCAACGCCCATGTGCAGCATGTTTCTGGCGTTGAATGCCAGTTCCATGCTTGTTACTGGCGTTCAGCGCCAGCTTTCCTCAGGGCATATTCCTGGCGTCCAAGCGCCAGGATGTTGCTTGTTTCTGGCGTTCAGCACCAGATCCATGCTCTGTTCTGGTGTTGAACGCCAGCCAGATGCACCTTACTGGCGTTTAAACGCCAGTAAGTCCTTCCTCCAAGGTGTGATTTTTCTTCTGCTGCTTTTGATTCTGTTTTTAATTTTAATATTTTTTTTGTGACTCCTCATGATCATGAACCTACTAAAACACAAAATAACAATAAAATAAAAATAAAATTAGATAAATAAAAATTGGGTTGCCTCCCAACAAGCGCTCTTTTAATGTCACTAGCTTGACAGTGGGCTCTCATGGAGCCTTAGAGAAGTTCAGAGCATGATGAAGGTTTCCCAACACCAAACTTAGAGTTTGAATGTGGCAAACTTAGAGTTTGGTTGTGGCCTCCCAACACCAAACTTAGAGTTTGATTGTGGGGGCTCTTTTTGACTCTGTACTGAGAGAAGCTCTGCATGCTTACTCTCTTTTGTTACAAAGGGATGGCCGTGTGCCTTAAACACAAGGTAGTCTCCATTCAATTGAAGGACTAATTCTCCTATGTTAACATCTATTACAGCCCCTGCTGTGGCTAGGAAAGGTCTTCCAAGGATGATGCATTCATCCTCTTCCTTCCTAGTGTCTAATATTATGAAATCAGCAGGGATGTAAAGGCCTTCAACTTTTACTAACATGTCCTCTACTAATCCATAAGCTTGTCTTACTGACTTGTCTGCCATTTGTAATGAGAATAAGGCAGGTTGTACCTAAATGATCCCTAGTTTCTCCATTACAGAAAGTGGCATAAGATTTATCCCTGACCCCAGGTCACACATAGCCTTGTTAAAGGTCATGGTGCTTATGGTACAGGGTATTGAGAATTTGCCAGGATCTTGTCTCTTTTGAGGTAAGATTTTCTGAACCCATGTATCTAGTTCACTAATGAGCAAGGGAGGTTCACCTTCCCAAGTCTCATTACCAAACAACTTGGCATTCAGCTTCATGATGGCTCCTAGATATTGAGCAACTTGCTCTCTAGTCATATCTTCATCCTCTTCTGAGGAAGAATAGTCTTCAAAGCTCATGAATGGCAGAAGGAGATTTAGTGGAATCTCTATGGTCTCTATATGAGCCTCAGATTCCTTTAAGTCTTCAATAGAGAACTCCTTCTTGCTTGAGAGATGTCCCAGGAGGTCTTCCTCACTAGGATTTTTGTCCTTCTCCTCCCTTGTGCATTCGGCCATATTGATTACATCAATGGCCTTGCACTCTCCTCTTGGATTTTCTTCTGTATTGCTTGGGAGAGTACTGGGAGGAGTTTTAGTGGCTTTCTTACTCAGCTGGCCCACTTGTGCCTCCAAATTTCTGATGGAGGACCTTATTTCACTCATGAAACTTAGAGTGGCTTTAGACAGATCAGAGACTAAATTTGCTAAATTAGAGGGGCTTTGCTCAGAATTCTCTGTCTGTTGCTGAGAAGATGATGGAAAAGGCTTGTTATTGCTGAGCCTGTTTCTTCCACCATTATTAAAGCCTTGTTGAGGCTTTTGTTGATCCTTCCATGAGAAATTTGGATGATTTATCCATGATGAATTATAGGTGTTTCCATAAGGTTCACCCATGTAATTTACCTCTGCTATTGCAGGGTTCTCAGGATCATAAGCTTCTTCAGAAGCTGCCTCTTTAGTACTGTTGGATGCATTTTGCCATCCATTCAGACTTTGAGAGATCATGTTGACTTGCTGAGTTAACACTTTGTTCTGAGCCAATATGGCATTCAGAGCATCAATTTCAAGAACTCCCTTCTTCTGAGGCGTCCCATTATTCACGGAATTCCTCTCAGAAGTGTACATGAATTGGTTATTTGTAACCATGTCAATAAGTTCTTGAGCTTCTGAAGGCATTTTCTTTAGGTGAATGGATCCACCTGCAGAATAGTCCAATGACATCTTGGAAAACTCAGATAGACCATAATAGAATGTATCTAATTTGGTCCATTCTGAAAACATGTCAGAAGGACACTTTTTGGTCATCTGCTTGTATCTTTCCCAAGCTTCATAGAGGGATTCATCAGCTTTTGAGGAGGAAAGAATTTATCCAAGAAGGCCATGACCAGCTTATCCCAGGAGTCCAGGCTATCTTTAGGTTGTGAGTCCAACCATGTTCTAGCTCTGTCTCTTACAACAAAAGGGAAAAGCATGAGCCTGTAGACTTCAGGATCTACTCCATTCGTCTTTACAGTCTCACAAATCTGCAAGAACTCAGTTAAAAACTGGTAAGGATCTTCAGATGGAAGTCCATAAAACTTGCAGTTCTGTTGCATTAGAGCAACTAATTGAGGTTTCAGCTCAAAATTGTTTGCTCCAATGGCCAGAATGGAGATGCTTCTTCCATCAAATTTGGACGTTGGTTTAGTGAAATCACCTAGCATTCTCCTTGCATTATTGTTGTTGGGTTCGGCTGCCATTTCCTTCTCTTGTTCAAAAATTTCAGAAAGGTTGTCTCTGGATTGTTGTAATTTAGCTTCTCTTAATTTCCTCTTCAGAGTCCTTTCAGGTTCAGGATCAGCTTCAACAAGAATTCCTTTTTCCTTGTTTCTGCTCATATAGGGA
The DNA here is from genome assembly GCF_014773155.1 of Arachis stenosperma. NCBI lineage: Eukaryota > Viridiplantae > Streptophyta > Magnoliopsida > Fabales > Fabaceae > Arachis > Arachis stenosperma. Next base: position 64,483,254 of record NC_080377.1, on the reverse strand, counting down.
AGAAGAGAACAAGAAAAGAAAGAGGAATCCTCTATGTCACAGTATAGAGATTCCTTTATGTTAGTAGAAGAAGAAAGGGAATAGGAGTGAAGAAGAGTGAATAGGTAGGGGCAGTGATTTGAGATGAAGAGAGGTGAAGAGAAGTGTTAGTAAATAAATAAATAAATAGAAAAAAAGAAAGGATAGAGAATTTCGAAAATAATTTTGAAAAAGTAGTTAGTGATTTTCGAAAATTAAAGATAAGATATAATTAAAATTAAAATTTAAAACAATTAGTTAATTTAAAAAGAATTTTGAAAAAGGGGTGAGATATTTTCGAAAATTAGAGAGGGAAAAGTAGTTAGGTGGTTTTGAAAAAGATAAGAAACAAACAAAATGTCAAATAGTTAGTTGAAAAAGATATTAAAATCAAATTTGAAAAGATAAAAAGATAAGAAGTTAGATAAGATATTTTGAAATCAAATTTTTGAAAAAGATAAAATTTTGAAAAAGATATGATAAAAAGATAATATAAGAAGATATGATAAAAAGATAAGATTGAAAAAGATTTAATTTTTAAAATTAAAATTAATTACTTAACTAACAAGAAACTAAAAGATATGGTTCTAGAATTTAAAGATTGAACCTTTCTTAACAAGAAAGTAACAAACTTCAAATTTTTGAATCAATCATATTACTTGATAGTATAATTTTCGAAAATAAAGATAAAACTTAAGAAAAAGATTTTTGAAAAATATTTTAAAGAATTTTCGAAAATTAATAAGAAAAAAAAGGAAAACATTTAATTTTTGAAAAAGTTTTGAAAAGATAAGATTTTTAAAATTGAAAATTTGACTTGACTTGTAAGAAACAACTAATTTTAAAAATTTTTGATCAAGTCAACCCAAAATTTCGAAAATTTGAAGGGAAATAAGGAAAAGATATTTTTTTATTTTTGAATTTTTAATGAGGAGAGAGAAAAATACTAAAATGGCCCAAAACATGAAAATTTTGGATCAAAACACATGATGCATGCAAGAACACTATGAATGTCAAGATGAACACCAAGAACACTTTGAAGATCATGATGAACATCAACAACATATTTTTGAAAAATTTTTGATGCAAAGAAAACATGCAAGACACCAAACTTAGAAATCTTTAATGCATGGACTCTAACAAACGAAAACTGCATATGAAAAACAACAAACAACACAAAGCAAGAAGACATTAAGATCAAACAAGAAGACTTACCAAGAACAACTTGAAGATCATGAAGAACACTATGAATGCATGAAATTTTTGAAAAATGCAAGGAAAAAAAATTTTTAAGCATGCAATTGACACCAAACTTAAAAATTGACTCAAGACTCAAACAAGAACACAAAATATTTTTGGTTTTTATGATTTTATGATTTTTTTGTATTTTTTATTATTTTTTTCAAAAAATAAATTTTTGAAAAACGAAAATAAAGAAAAAATTTTGAAAACTTTTTTTTTTGAAAGGAAAATAAAAAGAAAATTACCTAATCTGAGCAACAAGATGAACCGTCGGTTGTCCATACTCGAACAATCCCCGGCAACGGCACCAAAAACTTGGTGAGCGAAATTGTTACTCATGCTTAAATTGTTGTTCGAAATTGATTGTCCCTGGTGATGGCGCCAAAACCTGGTGCGTAATACCATGGTCCAAACATAACTTCACAACTTCGCACAACTAACCAGCAAGTGTACTGGGTCGTCCAAGTAATAAACCTTACGTGAGTAAGGGTCGATCCCACAGAGATTGTTGGTATGAAGCAAGCTATGGTCATCTTGTAGATCTCAGTCAAGCTGATTCAAACGTGATTGGATTAGATAATTAAAAGATAAATAAAATAAACAGGAAATAAAGATAAAGTTACTCATGTAATCCAATGGTGGGAATTTCAGATAAGCGTATGGAGATGCTTGTCCCTGTTGAATCTCTGCTTTCCTACTGCTTTCGTCCAATCCTTCTTACTCCTTTCCATGGCAAGCTGTATGTAGGGCATCACTGTTGTCAATGGCTACATCCCATCCTCTCAGTGAAAATGGTCCAAATGCTCTGTCACAGCATGGTTAATCATCTGTCGGTTCTCAATCAGGTTGGAATAGAATCCCGTGATTCTTTTGCGTCTGTCACTAACGCCCAGCCTTCAGGAGTTTGAAGCTCGTCACACTCATTCAATCCCGGAATCCTACTCGAAATAACACAGACAAGGTTAGACTTTTCGAATTCTCATGAATACCGCCATCAATTCTAGCTTATACCACGAAGATTCTGATTAAGGAATCCAGGAGATATGCGCCCGGTCTAAGGTAGAACGGAAGTGGTTGTCAATCACGCGTGTTCATAGGTGAGAATGATGATGAGTGCCATGGATCATCACATTCATCAATTTGAAGTGCAACGAATATCTTAGAACAGGAATAAATCGAATTGGATGGAAAATAGTAGTAACTGTATTAAAACTTGAGGTACAGTAGAGCTCCACACCCTTAATCTATGATGTGTAGAAACTCCACCGTTGAAAATACATAAGTGAAAGGTGCAGGCATGGCCGAATGGCCAGCCCCCATGATCTGAGAACTAAACGTCCCAAGATGTAACGTGGTCAAAGACCAAACTCTAATAAACTAGTAAAAAGTTCTATTTATACTAAACTAGCTACTAGGGTATACAAAGATAAGTAATTGATGCATAAATTCACTTCCAGGGCCCACTTGGTGTATGTTTGGGCTGAGCTTGATCTATCCACGAGCTGAGGCTTCTCTTGGAGTTGAATGCCAAGTTGTAACGTGTTTTGGGTGTTCAACTCCGGTTCGTGACGTGTTTCTCGCGTTTGACTCCAGACAGCAACATAGAACTGGCGTTGAGCGCCAGTTTACATCATCTAATCAAGAATAAAGTATAGACTATTATATATTGCTGGAAAGCTCTGGATGTCTACGTTCCAACGCCGTTGAGAGCGTGCCATTTGGAGTTCTGTAGCTCCAGCAATTCCATTTCGAGTGCAGGGAGGTCAGATTCCAACAGCATCAGTAGTCCTTTGTCAGCCTCCTATCAGAGTTTTGCTCAGGTCCCTCAATTTCAGCCAGAAAATACCTGAAATCACAGAAAAACACACAAACTCATAGTAAAGTCCAGAAATGTAAATTTAGCATAAAAACTAATGAAAACATCCCTAAAAGTAACTAGATTATATTAAAAACTACCTAAAAACAATGCCAAAAAGCGTATAAATTATCCGCTCATCAGTGGTGTTAGAATTAAACTCTTGGTGGTTGAGATTTGTTGGACTTTTTTGGAGTTCAATTTTAGTGTTTTGATTTTTGTGAAAATCGGCCAAGGTATGGTTTCAATTTTCTTTAGCTAATATGTAATATTTTGTGAAACTTAGGCTAGTGAACCTTAGGATATGATTGAATTGATGATGATTGTTTATGCTTATTAACGTTGGTGATTATTGTTGATGAATATTGATGTTGAGGATGAGTATTGATTATCATTAATGTTGGTGACAATTGATGAAGATTGTGAGTTCAATGATATTAAATTGAGGAATAATGATTATGATGGATTGTGTTAATGGTTGATAGTGTTTTGTGATGATTATGTTGATAATGGTGTTGATAAGGATCTAACGAATTTATTGAGAATGGAATGGTTTAGATAGTTGTATGATTGAGACATGGTTGAAGAATGTTTAGTATGGATTTTGGGTTGTTTTAGTATTATTTGGGTTGTGAGTAAATTTATTTGGCATTATGAGTTTTGAAAGTTAGAGGTTTTTACAAATTTTGGTAAAAACAGATTTTTAACCAACTTCAACAAGGCATAACTTATGCTCCATATCCTCAATTTTGATATAACTTAATTTAAATGAAAGTTAGGTTGGAGAGGTTTAAGATGTTCAAAGAAGGGATGAAAAATATTTTAAAACAAAAACGTTATGCGCATTTGAAGTTTGGTACCAAAATCTGAATTCTACAGCAAACAACATTTTTAAGGACTTTTGGGAGCATGCGTACGTGGACAATGCACGCAACACGAGGATTGGACGCTGCCAAGTACTCTCGCATATGCAACAATGGTATGCGTACATAAAAATGGTATTTTACTGGCATGCCTACGAGACTTGTAACACACAACGCGGGGATTCCATTCTATTTGGGACTCTTGTGTACATGGCTAGGGTCACATGTACGCGACTTTGCCACATTTTAACCCATGCGTACACGAACAAGGGCATACATACGCATGATCCCTGTTTTGCTGAAAACTTATTTTTTTAATATTAACAGTTCCTCTAACTTTCTAAACTTCTTTAATTACTATTTAAGACTCCTAGCTAGTGGTTAGACTTTGAGACTAGTGAAGATGGGTTAAATAACTTAGTTAGATATTTTCTGTTAATAAGTTTAGAAGACGACAACTTAGGCTTGGGAAGTACTGGGGATGGACTAGTTAAGTAAAGTGGTGGAGTGCTATATTAACAATGAATTTGAGAGATTAAATATTGAGGATGGTTATGATGAGTTTTAAACTTGGAAAGGAATGATGAACTTGTTGGATACTGAAAGTGAATCACTGAGCTGTGTAATATTTTTTATTTGTTATAATTTGGTGAGACGCTATACACTTGGTAAGGATGGTGGTTAATCCCACTTGTCGAGGTTGCGGTGTTGATGTAAGGACAGTGGTTAATCCTGCTTACATTGAGATGTGAGCTCTGAGGCATAGTATTCCACTCACATCCTTTCTAGTCACAAGAGTGTGCTCGGACACTATATCCCGTAAGAGTGTGTTATGACACTATATCCTAGGGGCCATATATATACGTGACAGAAAGACGACATCCCAAGGGGATGTATTGGGTTGGCAATTGAACTGACACGTGATATCATGGCCAATAGGACAGGCATTCATCATGTGTATCTTCTGTGTGTTAGCTTGCTTTGCCAAATTGCATCTATTGCCTAAATGTATAACACACTTACTTGCTTCTTGAATTTTCTGCTGTAAATGTATATTACTTGTACTTTACTTGCATGCATTACCTTTGTTTTCTGCTAGGATTGAGAAGGTTTGGTAGGCAGTGGCGATGGGACAGCGGTGTTTCTGTTAGAGTAGAAACCCTTTAAGTTAGATTACCCAGCTTATGGTTTATTATATGTTTCTTTAAGCTTGAAGACTTGTATCGATGTGAAGTTCTAGGATTGTCTTCGGCTTTCTGGAACCTTATATCTTACATATTGGGAACTGTTACCATACTAAGAACCTCCGGTTCTCATACCATATGTTGTTGTTTTCCAGATGTAGGTTGCTACCAACCTCGATGAGTTTGCAAATGGTGACAGAACGGAGGATGGCTCGCTATTGTATTTTGTTTATTTTGCTTTAGTATTCTCTCACTTTTGTATATTTCACTTGTTGCCTTAGGGGCTTAACTTTGAGAGACAGGATGTATCTATTTTCAACTTTAAAAACTCTGTTGTATTCTGTTTGTGCTAGGCGGCCTAAACTCCGCAGGCTGTGTCTAGTTCTCTTTTGTATACTATATATATATATATATATATATATATATATATATATATACACCCTTGTTTATCTTGTATCTATGATCATTACGTGTTTTGTTATCACGTGTGAATGCTTCACGCTTTTGTATCTCTGTTTTCTGCATCTTTGAGCTTTATTCCTTCATCGAGCTTCTAGTATATTATATTCTTTGATCATATATTATAGTATGAGCTTTAGAACTATCGTGGCGCTTTGTCGCCCTTTGCTTTACAGCTATAGGTAAGGCTTAGGGTGATAGGGTGTTACACTTAGTGGCATCAGAGCGGTTTGTCCTCGTAAACCTGAGGGATGGACCAATTGTGCTTCATTGCATACTTTGGGTCATTTTTCTTTCGTACTATTTAGGATATTTGTTTGATATGCATAGTATACTTGTTTGTGAGTGCCTTTTTAAGATAATTGAAACACTGAGCTTGAGATATTGAGACTGATCACCTTGGTATCTATTGTTTGATATAGACAGGACCCTCAATGGTGACTCGCAAGCGAGGTCGGACATGTACATAGAGAGATTATAACGATAACTGGTGCATGAAAATTACACTCACACTATGTAATTCCGCACAACTAACCAGCAAGTGCACTGGGTCGTCTAAGTAATACCTTATGTGAGTAAGGGTCGATCCCACGGAGATTGCCGGCTTGAAGCAAGCTACGGTTATCTTATTATTCTTAGTTAGGATACCAATAGGGTTCTTTAGTTTCAGATGTAAAAAGTGAAAGAGTATGAAATGAGTATTTGTTACGCAGTAATGGAGAATGTGTTGGAGTTTTGGAGATGCTTTCTCTTCTGAATCTCTGCTTTCTCCCTGTCTTCTTTTTCACGCACGCAAGGTTCCTCCAATGGCATGTTGTGTGTTGATGGATCACCATTGTCAATGGCTACCATCCGTCCTCTCAGTAAAAATGGTCCAGGTGCGCTGTCACCACACGGCTAATCATCTGTCGGTTCTCACTCATGCTGGGATAGGATCCATTGATCCTTTTGCGTCTGTCACTACGCCCAACCCTTGTAAGTTTGAAGCTCGTCACAGTCATTCAATCCCTGAATCCTACTCGGAATACCACAGATAAGGTTTAGACTTTCCGGATTCTCAAGAATGCTGCCAATGGATTCTAGCTTATACCACGAAGATTCTGATTAAGAAATCCAAGAGATACTCATTCAATCGAAGGTAGAACGGAGGTGGTTGTCAGGTACGTGTTCAAAGATTGAGAATAGTGATGAGTGTCACGGGTCATCACATTCATCATATTGAAGTGTGAATGAACATCTTAGCGAGAAACAAGCGTGTTTGAATAGAAAACAGAAATAAGTGCATTAATTCATCGAGACGCTGCAAAGCTCCTGTAACAACCCTAGTTTTTGAAAATCAAATAATTAGTTATTTGTGATTTATTTTAAGAAAATTATTTTGCTAAAGGTGGTTAAATAGCGTTTCATGATAATTGAAGTTTAAATTAATTAGAATAATTGTATAATTTAATTTATATAAATTCTATTTTAAATGAATTATGTTATTAATTTGAACTCCTAGAAATTATTTTATTAGACATGATTAGATTAATATTTATAAATACTTTAAGTTTAAGTCAATTAATATTTATGTACAATTTTTATTATGATTAATTACTTTATAAATTGAAATTAAAGTTTCAGAGATAGGAAAATAATAGAGATTTGTATGATTTAATCTAGAAAATTGATATTTGAATTTAAATTGTACTTTACAAAATATAATTGACTTGTTCATTTTATAATGTAAATTAAAAATAATTGATTTAACTTAGCAATATGTTGATAAATAGTGTTCCTAAATATTTTTAATAGATTATATTTGATTCTAAAATTATTCTACTATTCAATTTTATCAAAATATCTATTCATACCTATCCATATTACTTTATAAAATCCCTAATTCCCAAACTGAATCACAAACCCTAATTCCCAAATTGGAAAACCCTAACCCTAGGCCCTCTCACCACATCTGCAGCCCACCCCCCTTTCACCCCTTCAGCAACCATTTCAGAAAATAGGAAATTAGAGAGGGAGAGTAAGGGAACGGAGAAGAGAAGGGAGGGGCGGGGGACTGTCCGCCGTCACTGCTGCCGTACTGGAACACGCCGTCGCCGCCGATGCAGAGAGGAGGATGAGGTACCGCCGTGTTCTTCGCCGCCGCTGTCGAGCAGACCCGTTCGAGAGGAGAGAGTGCCGCGAGCCAGGGACGACGTGAAGAAGAGGAGTCGTCGCACCCAACCGCTGTGTAGCTCGCCATCACCGCCGTTCCGTCTATGAAACCTGAGCTCGTGTTGTCGTCCTGAGCTTCGGAGCCGCCGTGGAGGACGAGACGTGTGAGAAAGGAGACGCGCAGGGAAGGAACCATTCCTCTGCCGCCGCTATCGCCGGAATTCCTGGTCGCCGTCGTCGTTCATGGTGAGTCAGTTAAGTCATAGCCATGAGAACCACTACCTCTGAACCCCAGTTGTTCTGTTGCAATCCTGTATTTTCCTCTGATATTCTCGACCCTGTTCTGCTTCTCTTTTGTTTTGTCGTTCTTATTTCGTTGGTGTCCCCGCTGTTCTAACCGATTGGATTGGTGCTGCTACTGCTAAGACGTATGCTCTGCTCTCTGGTTTCTGTTTTCCCGAGTACCAGAGCTGCTGTTCCATTCCTGTATTTCTTTTGGTAAGATAGGTTTTGTTCTACAATCAATATTCTAATTACTGCTCCTTTGATGATCTGTTCTGTTTTACCCTTGCATTTGCTTCAGCCTCTATTAAATTCCCTTTCAAAATTGTTGTTGCTGTTACTAGAGTTGTGGGTGATGCCGCTGCCGTTCCAGTTGTATTGGAGTGACTACCTGCCACAAATTGGGGATAAAGGAAATTGTTACGTCAAATAATACGATTCCGGCTAATTGAGGTAGGGGATTTAACGTTTTTAATTTAGAATGCCTACCAAGTTATTGGATAAGTGCAAATGGTTAATAATAGTTAAGAATTTCTTAATTGATAAGAATGACTTGAAATGTGTTTGAGAATGGTTAGCTATTGTGATTTTTCTAAGTTATGATTTGAATCAAATGTGGCTTTGATTACTTTGAATTATAATTGAAATTAGATGCGGTTGTGAAATGTGACTGAATTATTGATTCTGACTTGGCTGTGATTGTGGCCGGTTCCACTGTTGTAAGTGATTGATTTGATGATTGTGCGTACTGAATGTGGTAAGGGATAGAATAAATGGTGTTACTTTTGTTGCTGAGCTTGCTGGTGTGAATTGATGAGTTATTGTGTGTTTGAATGATGATGAGTGTATATGGAAAATTACGCTTGGCATAGTGTAGAAAAGAAAAGGTTTGATGATGCTTAAGTACTTGATATCGTGTGAATTATTGATTCTGGGTTCTTGGGCTGTGTTGGCAATGAAGAAAATTTTGAATAATTGGAAAGAGGTTAAATGTGTGATTTTGGAAGGGTTATAAGTTCAAATGTGGTTTTTGACAAGTAAGGTTGTTGAAAATGCTTAAGGCAGAAATTCTGCATACATGACAGTAGAAAGAATCAATTTCTGGGAGCATCCCAGGTCATATACTTGAATGAAACTATTTTTGCATGAAACCTTACTGTGTTTTGAGCATCTCATAAAAAATTCAGAATTTATTGATGAGTATTTTGGGAGGAATGAATTTTTGAAGATTGATGGTTTCTGCAGAAAATTCTGTTTCTTTACTGCAGAAGCACCAACTTCCAACTCACTTAACTTTCAATTTTGGTAAGTATTTGAGCTGAAACCAACGGCATTTTCAAGCTTCCTGTGTCCACAATCTTCATTTTAAATTTCATGTCAATATCCTATTTAACCAAGTAGATATGTTGAAAAGAGTATGGATAACTCACTGGATTTTGGAAACCGAATTCTAAAAGGCATGGCTGTGTTTCTCACTTCATAACTTTTCATATGACATGGTATTAATCTGGAATTTGATTCAATAAAAAGCTAAAAGAGTCTAGTTTGAGATCGTGAATTTTGAAAGGCATTGGGTGAAAACTGGATTTTTAAGGAATTTACCAAACTTACTACTTGCTGCTGTTTTTCTGCATTTTCTTAGGAAGCAATAACAGAATTTTAAGAGAGATGGTACAAGTTTTTATTGTGACCAAATTACCTCAACACCAAGTTTCTTGGAATACTAGTTTATTGAGTTTAATTTTGAAAGAATCCTATGATAAATGAAAGTTAGTTACGAATTGAGGAGGTGAAAGTTGAATTGGTGGGTTATGTGGGAATTGTGGATTATGACTGAACTGTTGGCTATTGTAAATTGTGAATTTTCTGACTGATTTGAGAACCTCTTATTTGGTAATTGTTGAAAAGGGGCTGTGATTTGTTGAGAAAGAGGGAACCCGTAAGGGTGGCTAAGTCCGAGTTTTAGGGGAGGTGCTGCCGGAATTTTGTAAAATCTGAGGTTTTACTTGAAAAAGTTATTTTAGAAGGTTTGAATTTGGAAAGTTATGTTATTTAAGTTTTATCTATTGATTAAAGTATTATGTATGGGCTGAATTTATTATGAAAACAATTTTATTTAGGTAAGAGAAAAATTATACTATTTTGAATTTGAATTACCAAGGTTTATGTTCAAGTTTGAATTATTTATAAAAGAAGTTATGGTTTGAGATTTATTCAATATGAAGAGAGTTATGCTTGGGGTTTGAAATAAAGGATTACTTTTTAGAAGTTTAATGAATATATATATAATATTTGAATTTGAATGGTAAAGAGAGAGATATTGTATAAAAATATGTAACTGGAGATGAATAATGAGAATGATAACCTACGATGATAATTACATTGATTCTTTTGAGGAAAAGTATTCAGTTTATGAAATTGTTGGCAAGGACGTGGGTTTTGTCCCGCTTGCGTATTTATGATTATAAAAGAGAATAAAAGCAGAGGACCTGTTGAAAGGTCATTTGTTGCTTGAGGCAACCCAAGAGATATTGATTTGTTGCTTGAGGCAACTCCTGAGATGTTTATGTGATGATCTGCTGCGTGAAGGCAGTCAGATAGATGGTGGTACGACCACTGAAAACGCTTTCCTGGGATACCTTGCTATAATGCTTTGCTGTAAGACAGAGGTTGCTTACAGAGGTATCAAGATTAGAGTGCTCCTGTAAGTCAGAGGTTGCTTACAGTGAGTGTGTTGTTGCACCTGTAAGACAAAGGTTGCTTACAGTGTGTTGGGCGTATATTGGCTAATAAGTGCCGCCCTGCAAGACAAAGGTTGCTTGCAGTGGATACCCTGCAAGACAAAGGTTGCTCGCAGTGGTTATTGCCAACAGGAAAGCCTTATCCAGACAAAGGTTACTGGGTAACGTCGGGAGCGGGTATGTAACCGACAAATGAGCTCATTACCTGCACTAGGGCTAGACATACATCATCCTTGTGTGTGCATTTGCATTTGATTGGGTTTGCTCGTTGTACTTTCCTGTGATTGTGCTGTTTGCCTTGCTGTGACTTGTTTGTGTGCTGAATTGAATCTTTTGTTAGTGCTATTAGTTGGTGAATGTACGATGATGATTAAGAATTGACGTTGTGATTGAAAATTAACTGTGGTTGAAAAATGTTTAAAGTGACCAGTTTTATATTTTAGAATTTGTTTTGGAGCTTAGATTTTTGAAAGAGGTAAATAATTAGTAAAGTAAGACCAAAAGAATAGTATTTTCAAAAGAGTTTGACAAAAATATAGTTTCCTTGAGTATATTAATTATTTGCATTCTATTTCATTACTTTTACGGCATTCCCATTCCCTACTGAGAACGTGTGGTTTGTTCTCACCCCAAAATCCTCCACCTTTTCAGTGACATAGGTTCGAAGACTCCGTTTGAAGCTGCAGGCGATTATAGATCTTATTTATGAGTTAAGTTTATGACTTGAGTTATTTTCATAGAATTTTCCTCGCCCTTGTTACTTTGATTTTTATTTTATAAAGAGGGATAGGATTTGTATGTGAGTTTTATTTGAAATCTTTTGTATGACAGATATTATTATTAATAATTATGTAATTATTATTACTTGGTAATGCTTGCTAGATGATTTTAATTATCAAAAACAAAATTTTCTGGTATTTTTACTAAAACTGAATCGCGATATCGAACTAGAGGCTCAATAGTAAATAGTTAATAAAGGAAGGCAGGTTGGTAACGCCTTACTTTCGGTACGATCATGACGTTTTGGAAGTTGGGTCGTTACAATATGGTATCAGAGCAGTTCGTTCCTGTTAGAGCCTTGGGAATGGACTGACTATGCTTCACTGCATACTCTGAGTGTCTGTCATGCTTTGTGACTTGTTCTGATAACAAGAGTTTGTGTTTTATTTGCATGACTGTCTGATGATTAACGCTGTTAGTTTGCCATTGCATGCCTCATGGTATTAGGTCTGGCCAACTTAGTACTAATGATTTATGTATATGGGAACACTAATGGGTTATCATAGACGAAATAGAAGAATAGGTAATGCGATTTACAGGGTTTGGGAGCGTTAGAGGTTATGAAGTTAGCTTCGATTCGACGTATAATCTTTATTCGTGCCACATGAACTCGTGCCATCTTTTTCTTAGTTGTTTTCATTGGAATTCTCATGTTTGAATTTCCTTCTTAGAATGTGATTTGCTTGTTTCCCAACCATATTTTGTCATTCTTGTATACCTTTGCTTGCCTATAAATCTGATTGCTTACATAACTCTTTGAATATCCATTCTTGACAATGCCTATACTTCGGTTCGTATACTCTGTTTTCTTTGATTTCAGTTTGAACTTATTTTATTCTAACAATTTTCGAGGACGAAAATTTTTCTAAGGTGGGTAGAATGTAACAACCCTAGTTTTTGAAAATCAAATAATTAGTTATTTGTGATTTATTTTAAGAAAATTATTTTGCTAAAGGTGGTTAAATAGCGTTTCATGATAATTGAAGTTTAAATTAATTAGAATAATTGTATAATTTAATTTATATAAATTCTATTTTAAATGAATTATGTTATTAATTTGAACTCCTAGAAATTATTTTATTAGACATGATTAGATTAATATTTATAAATACTTTAAGTTTAAGTCAATTAATATTTATGTACAATTTTTATTATGATTAATTACTTTATAAATTGAAATTAAAGTTTCAGAGATAGGAAAATAATAGAGATTTGTATGATTTAATCTAGAAAATTGATATTTGAATTTAAATTGTACTTTACAAATATAATTGACTTGTTCATTTTATAATGTAAATTAGAAATAATTGATTTAACTTAGCAATATGTTGATAAATAGTGTTCCTAAATATTTTTAATAGATTATATTTGATTCTAAAATTATTCTACTATTCAATTTTATCAAAATATCTATTCATACCTATCCATATTACTTTATAAAATCCCTAATTCCCAAACTGAATCACAAACCCTAATTCCCAAATTGGAAAACCCTAACCCTAGGCCCTCTCACCACATCTGCAGCCCACCCCCCTTTCACCCCTTCAGCAACCATTTCAGAAAATAGGAAATTAGAGAGGGAGAGTAAGGGAACGGAGAAGAGAAGGGAGGGGCGGGGGACTGTCCGCCGTCACTGCTGCCGTACTGGAACACGCCGTCGCCGCCGATGCAGAGAGGAGGATGAGGTACCGCCGTGTTCTTCGCCGCCGCTGTCGAGCAGACCCGTTCGAGAGGAGAGAGTGCCGCGAGCCAGGGACGACGTGAAGAAGAGGAGTCGTCGGACCCAACCGCTGTGTAGCTCGCCATCACCGCCGTTCCGTCTATGAAACCTGAGCTCGTGTTGTCGTCCTGAGCTTCGGAGCCGCCGTGGAGGACGAGACGTGTGAGAAAGGAGACGCGCAGGGAAGGAACCATTCCTCTGCCGCCGCTATCGTCGGAATTCCTGGTCGCCGTCGTCGTTCATGGTGAGTCAGTTAAGTCATAGCCATGAGAACCACTACCTCTGAACCCCAGTTGTTCTGTTGCAATCCTGTATTTTCCTCTGATATTCTCGACCCTGTTCTGCTTCTCTTTTGTTTTGTCGTTCTTATTTCGTTGGTGTCCCCGCTGTTCTAACCGATTGGATTGGTGCTGCTACTGCTAAGACGTATGCTCTGCTCTCTGGTTTCTGTTTTCCCGAGTACCAGAGCTGCTGTTCCATTCCTGTATTTCTTTTGGTAAGATAGGTTTTGTTCTACAATCAATATTCTAATTACTGCTCCTTTGATGATCTGTTCTGTTTTACCCTTGCATTTGCTTCAGCCTCTATTAAATTCCCTTTCAAAATTGTTGTTGCTGTTACTAGATGGTGGACGAAATTGTGATCACATTATATGTTTCTTGGATTTTGGATGAAGGCTTCTAAGGGGCAGCACCTGTGTGAGGTTTTCTTTATTTGAAGTCACAACTCCGTTCAACTAACCAGCAAGTGTACTGGGTCGTCCAAGTAATAACCTTACGTGAGTAAGGGTCGAATCCACAGAGATTGTTGGTATGAAGCAAGCTATGGTCACCTTGCAAATCTCAGTTAGGCAGATTAAAGGGTAATAGTGATAATTGGATTGTTAAATAAAAAGGAATAATAAAAAGGATAGAGATACTTATGTAGATTCATTGGTAGGAATTTCAGATAAGCGGAATGGAGGTGCTGTAGAGCTCACGGACGCCTGCTCTCCTATTCCTTCTATTCAATCTTCTTACTCCTTTCCATGGCAAGCTTTGTATAGGGGTTCACTATCAGCTGTGGCTACTTTCATTCCTCTCGGGGAAATAACCTGTGCGGCTGTCACTCGCACAGCTAACCAGTCTGGAGGCATCACCCATGGTTGATAGCTACATCCCATCCTCGCAGTGAAAGCTAATGCACGCACTCTGTCACAGTACGGCCAATCACCGGTTGGTTCCCGCTCCTACTGGAATAGAATCCCTCTTTTGCGTTTGTCACTAACGCCCAGCAGGTTAAAGTTTGAAGCACGTCACAGTCATTCAAGAACGGAATCCTACTCGGAATACCACAGACAAGGTGAGACTTTCCGGATTCCCAGGATCCTACTCGGAACACCACAGACAAGGTTGGACTTTCCGGATCCAGATAAATGCCGCCATCTATCTAGCTTATACCACGAAGATTCTGTTGGGGAATCTAAGAGATACACATTCAAGCCTGTGTTGCATGTAGAACGGAAGTGGTTGTCAATCACGCGCGTTCATCAGTGAGAATAATAATGAGGGTTATTAACTCATCACATTCATCATGTTCTTGGGTACGAATGAATATCTTGGAATAAGAATAAAAGAGGAATTGAATAAAAGAAAATAGAACTTCATTAATCTTTGAGGTACAGCAGAGCTCCACACCCTTAATCTATGGTGTGCAGAAACTCCACTGTTGAAAATACATAAGCAAGAAGTCCAGGCATGGCCGAATGGCCAGCCCCCTAAACGTGATCACAGGATAGAAGAATACAATCCCGGATTGTCTAATACAATAGTAAAAGGTCCTATATATACTAGACTAGCTACTAGGGTTTACATGAGTAAGTAATTGATGCATAAATCCACTTCCGGGGCCCACTTGGTGTGTGCTTGGGCTGAGCTTGATAAATCCACGAGCTAAGGCATTTCTTGGCGTCAAACTTCAGGTTATGACGTGTTTTGGGCGTTTGACTCCGGATCATGACGTTTTTCTGGCGTTTTACTCCAGACAGCAGCATGAACTTGGCGTTTAACGCCAAGTTACGTCATCATTCTTCGAATAAAGCATGGACTATTATATATTGCTGGAAAGCCCTGGATGTCTACTTTCCAACGCCATTGAGAGCGCGCCATTTGGAGTTCTGTAGCTCCAGAAAATCCATTTCGAGTGCAGGGAGGTCAGAATCCAACAGCATTAGCAGTCCTTTTGTCAGCCTTTTTCAGAGTTTTGCTCAAATCCCTCAATTTCAGTCAGAATTTACCTGAAATCACAGAAAAACACACAAACTCATAGTAAAGTCCAGAAATGTGAATTTAACATAAAAACTAATGAAAACATCCCTAAAAGTAGCTCAAACTTACTAAAAACTATATAAAAACAATGCCAAAAAGCGTATAAATTATCCGCTCATCACAACACCAAACTTAGATTGTTGCTTGTCCCCAAGCAACTGAAAATCAAATAGGATAAAAAGAAGAGAATATACTATAAAGTCCAAAATATCAATGAATATTAATTTAATTATATGAGCGGGGCTTGTAGCTTTTTGCTTCTGAACAGCTTTGGCATCTCACTTTTCCTTTGTAGTTTAGAGGTATTGGCGTCTCTGGGGGAATTTAGAATTTGGGATAGTGTTATTGACTTTCTTAGTGAAGCATGTTGATTCTTGAACACAGCTACTCATGAGTCTTGGCTGTGGCCCTAAGCATTTTGTCTTCCAGTATTACCACCAGATACACAAATGCCACAGACACATAACTGGGTGAACCTTTTCAGATTGTGACTTAGCTTTGCTAAAGTCCCCAATTAGTGGTGTCCAGAGCTCTTAAGCACACTCTTTGCTTTGGATCACGACTTTAACCACTCAGTCTCAAGCTTTTCACTTGGACCTTCATGACACAAGCACATGGTTAGGGACAGCTTTGATTTAGCCGCTTAGGCCCGGATTTAATTTCCTTGGGCCCTCCTATCCATTGATGCTCAAAGCCTTGGATCCTTGCTTTTAGAATTTTCGCCTCTTTTTTTTTTTTTTTTTTTCACTGCTTTTTCTTGCTTCAAGAATCAATTTCATGATGTTTTTCAGATCATCAATAACATTTCTCTTTGTTCCTCATTCTTTCAAGAACCAACAATTTTAAACACTCATAAACAACAAGATCAAAAGACATATGCACTGTTCAATCATTCATTGAGAAGACAAAAATTATTGCCACTACATCAATACAATTAAACTAAATTCACTAATAATTTCGAAAATTATGTACTTCTTGTTCTTTTGAATTAAAACATTTTTCTTTTAAGAGAGGTGAAGGACTAATGGGTTTTATTTCATAGCTTTAAGGCATGGTTTACATACTAATGATCATGAAGTAGAGACACAAAAACATAAATAAACATAGCATTAAAAACCGAAAACAGAAAGAAATAAAGAACAAGGAATGAATCCACCTTAGTGGCGTCTTCTTCTTGAAGGACCAATGATGTTCTTCAACTCTTCTATGTCCCTTCCTTGCCTTTGTTGCTCCTCCCTCATTGCTCTTTGATCTTCTCTTATTTCTTGGAGAGTGAGGGCGTGTTCATGGTGTTCCACCCTTAATTGTTCAACATTATGGCTCAAATCTTCCAAGGAGGTGCTAAGTTGCTCCCAATAGTTGTTGGGAGGAAAGTGCATTCCATGAGGCATTTGTTGATGATGCACTTCCTCATGTTCTTCTTGGAGGCCGTGAGGAGCTTCCCTTGTTTGCTCTATCCTTTTCTTGGTGATGGGCTTGTCTTCTTCAATGGAGACATCTCCATCTATGATAACTCCAGCTGAATAACATAGATGGCATATGAGGTGAGGGAATGCTAGCCGTGCCATGTATGAAGGCTTGTCAGCTATTTTGTAGAGTTCATTGGCTATGACTTCATGAACCTCTACTTCCTCTCTAATCATGATGCTATGGATCATGATGGCCCGATCCACAGTAACTTCAGATCGGTTGCTTGTAGGGATGATGGATCTTTGGATGAACTCCAACCATCCTCTAGCTACGGGCTTGAGGTCCAGTCTTCTTAGTTGGACCGGTTTGCCTTTGGAGTCTACTCTCCATTGGGCGCCTTCCACACAAATATCCATTAGGACTTGGTCCAACCTTTGGTTAAAGTTGACCCTTCTTGTGTAGGGGCGTTCATCACCTTGCATCATGGGTAAGTGAAACGCCAACCTCACATTTTCCGGACTGAAATCCAAGTATTTCCCCCTAACCATTGTGAGATAATTCTTTGGGCTTGGGTTCATACTTTGGTCATGGTTTCTAGTGATCCATGCATTGGCATAGAACTCTTGAACCATGAGAATTCCGACTTGTTGCATGGGGTTGGCTAAGACTTCCCAACCTCTTCTTTGAATTTCATGTCGGATCTCCGGATACTCATTTTTCTTGAGCTTGAAAGGGACCTCAGGGATCACTTTCTTCTTTGCCACAACATCATAGAAGTGGTCTTGATGGCTTTTGGAGATGAACCTCTCCTTCTCCCATGACTCGGAGGAAGAAGCTTTTGCTTTCCCTTTTCCTTTTCTTGAGGAAATTCCGGTCTTGGGTGCCATTGATGGTGAATGAAAATCAAAAAGCTTAGGCTTTTTACCACACCAAACTTAAAATTTGCTTGTCCCCAAGCAAAAAAGAAAAGAAGAGTAGAAGAAGAAGAAGAAAATATGGTAGAGAGGGAGAAGAGAGGGTTCGGCTATGTGGGGGAATGTGGGGTTGTGTTGTGTGAAAATGTAAAAGAAAAGAAGGGTATTTATAGGGAGGGGGGAGGGTATAGGTTCGGCCAATTTGGGTGGGAAGGGGTGGGAAATTGAATTTGAATTTGATGGAGGTAGGTGGGGTTTTGGGGAAAAGGAGGTTGATGTGAATGGTGAATGGGGTAATTGGGAAGAGGAGTTGAGGTGATTGGTGAAGGTTTTTGGGAAAGGTGACATTGGGAATGAGATTTGGATTGGGAGAGTGTGAATAGGATTAAAAGGGAAGGTGGGAATATGGTAGGTGGGGATCCTGTGGGGTCCACAGATCCTGAGGTGAGGACAAATACCATTCCTTCACCATATAGGCATGTAACATGCCTTCATGCATCATTCTGGCGTTCAAACGCCCATTGGTGCATGTTCTGGGCGTTAAACGCCCATGTTATGCTTGTTTCTGGCGTTCAGCGCCAGATTGTCCTCTGTGTGCGCATTCTGGCGTTAAACGCCAGGTTGTTGCTTGTTTTGGGCGTTCAGCGCCAGAAAGATGCTCTGTTCTGGCGTTGAACGCCAGCCAGATGCTCTTTCTGGGCGCTGAACGCCAGCCCGTGCGTCCTCCAGGGTGAAAATTTTTTTCTTCTGTTTTTGACTCTGTTTTTAATTTTTTTGATTTTTTTCGTGACTCCTCATGATCATGTACCTAATTCAACACAAAAATAACACCAAAATAAAATAAAATAAAATTAGAAAAATAAAATTGGGTTGCCTCCCAACAAGCGCTTCTTTAATGTCAATAGCTTGACAGTGGCTCTCATGGAGCCACAAGGTGATCAGGTCAACTTAAGTGTGGTATTCCCAACACCAAACTTAAAGTTTGGATATGGGGTTTGGACACCAAACTTAGAGTTTGGTTGTGGCTTCACAACACCAAACTTAGAGTTTGACTGTGTGGGCTCTTCTTGACTCTGAACTGAGAGAAGCTCTTCATGCTTGCTCTCTTTTGTCACAGAGGGATAGCCATGTGCTTGAAACACAAGATATTCTCCATTCAATTGAAGGACTAATTCACCTCTGTTGACATCTATCACAGCTCCTGCTGTGGCTAGGAAAGGTCTTCCTAGGATGATGCATTCATCATCTTCCTTCCTAGTGTTTAGGATTATGAAATCAGTAGGGATGTAAAGGCCTTCAACCTTTACTAGCACGTCCTCTACTAACCCATAAGCTTGTCTCACTGACTTGTCTGCCAGTTGTAATGAGAACAAGGCAGGTTGTACCTCAATGATTCCCAGCTTCTCCATTACAGAGAGTGGCATAAGATTTATCCCTGACCCAAGATCACATAGAGCTTTTTCAAAGCTCATGGTGCCAATGGTGCAAGGTATTAAGAACTTGCCAGGATCTTGTTTCTTTTGAGGTAGAGTTCTCTGAATCCAAGTATCTAGTTCACTAATGAGCAAGGGAGGTTCACTTTCCCAAGTCTCATTACCAAACAGCTTGGCATTCAGCTTCATGATAGCTCCTAAGTATTGAGCAACTTGCTCTCCAGTCACATCTTCATTCTCTTCAGAGGGTGAATATTCTTCAGAGCTCATGAATGGCAGAAGGAGATTTAAAGGAATCTCTATGGTCTCTAGATGAGCCTCATATTCCTCAGGATCCTTAATAGGAAACTCCTTCTTGCTTGAAGGACGTCCCAGGAGGTCTTCCTCACTGGGATTTTCGTCCTCTTCCTCCTTGGTGCATTCGGCCACTTTGATTAAATCAATGGCCTTGCACTCTCCTCTTGGATTCTCTTCTGTATTACTTGGGAGAGTACTGGGAGGAGTGTCAATGACTTTCTTACTCAGCTGGCCCACTTGTGCCTCCAAATTTCTAATGGAGGATCTTGTTTCATTCATGAAACTGAAAGTGGCTTTTGACAGATCAGAGACTATATTGGCTAAATTAGAATTATTTTGTTCAGAGTTCTCTGTCTGTTGCTGAGAAGATGATGGATATGGCTTACTATTATTCAGCCTGTTGCGTCCACCATTGTTAAAACCTTGTTGAGGTTTTTGTTGATCCTTCCATGAGAATTTTGGATGATTTCTCCATGATGAGTTATAGGTGTTTCCATAAGGTTCACCTAAGTAATTAACCTCTGCCATGGCAGGGTTCTCAGGATCATAAGCTTCTTCAGAAGCTACCTCTTTAGGACTGTTGGATGCATGTTGCAATCCATTCAGATTTTGAGAGATCATGTTGACCTGTTGAGTCAACACTTTGTTCTGAGCCAATATGGCATTCAGAGCATCAATTTCAAGAACTCCTTTCTTCTGAGGTACCCCATTGTTCACGGAATTCCTCTCAGAGGTGTACATGAACTGGTTGTTTGCAACCATGTCAATGAGTTCTTGAGCCTCTTCAGGCGTTTTCTTCAGGTGAATAGATCCACCTGCAGAGTGGTCCAATGACATTTTCGAAAATTCAGAGAGACCATAATAGAATATATCTAATATGGTCCATTCAGAAAACATGTCAGATGGACATCTCTTGGTCAGCTGCTTGTATCTTTCCCAAGCTTCATAGAGGGATTCACCATCTTTTTGTTTGAAGGTTTGAACATCCACTCTCAGCTTGCTCAGCTTTTGAGGAGGAAAGAACTTGTCTAAGAATGCAGTGACAAGCTTATCCCATGAGTCCAGGCTATCCTTGGGTTGAGAATCCAACCATACTCTAGCTCTGTCTCTTACAGCAAAAGGGAAAAGCAAGAGTCTGTAGACTTCAGGATTAACTCCATTTGTCTTTACAGTGTCACAGATCTGCAAGAACTCAGTTAAAAACTGGTAAGGATCTTCAGATGGAAGTCCATAAAACTTGCAGTTTTGTTGCATTAAAGCAACTAGTTGAGGCTTAAGCTCAAAGTTATTGGCTCCAATGGCAGGAATGGAGATGCTTCTTCCATCAAATTTGGACGTTGGCTTTGTGAAGTCTCCAAGCATTCTCCTTGCATTATTATTATTATTTTCGGCCATCACCTCTTGTGCTAATGTTTCTGAAAGGTTGTTTCTGGCTTGTTGTAATTTAGCTTCTCTTAATTTTCTCTTCAGAGTCCTTTCAGGTTCTGGATCAATTTCAACAAGAGTGCCTTTATCCTTGTTCCTGCTCATATGAAAGAGAAGAGAACAAGAAAAGAAAAAGGAATCCTCTATGTCACAGTATAGAGATTCCTTTATGTTAGTAGAAAAAGAAAGGGGTAGGAGAAGAGTGAAAGAAAAGAAACACAACTGTGAGGAGGGCAGAGATGTGAGATGAGATGTTAGGATATGAATGAAGAGGGGTGAAGAGAAGTGTTAGTAATCAAATAATTAAATAGAAGGAGAAAAGAGGAGAGAGAATTCGAAAATAATTTTTTGAAAAAGGGTTAGTGTTTTCGAAAAATAAAAATAAATTGTAATTAAAATTAAAACATGAAACAATTAATTAATTAAAAAGAATTTTTGAAAAAGGAAAGAGATATTTTCGAAAATTAGAGAGGGAAAAGTAGTTAGGTGGTTTTGAAAAAGATAAGAAACAAACAAAAAGTTAGTTAGTTGATTGAAAAAGATTTGAAATCAAAATTTAAAAAGATAAGAAGATAAGAAGTTAGATAAAAGATTTGAAATCAAATTTTGAAAAAGATAAAGTTTTTGAAAAAAATAAGATAAAAAGATAAAAAGATTTTTAAGAAAAAGATATTTTGAAAAAAAGATTTAATTTTTAAAATTACTTAACTAACAAGAAACTACAAGATAAGATTCTAGAACTTAAAGATTGAACCTTTCTTAACAAGAAAGTAACAAACTTCAAATTTTTGAACCAATCACATTAATTGTTAGCTAATTTTTGAAAATTAGATGTAAAGATAAGAAAAAGATTTTAAAGATATTTTGAAAAAGTTTTTTGAAATTTTCGAAAAATAATAAGAAAAAATGAAAAAGATATGATTTTTGAAAAAGATTTTGAAAAGATAAGATTTTTAAAATTGAAATTTTGACTTGACTTGTAAGAAACAACTAATTTTAAAAATTTTTTTGACCAAGTCAACCCAAAATTTCGAAAATTTGGAGGGAAATAAGGAAAAGATATTTTTGATTTATTATTTTCGAAAATTATGAGAGAGAAAAACAACAAAAAGACTCAATGCATGAAATTTTTAGATCAAAAACATGAATGCATGCAAGAATGCTATGAATGTCAAGATGAACACCAAGAACACTTTGAAGATCATGATGAACATCAAGAACATAATTTTGAAAAATTTTTGATGCAAAGAAAACATGCAAGACACCAAACTTAGAAATCTTTAATGCATGGAAAATATGAATGCAAAAATGCACATGAAAAACAAGAAAAGACACAAAACAAGAAATCATCAAGATCAAACAAGAAGACTTATCAAGAACAACTTGAAGATCATGAAGAACACTATGAATGCATGAGATTTTCGAAAAAATGCAAGAAAAATTTTAAAAGCATGCAATTGACACCAAACTTAAAAATTAACACAAGACTCAAACAAGAAACATAAAATATTTTTGATTTCTATGATTTTCTTATTTTTTTTTTGGATTTTTATTATTATTTTTCGAAAATAAAGTTTAAAAACACGAAAAATAAAAGGAAAAATTTTGAAAAAGATTTTTGAAAAGAAAATTACCTAATCTGAGCAACAAGATGAACCGTCAGTTGTCCATACTCGAACAATCCCCGGCAACGGCGCCAAAAACTTGGTGGACGAAATTGTGATCACATTATATGTTTCTTGGATTTTGGATGAAGGCTTCTAAGGGGCAGCACCTGTGTGAGGTTTTCTTTATTTGAAGTCACAACTCCGTTCAACTAACCAGCAAGTGTACTGGGTCGTCCAAGTAATAACCTTACGTGAGTAAGGGTCGAATCCACAGAGATTGTTGGTATGAAGCAAGCTATGGTCACCTTGCAAATCTCAGTTAGGCAGATTAAAGGGTAATAGTGATAATTGGATTGTTAAATAAAAAGGAATAATAAAAAGGATAGAGATACTTATGTAGATTCATTGGTAGGAATTTCAGATAAGCGGAATGGAGGTGCTGTAGAGCTCACGGACGCCTGCTCTCCTATTCCTTCTATTCAATCCTTCTTACTCCTTTCCATGGCAAGCTTTGTATAGGGGTTCACTATCAGCTGTGGCTACTTTCATTCCTCTCGGGGAAATAACCTGTGCGGCTGTCACTCGCACAGCTAACCAGTCTGGAGGCATCACCCATGGTTGATAGCTACATCCCATCCTCGCAGTGAAAGCTAATGCACGCACTCTGTCACAGTACGGCCAATCACCGGTTGGTTCCCGCTCCTACTGGAATAGAATCCCTCTTTTGCGTTTGTCACTAACGCCCAGCAGGTTAAAGTTTGAAGCACGTCACAGTCATTCAAGAACGGAATCCTACTCGGAATACCACAGACAAGGTGAGACTTTCCGGATTCCCAGGATCCTACTCGGAACACCACAGACAAGGTTGGACTTTCCGGATCCAGATAAATGCCGCCATCTATCTAGCTTATACCACGAAGATTCTGTTGGGGAATCTAAGAGATACACATTCAAGCCTGTGTTGCATGTAGAACGGAAGTGGTTGTCAATCACGCGCGTTCATCAGTGAGAATAATAATGAGGGTTATTAACTCATCACATTCATCATGTTCTTGGGTACGAATGAATATCTTGGAATAAGAATAAAAGAGGAATTGAATAAAAGAAAATAGAACTTCATTAATCTTTGAGGTACAGCAGAGCTCCACACCCTTAATCTATGGTGTGCAGAAACTCCACTGTTGAAAATACATAAGCAAGAGGTCCAGGCATGGCCGAATGGCCAGCCCCCTAAACGTGATCACAGGATAGAAGAATACAATCCCGGATTGTCTAATACAATAGTAAAAGGTCCTATATATACTAGACTAGCTACTAGGGTTTACATGAGTAAGTAATTGATGCATAAATCCACTTCCGGGGCCCACTTGGTGTGTGCTTGGGCTGAGCTTGATAAATCCACGAGCTAAGGCATTTCTTGGCGTCAAACTTCAGGTTATGACGTGTTTTGGGCGTTTGACTCCGGATCATGACGTTTTTCTGGCGTTTTACTCCAGACAGCAGCATGAACTTGGCGTTTAACGCCAAGTTACGTCATCATTCTTCGAATAAAGCATGGACTATTATATATTGCTGGAAAGCCCTGGATGTCTACTTTCCAACGCCATTGAGAGCGCGCCATTTGGAGTTCTGTAGCTCCAGAAAATCCATTTCGAGTGCAGGGAGGTCAGAATCCAACAGCATTAGCAGTCCTTTTGTCAGCCTTTTTCAGAGTTTTGCTCAAATCCTTCAATTTCAGTCAGAATTTACCTGAAATCACAGAAAAACACACAAACTCATAGTAAAGTCCAGAAATGTGAATTTAACATAAAAACTAATGAAAACATCCCTAAAAGTAGCTCAAACTTACTAAAAACTATATAAAAACAATGCCAAAAAGCGTATAAATTATCCGCTCATCACTAGAGTTGTGGGTGATGCCGCTGCCGTTCCAGTTGTATTGGAGTGACTACCTGCCACAAATTAGGGATAAAGGAAATTGTTACGTCAAATAATACGATTCCGGCTAATTGAGGTAGGGGATTTAACGTTTTTAATTTAGAATGCCTACCAAGTTATTGGATAAGTGCAAATGGTTAATAATAGTTAAGAATTTCTTAATTGATAAGAATGACTTGAAATGTGTTTGAGAATGGTTAGCTATTGTGATTTTTCTAAGTTATGATTTGAATCAAATGTGGCTTTGATTACTTTGAATTATAATTGAAATTAGATGCGGTTGTGAAATGTGACTGAATTATTGATTCTGACTTGGCTGTGATTGTGGCCGGTTCCACTGTTGTAAGTGATTGATTTGATGATTGTGCGTACTGAATGTGGTAAGGGATAGAATAAATGGTGTTACTTTTGTTGCTGAGCTTGCTGGTGTGAATTGATGAGTTATTGTGTGTTTGAATGATGATGAGTGTATATGGAAAATTACGCTTGGCATAGTGTAGAAAAGAAAAGGTTTGATGATGCTTAAGTACTTGATATCGTGTGAATTATTGATTCTGGGTTCTTGGGCTGTGTTGGCAATGAAGAAAATTTTGAATAATTGGAAAGAGGTTAAATGTGTGATTTTGGAAGGGTTATAAGTTCAAATGTGGTTTTTGACAAGTAAGGTTGTTGAAAATGCTTAAGGCAGAAATTCTGCATACATGACAGTAGAAAGAATCAATTTCTGGGAGCATCCCAGGTCATATACTTGAATGAAACTATTTTTGCATGAAACCTTACTGTGTTTTGAGCATCTCATAAAAAATTCAGAATTTATTGATGAGTATTTTGGGAGGAATGAATTTTTGAAGATTGATGGTTTCTGCAGAAAATTCTGTTTCTTTACTGCAGAAGCACCAACTTCCAACTCACTTAACTTTCAATTTTGGTAAGTATTTGAGCTGAAACCAACGGCATTTTCAAGCTTCCTGTGTCCACAATCTTCATTTTAAATTTCATGTCAATATCCTATTTAACCAAGTAGATATGTTGAAAAGAGTATGGATAACTCACTGGATTTTGGAAACCGAATTCTAAAAGGCATGGCTGTGTTTCTCACTTCATAACTTTTTCATATGACATGGTATTAATCTGGAATTTGATTCAATAAAAAGCTAAAAGAGTCTAGTTTGAGATCGTGAATTTTGAAAGGCATTGGGTGAAAACTGGATTTTTAAGGAATTTACCAAACTTACTACTTGCTGCTGTTTTTCTGCATTTTCTTAGGAAGCAATAACAGAATTTTAAGAGAGATGGTACAAGTTTTTATTGTGACCAAATTACCTCAACACCAAGTTTCTTGGAATACTAGTTTATTGAGTTTAATTTTGAAAGAATCCTATGATAAATGAAAGTTAGTTACGAATTGAGGAGGTGAAAGTTGAATTGGTGGGTTATGTGGGAATTGTGGATTATGACTGAACTGTTGGCTATTGTAAATTGTGAATTTTCTGACTGATTTGAGAACCTCTTATTTGGTAATTGTTGAAAAGGGGCTGTGATTTGTTGAGAAAGAGGGAACCCGTAAGGGTGGCTAAGTCCGAGTTTTAGGGGAGGTGCTGCCGGAATTTTGTAAAATCTGAGGTTTTACTTGAAAAAGTTATTTTAGAAGGTTTGAATTTGGAAAGTTATGTTATTTAAGTTTTATCTATTGATTAAAGTATTATGTATGGGCTGAATTTATTATGAAAACAATTTTATTTAGGTAAGAGAAAAATTATACTATTTTGAATTTGAATTACCAAGGTTTATGTTCAAGTTTGAATTATTTATAAAAGAAGTTATGGTTTGAGATTTATTCAATATGAAGAGAGTTATGCTTGGGGTTTGAAATAAAGGATTACTTTTTAGAAGTTTAATGAATATATATATAATATTTGAATTTGAATGGTAAAGAGAGAGATATTGTATAAAAATATGTAACTGGAGATGAATAATGAGAATGATAACCTACGATGATAATTACATTGATTTTTTTGAGGAAAAGTATTCAGTTTATGAAATTGTTGGCAAGGACGTGGGTTTTGTCCCGCTTGCGTATTTATGATTATAAACGAGAATAAAAGCAGAGGACCTGTTGAAAGGTCATTTGTTGCTTGAGGCAACCCAAGAGATATTGATTTGTTGCTTGAGGCAACTCCTGAGATGTTTATGTGATGATCTGCTGCGTGAAGGCAGTCAGATAGATGGTGGTACGACCACTGAGAACGCTTTCCTGGGATACCTTGCTATAATGCTTTGCTGTAAGACAGAGGTTGCTTACAGAGGTATCAAGATTAGAGTGCTCCTGTAAGACAGAGGTTGCTTACAGTGAGTGTGTTGTTGCACCTGTAAGACAAAGGTTGCTTACAGTGTGTTGGGCGTATATTGGCTAATAAGTGCCGCCCTGCAAGACAAAGGTTGCTTGCAGTGGATACCCTGCAAGACAAAGGTTGCTCGCAGTGGTTATTGCCAACAGGAAAGCCTTATCCAGACAAAGGTTGCTGGGTAACGTCGGGAGCGGGTATGTAACCGACAAATGAGCTCATTACCTGCACTAGGGCTAGACATACATCATCCTTGTGTGTGCATTTGCATTTGATTGGGTTTGCTCGTTGTACTTTCCTGTGATTGTGCTGTTTGCCTTGCTGTGACTTGTTTGTGTGCTGAATTGAATCTTTTGTTAGTGCTATTAGTTGGTGAATGTACGATGATGATTAAGAATTGACGTTGTGATTGAAAATTAACTATGTGGTTGAAAAATGTTTAAAGTGACCAGTTTTATATTTTAGAATTTGTTTTGGAGCTTAGATTTTTGAAAGAGGTAAATAATTAGTAAAGTAAGACCAAAAGAATAGTATTTTCAAAAGAGTTTGACAAAAATATAGTTTCCTTGAGTATATTAATTATTTGCATTCTATTTCATTACTTTTACGGCATTCCCATTCCCTACTGAGAACGTGTGGTTTGTTCTCACCCCAAAATCCTCCACCTTTTCAGTGACATAGGTTCGAAGACTCCGTTTGAAGCTGCAGGCGATTATAGATCTTATTTATGAGTTAAGTTTATGACTTGAGTTATTTTCATAGAATTTTCCTCGCCCTTGTTACTTTGATTTTTATTTTATAAAGAGGGATAGGATTTGTATGTGAGTTTTATTTGAAATCTTTTGTATGACAGATATTATT
Organism: Arachis stenosperma; assembly: GCF_014773155.1. Taxonomy (NCBI): domain Eukaryota; kingdom Viridiplantae; phylum Streptophyta; class Magnoliopsida; order Fabales; family Fabaceae; genus Arachis; species Arachis stenosperma. The sequence goes on along the minus strand of NC_080377.1, from coordinate 64,455,423 downwards.
ATTAATAATTATGTAATTATTATTACTTGGTAATGCTTGCTAGATGATTTTAATTATCAAAAACAAAATTTTCTGGTATTTTTACTAAAACTGAATCGCAATATCGAACTAGAGGCTCAATAGTAAATAGTTAATAAAGGAAGGTAGGTTGGTAACGCCTTACTTTCGGTACGATCATGACGTTTTGGAAGTTGGGTCGTTACAGCTCCTCACCCCCAACAATGGAGTTTAGAGACTCATGCCATCAAAAAGTACAAAGTCCAGATCTAAAATGTCATGAGGTACAAAATAAGTCTCTAAAAATTGTTTAAATACTAAATTAGTAACCTAGGTTTACAGAAAATGAGTAAACTAAGATAGATAGTACAGAAATCCACTTATGGGGCCCACTTAGTGTGTGCTGGGTCTGAGACTTGAGCTTCTCACGTGTCTAGGCTGTTTCTGGAGTTAAACTTTAGGTTGACCTGTTTTGGGCATTTAACTCCAACTGGCAACCTGTTTCTGGCGTTTAACGCCGGAATAGAACATGGAACTGGCATTTCCTTTATCTTCGAGCAAAGTATGAACTATTATATATTGCTGAAAATTTCTGGATGTCTACTTTCCACCCCAATTGAGAGCACGCCAATTGGACTCTTGTAGCTACAAAAACTCCATTCCGAGTGTAGAGAGGTCAGAATCCAACAGCATCAGCAGTCCTTTTTCAGCCTGAATCAGCTTTTTGCCCAGCTCCCTCAATTTCAGCTAGAAAATACCTGAAATCACAGAAAAACACACAAACTCATAGTAAAGTCCAGAAATATGAATGATGTGTGGAAAATGATCCAACACAAAACTCACCGGCAAGTGTACCGGGTCGCATCAAGTAATAATAACTCACATGAGTGAGGTCGATCCCACAGGGATTGAAGGATTGAGCAATTTTAGTTTAGTGGTTGATTTAGTCAAGCGAATCAAGTATTGGTTGAGTGATTTATGATTGACAGAAACTAAATTGCTTGAAATGTAAAGAGGGAAGGGAAAATTGCAGAAAATTAAAGAGAGCTAGAAGTAAAATACTGAATCTTAAAGAACAAGTAATTTAAAATTGCAGAAACTTAGATTGCAAGAAATGTAAATAACTGAAGCTTAAAGTGCAAGAAACGTAAATTACTTGAATCATAAAAGGGATTGGGAGTTGGGATTGCAGAATTTAAATAAGCAAAAGTAAATTGTAATAAACAGAAGAGTAGAGGATTGATTGATTGGAATTAGATCTCAACAGAAAATAAAATTTCTTCGAAGAGTAAACAAAGAATGGCTGATGCTTAATTTGCAGCAATAACAGGTGCTTAAGTTGCAGCAATTTAAAATTGGATTCAAGATCTTAGGAGTAGAAGAGACTAGATAACAAGTCTAGATCTCAAATCCTTCCTTGATCCAACAAGAACAATTGCAAAAGAAGTAAGGAAAAGTGAATTGCAGAAAGAGTAGAAGATGAAGCAGTATATGGAACTTGAAATTCAATTATGTAGAAAATTAAACAAGAGATCTCAAGGTGAGATTGAAACAGAAATTCTTTAATTCCCCACCCAAGATTCAAAGCAAGAAAAGTAAAGAGTGCTCAAGCAAGAACAAGGAAGAAGAGAGATCAATTCTCCTTCCCGATTCTCTAAGATCTCAATTCAAAACTCAAAAATAAAATTCAAAATGAAGTTTTAAAATCTAAAAATTCAAAGAAAAATAAAGAAGGTTGTCCTTCTTACATCAAACTAGCTTCTATTTGTACACTTTCTATTCTTGGTTTTTGGAATCTGGATGGGCTTTTGATTTGGTGAAGAAATGAATTAAGTTGGACTTTTAATTCAATTTTCAGCCCATGAGAAATTAGCTTCCAGGAGGCTGCTCTGTTCTTGTGGAGAGCAGAGCAGTGAAGTCTTACATGGGGATGCATATTGCGTGCGTGCTGAGTGTGGGACATCAGAATGCTGCCCTGCTCTTGGGGAGAGCAGGGCAGTGGTGTCATGGTGCGCGCTTGTGCTGCGTCCTAGCCGTGTCATGGTGCCTGTTCGTGCGTGCTTGTGCTGCTCAAGGAACGCTGCTCTGCTCTCCTTGTGGGCAGCGCAGCAAAGTCTCCCAACGGTCCTGGTTCGAAACTTGATGGAGGGAGATTGTTGCATTCCTTCCTTGGTTTCTTGGCACCAAAGTAGCGCCTAATTCCTTGCTTCCTCAAGGTGTTGTGTTCGATCCTTGAAGGTTGAAAACAAGCCAATTTCCTTGTTTTTGAGCGCTACTTCCTTCCCCTTTTGTTCTTGGGTTTGAAACCCATGGGTAGCACTTGGAGAACAATTTCCTTTGAATTATTTTTTATGAGAGCCCGATATTGCTCTTAAGGAGGGCAGGGCAGAATTTTTCCTTCCTTTGTTCCTTGGCATAGTGTTGTGCTCCGCTCTTATAGAGGGCAGGGTAGTGATGTTTTGGAAGCTTGGTTCATTATGCTGCTCTCCTGGAGAGCAGTGTGCTCTTGTGGAGAGCAGTGTGGCTTCCTTCATCAATGTTGCGCCACACTTTTCCTTCTTTTACCACACTTTTTTCTTCCTTTGGCCACACTTCTTAAGCCACGTTTTTCTTCTTTTCTTCCTTTCTTCACCTACAAGAAACCAAAACAACCAATCAAAGTATCTCCAAATTCACAAGGTTTATAAATCATAAAAAAAAATCAATTGATTTTAGCTCAAACCTCATGATTTAGCATCAATTAAATGGTGGTTGTTTGATTTAAAAAAGTCATGCATTTTCATTCCAAATTACTTACTTAAGATGCAAGAAAGTGCATAAAGACTAGTGAAACAAGTGAAATTAGCTTGAAAAATGGGTATATGATGACTTGTCATCACAACACCAAACTTAAATCTTGCTTGTCCCCAAGCAAGCATCAAAACTAAGAGGAAATGAAATGAAAAAGAAGAGCATACATATCCTTATTAGGCATATAGTAGAACTTGGTTCATGGAGTTTCATGCAGATCAATAGTAGTTCATTTATTATTTGCTGTCATAACAAACAATGTCTCCTAAAGGGTTCACCAAGGTTGCTGCTATAATACCTTACTTTTTATTTATTTCCCTTATTAGCTTTTTCTTCTTTCTTTTGCATTAGAGAGCTTATTATTTATTGAAGGCTTGGTGGCAAATGTTGCAGCAGCCTTTGGCTTTATTTTTGGCTCAACATTTCTTCACCATATACACATGGCTCACCATTTTCTCCTAGGATCATTGATGCCCAGCATCTCTTTGGATAACTAAATGCTTTGTAACTAGGTTGCTCTTTATTGTGGACTTTCAATTGGCCATCCCAAATCAGTTGATCTAAGTGGCCAGGTTTTGAAATACCCCTTAGAATTTACTTGTCCAAGCATATCCTAGTACAAGAACACCACAGGCATGTCTCCTAGGGTCCAAGCTATTGGTGCCTAGCCTTATTCTTTGTTTCTTTGCCAGCTTTTGGCCTTTTCTTTTTCCTTTTCTTTTGATTTTGTTTTATTTTCAAGGGACTTTTATTAATTAAAGGTTTATAGCAGCAAACTAGCTTAAGCTTCAAGTAACATGTCATTATGTAGCAATTATTCTATGAGCTAACAATTGAATCAAACACATACCACCACTAACTTCCATTCTAACTTATGCAACATTGGATATTTACTTTCTAATTCAAATATTTCTCTTTTATTCAAGCATATGGGAAACAAAACAGAATTCAAGCTAAGTGATGAAAGACAAACACATATGCAATTTATTTTTCTAGCTACTTATTGAATATATAAAAGTGCAGGATGGATAAAAGAAAAGAGATAATGGAGGCATATCATGTTTCAGACATGCATCTCCTTATTAGAAGTATCAAAGAACTTTGCCACCTTCTAATGATTGTGGCTTCCGCTTGATTCTCCCTTCTTCTTTTTTCTTTTCCCTAGCTTGGAATAGTCTTGGGCTTCTTCACCAGGCATTTTCTGTCCCACACAGAATCTAAGAGTCCTGAGAGCCCAACTTGTTCCAATCTGTTAACTGTTAAGTCCGTATAGTGATTAGACCTTGCTTGCTGCTTGGATCTAAATTCTTGGCATTGCTCAAATGGTTTGATTTGTAGATTGAGTGCTGGCAAGTTGTGGGTTAAGTACTCCAACCTTGCTTGTATGTCTTCATCACTTTCTACTTGTTGTACATGTCTAATTTCACCAATAGTGTGATGAATGTTCTTCCACTGATATAGGTTCTGACTATATTCCCCTGCTTTAGCTTGACTAAAGTACAGCTTATCATATGATTCTCGGAATTCTTTGTATTGCTCCTTTTGTCCTTCAAGAATCTTTGCTTGAAACTCTTGCTGTTGAGTCGTCATTTGTTGTTGCCAGCTCTCTTGCTTCTCCTCCATTTGACGCTGCCAAGCTTCTCATTCTTCTTTATCCTTCAGAAATTGCTCCTGGCGCTCTTGATATTGCCCTTGATGTGCTTGCATGAGTTGTTGAGATAGCTCTTCAATTGTTCTTTGTAGTTGACTCATGTCTATGGCACCATGGGCTTGCTCTTGTCTTTCCTCTCTTTGTGACTTTCTTTGCCTGGGAGTTACCACTCCCTCTTGATCATCTTCTTCATTCAACCCTTCCATGCTTCTTTTTGTGATACCTTTCCCTTTTTTCACTTTTTTTGTGTCCTCATCTTCAAAAATTACTCCAGCTTTATTGCATAACCTGAAGATGGTGCTTGGATGGCCAAGCCTACTTGATTTGCTTGTGCTGTCGGCTATTTCTTGAATACTGTTGGCTATGATTTGTGCGAGGTTGATCTCACCTCCATGTATGATGCAGTATGTCAAGAGTGCTCGCTTGATTGTGACCCATGATGAGTTTCCAGTAGGAAGGATGGACCTCCTTATTATTTCGTACCACCCCTTGGCCACAGGGGTGAGATTCATCCTTCTTAAGTGGCTTGGGACTTCTTTTGAATCTCTTTCCCAGTCTGTGCCTTCTATGCATAGTCCTTGTAAGATTTCATCGGGATTATTTTCCATCTTTAATCTGGTTTCATAACTGGGCTCTGCATATTTTATTGTCCTCAACTTCAGAGCTCTTGTGATGGCTGCCGGACTGAAATCTACTTCAACTCCTCTGACATAACTCTTGTAGGAGGCGCTGTCTTTGCTTTCCTTTACAGCATTTGCATAAAATTCCCTGATCATGATTGCACTAATGTTGACGAGAGGATCGCATAGAAGTTCCCACCTTCTTTCTTTAGTGATTTGCCTCATGATGGGGTACTCCCCTTCCTTCAGCTCAAGACCATTCTCATAAATGACATGTCTTGTCTTCATGAACCTGTGATATCTCCCTTTGTGGAATTGGGACCTAAATTTCCTTGCATCATAAGATGGAGGTTCGGTCACCATTGGTTCCTTTCCTAGCCTTCTTCTTGAGCTTGGAGAAGTCATTAGAATTGATGTGAGAAGAAGGGAGAAGTGGGTTGTGTTTGGGATGATGTTCGGTTTTGTTGTGATAGAGAGGAGAATTGTTGGTCTTATATTTTTGTGGCTTGTATGAATATGTAAACCATTTAGTGCTAACGGCTACTTATGGGCAAGGCTTTCAAGTTTTCTAACAAAACCACAATGAATGAGGGAGAGTTCGTTGATGGCCATGAAGGGTTAGGATTGAGTTACACAACAAAGAGGATTCTTGGAATGAACGGTTTGCATGCCTTGATGGAGCTTGACGAGGATTCTCTTCTCATTGGTTGCATGTATTTGGATTTCCAATGTTGCATGCATGCAGATTTTGCTTTCCAAGGGGTACGCTTCCTTAGGTGTGTGATCACTTTTCACTTAGCTTGTCATAGCTGTGGCCCCTCCTCCTTTTGTCTTTATCTCTTCCTCTTTTTTTCTGATCAAAAAAAGCTAGCCTTAGGATGTAATTACACACGGTGGTAAGTGTAAAAACAAAATGTTTTTGTTTCTTATTTTCAAAGGGTCATTTTGCGTTCTTCAATAAATGAACCAAGGTTTGGTGAACACCAAACTTGTATTTTGCTGAGAGATGATTGCAAAATATAGATAATCTCACAAATGACACCCTTTTATCATAAGATGTAGTAAAATATATTTTCAATGCATGATCCATTTATACATGATCTTGATTTTATGAATAAGAAATGATCTTCTAAAATTTGTTACATATGCTGACACCAAACTTAGTGTTTGGTCATATGCTTCATCTAGGACGAATAGCATATATTTTTTAAGAATATTTGAAATCTAATCAGGGTGTGCCTCATGGCACACCAAACTTAGAAGTCAGACATATGTTTTCAAATCAATGAATGTACTTATCAAGTCTGCTTATGAAAATGCAAAATCATGCTAAAGTGATCATAGCTTATTAAAATTGAAATAGCAGAAATTTTAAATCATGGTTGCCTCCCATGAAGCGCTCTTTTATTGTCACTAGCTTGACATTGATCCACCCTTAGGGTGGTTGATGGTTGGAATGTCGGAGCTTGTCCCCTCTCACTGTCATCCTCCTTTGTGTGCCTTGATGCTCTATTTCAATGTGCTCGAGAGAGAGTACTTGGTTAACAGTGTAGTGGTCTTCTGCTCCAAACTGTTGATATACTAATTGCACCTTGTCACCTTTGGAAAATCCTTCAGTTGGGATTTTTTTGTTCTTCCACCCTTTGTAAACTTTCTTCTTGTTTTTCTTCCTTTTCCTTGTCAGTCTTTCTTCCTTAACAGTGGCTTTAGTTGTGACATTTCCCTTCTTTTTTATTATCCCAGCTTCTTTTTGAATTCCTTCTCCTCCTTGCACCTGTTCATCCTTCTGTTCTACTGTGTTGATGGTTGTTTGCCCTAGAAAATAGTCACTAGTTGTTTTACTTGTCTCTTCATCAGTTTGTGGTTCTGGGAACACCTTCAGGGTGATACTTTCCTCATACATCCTGAGGGTTAGCTCTCCGTCCCCTACATCTATGATGGCTCTAGCAGTGGCTAAAAATGGTCGACCAAGTATTATGGAGTCATTCTCTTTTTCTGCTGAATCCAGGATCACAAAGTCTGTAGGAAAAATGAACTTGTCGACCTTAACTAAAAGGTTTTCAATCACTCCTTTGGGATGTACCACTGATTGATCCACCAGTTCTAAGGACATTTGTGTTGGCTTCACTTTTTCTATGCCAAGCTTCTTTACTAAAGAGGATGGAATCAGATTTATGCTTGCTCCTAAGTCACACATCCCCTTGTCGATGAATAGATTTCCAATGGTGCAAGGTAGGAGGAAACTTCCTGGATCTTCAAGTTTGGGAAGGAGCCCCTTCCTGATTAGTGCACTGCATTCTTCAGTGAGCAGCACAGTCTCTTTCTCATTCCAACTCCTTTTCTTGTTGATGAGTTCTTTTAAGAATTTGGCATACAAGGGCATTTGTTCCAGTGCCTCAGCCAAGGGAATATTGATCTCTAACTTCTTGAAAGTCTCAAGAAATTTAGAGAAGTGTTGGTCCTTAGTCTCTTTGTGGAATCTTTGGGGATAAGGCAGTGGAGGTGTCAAGCTCTTCTCCACTTGATGTTGTCTTGGGTTTGGTTCTTCCATGGTCTTCTTTTCTTTCTTCAGGTTTTGTGGTCTGTTTTCTTTTTCTTGAGGTTGATTCTGAGGCTGCTTGCTTGCTGTTGCATCTTCATCATTGGCTTTTTCTCTTTCAGCTTGTTTCTCGTCGCCTTCTCTTGGCTTTTTGGTTGCTTCTTCATTTTTCACCAGGATCTTTCCACTCCTTAGTTGTATCGCTTTGCATTCCTCTCTTGGATTAGGAATGGTGTCACTTGGTAGAGAGCTTGATGGTCTTTCAATGGTGATCTGTTTAGAGATTTGTCCAATTTGCCTCTCCATGTTCTTCAATGAGGCTTCCTGGTTCCTTGTTGTCATCTCTTGTTGCTTTATCCACTTTTCCATGAGCATCTCCAGATTAGTGATCCTCTGGGAGTCTTGTGAGATTGGTTGATTGTGGGATGTTGAGGGTTGAGGGTAGGTATTTTGGTTAGTGGATTGGGTATTGGATGGGTGATGGTTGGAGTTGGGGTAGTTGTTTTGTGGTTTTCTATATGTGTTTTGGTTGGAGGCTTGGTTGTTATGGTTTGTGTTTTTCCAATTGTTTTGAGTGGAGTTCCTTTGCCATGACTGCTGGGTTTGATTGTGATTGTACCCCCACCTGAGATTTGGGTGATTCTTCCAAGAGGGGTTGTAAGTGTCACCATAGACCTCATTTGACCCAGAACTTTAGTTGTGCATATACTGGACTTGCTCTTGCTGTTGCTCCTCTTGAGTTTCTTCATTTTGCCCCCATGTGGTTGATGGTTGGCTTGTATTAACTGCTGCAACTTGAAAGCTATCAATCCTTTTGGCCATTTGCTCAAACTGTTGTTGAATTTGCTGCTGCATCATTTTGTTCTGAGCTAGGATTGAATCCACTCCTTCCAACTCCATCACTCCTCTCCTTTGTGATGGTTGGCGTTGCCTTTGATGAGCAAAGAAATACTGGTTGTTAGCCACCATGTCAATGAGATTTTGAGCTTCCTCTGTAGTTTTCATGAGTTGTAACGAGCCTCCAGCTGAATGATCAAGTGCTTCCTGGGATTTCAATGTTAGGCCTTCATAGAAATTTTGCAACTTATCCCACTCAGTGAACATTTCAGGTGGACATTTCCTGATCAGAGCCTTGTATCTCTCCCATGCCTCATAGATGGGTTCAGCCTCCATTTGTGTGAATTTTTGTACCTCAGTCTTCAATCTAATGATCCTTTGAGGTGGGTAGAATTTGGCAAGGAACTTGGTTACCAAATTGTCCCAATTGTTGATGCTGTCTCTTGGGAAAGACTCCAACCATTGGGTAGCTTTATCTCTGAGAGAAAATAGAAAGAGCAGTAGCTTGTAACTATCAGGATGCACTCTATTAGTTTTGACAGTGTCACAAATCCTCAGGAAATTAGACAAGTGTTGATTGGGGTCTTCAAGTGGTCCTCCTCCATATGAGCAATTATTTTGAACTAAAGTGATAAGTTGTGGCTTTAGTTCAAAATTATTTGCATTAACATTTGGAGTTAAAATGCTGCTTCCACAATGCCTTGGATTCGCAAATGTGTATGAGGCCAAAACTCTCCTCTGTGGAGGATTGTTGTTGTCATTGGCTGCTCCTCCTGGTGGATTGGTTGAATGTTCCTCCATGTCTTGAAATTCTTCTTCTGACTCCTCCTCTCCAACAATATTTTTCCCCCTTTCAGCTCTTCTTAATCTCCTGAGGGTTCGTTCGTCTTGTTCATGAAAGGTGGGTGTAGCTCTTCTTGTATCTGTCATACAAACAAAACACAAGAAACACACAAAACCAATGACACTTCAATCTATTGCTAGAGTGAAGTTTTAGTTAGCTTAAGCAAAAATTCAAACAGTTAGTGGGTTAGTTAAAAATTAAAGAAACAGAAAAGAAAAAATGCTTAATCTAGATCTCCACTTCACTTAATCATTGTCAATCTATTTCAATCCCCGACAACGGCGCCAAAAACTTGATGTGTGGAAAACGATCCAATACAAAACTCACCGGTAAGTGTACCGGGTCGCATCAAGTAATAATAACTCACATGAGTGAGGTCGATCCCACAGGGATTGAAGGATTGAGCAATTTCAGTTTAGTGGTTGATTTAGTCAAGCGAATCAAGTATTGGTTGAGTGATTTATGATTGACAGAAACTAAATTGCTTGAAATGTAAAGAGGGAAGGGAAAATTGCAGAAAATTAAAGAGAGCCAGAAGTAAAATACTGAATCTTAAAGAGCAAGTAATTTAAAATTGCAGAAAATTAGATTGCAAGAAATGTAAATAACTGAAGCTTAAAGTGCAAGAAACGTAAATTACTTGAATCATAAAAGGGATTGGGAGTTGGGATTGCAGAATTTAAATAAGCAAAAGTAAATTGTAATAAACAGAAGAGTAGAGGATTGATTGATTGGAATTAGATCTCAATAGAAAATAAAATTTCTTCGAAAAGTAAACAAAGAATGGCTGATGCTTAATTTGCAGCAATAACAGGTGCTTAAGTTGCAGCAATTTAAAATTGGATTCAAGATCTTAGAAGTAGAAGAGACTAGATAACAAGTCTAGATCTCAAATCCTTCCTTGATCCAACAAGAACAATTGCAAAAGAAATAAGGAAAAGTGAATTGCAGAAAGAGTAGAAGATGAAGCAGTATATGGAACTTGAAATTCAATTATGCAGAAAATTAAACAAGAGATCTCAAGGTGAGATTGAAACAGAAATTCTTCAATTCTCCACCCAAGATTCAAAGCAAGAAAAGTAAAGAGTGCTCAAGCAAGAATAAGGAAGAAGAGAGATCAATTCTCCTTCCCGATTCTCTAAGATCTCAATTCAAAACTCAAAAATAAAATTCAAAATGAAGTTTTAAAATCTAAAAATTCAAAGAAAAATAAAGAAGGTTGTCCTTCTTACATCAAACTAGCTTCTATTTATACACTTTCTATTCTTGGTTTTTGAAATCTAGATGGGCTTTTGATTTGGTGAAGAAATGAATTAAGTTGGACTTTTAATTCAATTTTCAGCCCATGAGAAATTAGCTTCCAGGAGGCTGCTCTGCTCTTGTGGAGAGCAGAGTAGTGAAGTCTTGCATGGGGATGCATATTGTGTGCGTGCTGAGTGTGGGACATTAGGATGCTGCCCTGCTCTTGGGGAGAGCAGGGCAGTGGTGTCATGGTGCACGCTTGTGCTGCGTCCTGGCTGTGTCATGGTGCCTGTTCGTGCGTGCTTGTGCTGCTCAATGTAATAACCCTGATTTTCGAGTATGCGAGATATTTTCTAAAGGCACGAATTTCTCCGGTAGATCAGTAAAGGGAACAACTCTTTTATATCAACAAGTATCTCGATCCTCATTGTCATTATGTCATCCTTTAAGCTAGAACCTTTTCCAAGGCAAGCTCGATAACGCGGTCACGAAGAACCTAGTTTTTGAACCGTATCGGTTAGGAGTTTTGATTCGATCTTTCGTAAATTGTCTCGGTTTGATGAACCGGACTCGATTCATGAGAGAAGAGAGATAATAGGATAATATTATCATTATATTAGTATTAGAAGCTTCTTGAATGATATTATAAGGTTACCTGGTCTGTTTTTGTTAAAAACAGAAAATCGGTTTAACCGGATTTACGGTTTACTGGTGCAGCTTAGCACCAGCACTCTCTAATGACTTTAGCAATGCTAAGGCCTCATTATTCATGTTTTATTCTTATAATAAATATGTTACTAGTGTCATTTATGCTAGTAGCTCAGAAAATAATTTTTAGAGATGTTTTTACGAGTGTTCCGATACACCTAGTTTTAGTAGTTGTACACCAGAGATATTTTAATATTATTTTAATACACCTCCAAGCCAACCAATCACAACTCACCCTACACCCCCAAAACCCCCAAGGCTGCCTCATTTGCTCATTGTGGCCGAAAATCACCAAGAGAAAAAGGAGAGAAAGTTCTTGGTTCATAAATCTTCAAAGCTTGATTTCTTCTGAACTAAAACTCAAATCAAAACTCCGATTTCAACAAAATGATCCTCTCTTCTTCCTCTACATAACCATGTGACTTATCAAGGCTGGAAATAAGGTGAGATGGCTGTTCCTTTCCCTTTTCAATTCGGTTTTCAAGGAAAACCATGTAAACATGTGTTTTCTTGATGTTTTTCCTTAGGAATCATGCTTAACTTGACTTGAGGGCCAAGAAACGTGAATTTCCAGCAAGTCTAAGGTGATATATCTCTTCCTAACATACTGAGTGAGATTTGGTCAGTTGAGAGTTTTTGGATTTAAAGTTGTTCTTGATGTGATTTAGGAGGAAAAAGTGCTTAAGGACCACCTGAAAGTTTGATTGAATTAGGAGCAGCAAAACCAGGTAGGGTTTGACAAATTTAATCTTGATTGATTGTGTTTGAGATGTGTGATTATGATATGGTTTGGTTATGCTTGAAATTGATTGCTTATATGAGTGATTCTTGTTGAAAGTTTGTTGAAAATTTGATGAAATTTGATGATATTTAAGCTATGAATGTTGTTCTTGAGGGCTGCTGGAAAAACGAACCCTAGGCCCTAAATTGAGGTTCAATTTGTGTTGAAATCATGTAGAAAAGATGGGGTTTTAGTGGCTGCTAATTTATTGTGAATTATAGTAAAAATTGGTTGCTGAAAAGATTGAAAAACGGGTAAAAACAGAGAAAGAATTTGAAGAATTTACGAAGAACACGAAGAACCCTTTGAGTGTGGTGAAGAACATTGAAGAACACCTTTTAGATCTTAGAAAGGGCAAGGAAGTAATTATTTTGGTGTTTAAGGGGTTATTTGGTAATTTCTGAAAGTTAGGGTGGTTAAAGTAGAAATATTAAAAGTTACCGGGGTAAAAAGTGAATTTTAAAGGTTAAAGGTTAAAGTGAGTTAATTTTCGAAAATTTAATAATAAAATAATAAATAATAATAAAATATTAAATAATAATATTTAATTAAAAATAATATTTTAATAAAAATAATAAAATAATGCAGAAAAGGTAGTTTTCTGTAAAAGCTTTAGAAAGACAACTTTAAGTGCAGAATCTCATAATTACCTTCATAAAACACTTAGGGAGTGGTAATAACATGTTAGTGAGGAAAAGATAAAGAAAAGATAAAGGTTGAAGAAAAGATAAAAGTCAAAGAAAAAGTCTGTAAAGTTTTAATGACAGAAAACAGACAGAGATTAGTGAACGAATTAGGGCAACTTAGATAGTACTTGAGTTGCGACTAGGGTTAGGTATTATATGAAAAGTTAAACTGTTTCAGTATAGACTTAATGAACCTATACTTGGGACAAGCTAACTATTCATACCGAAATTTACATAAGCTTCAACTATATATGTTAAGCAGAGAAAATCAGAGCAGAGTAGGGAAACACAGAGAACAGAATAATCAGAGTTGAGGAAAGAGATAAAGAGGAGAAGAGTAACATATATATAAAGGAAATAGTAATCAGAGAAAAATAAAGAGATATAGAAAACAGAGTAATTAGAGCAGAGTAAAGAGATAAAGAGAAAGTTAAGAAAGGTTTAGGAATATGTGTTAAGGATTCAAAGGGAAAGAGGAAATGAAGATTGATTTGTGGATTTGTTGAGGTTGAGAAAGGACAACGAAAAACGATAAAAGGCGGGAATACCCCACAAACTGTTAGTTGTTTAACTACGGGGGACACCCATGAACTGATAATTGGTTGAATTCGGGAAGTACCCACGAACTGAATGATCATTGATCTCGGGGAACCCATAAATTGTTATTTGTTTTATAAGCGGGAAAAACCCATGGACTGATAATCATTGATTACGGGAATAACCCATGAATCTTTGTATGTTGATCTCGGGTATAACCCACGAACTGAAGATCACTATGTTATTGTGTATTGATCTCGGGGAATAACCCACGAACTGAAGATCTCTGTTTTATTGTTGTGAATTGATCTCGGGGACGCCCACGTACTGAGGATCACTGTTTCCCCTTGTGCGTATATTATGGGGTCGGGCTTTGCGCCGACTGCCGGTAGTCACGAAGGAGTGGTATTCTTACCACCGACACATATGCACTAAGGACACAAAGGGAAGCCATATCTGGGACTTGTTCCTAGGTAATGTCGGGATGCAGGGTGTAAACCGACACGTGAGCTCATGGCCTGCATAGGACAGACATGCATCATACTTGGTTGTGCATTTCCTCTGTCATGATTGTTGAGTAAATGTATGCTTTGTTTGTTTGTATTCTATTCTTTGTATTTGTGTTGTATTTTCTTGTATTCTTTTGTTTGTGTCCTGCTTTCTGTTGTCTCTATTTTTTTTATTTATCTATCTTCTGTTTACTGCTCATCTATATTCTGTTATTCATCTGCCAAACAACATAGAATTAATGAACTTAACTAATAACCCCGACCCTACTAAGAACTCCCCAGTTCTTACCCCTTCTCTCTCCCTTCCCCCTCCAGATGGAAGCATGAGTACCCTTCCGTAGTTGACTGATGACTGTTCGTAAAGAGGATTCTGCTCTAGGTAGTCTTCTGAGTCTAGGGTGAATTCCGTTCTCTGTTCATATGTATATACGGTGAGGCCAGCCAACGTCTGCACCCCGCTTATCTACAAACTTTAGCCTAACTCCTTCGTACGATGTTGCTGTTATGTGGCCACTCGATGAAGTACTTGAGAGATGCTCTTTGATGTCATATGATCGTGCAGAGGAGTAGTATACGACCTTCCACCTTTTGATGACGTTCCACCTGACTTAAGTTTAGAAGACCTAGAACGTATTTTCCCTCGCTTTAGTAGGTTAGAGGGACTAGGTGAGTATAGAGTCTAGGCTAGCCTGGGCGCCAGCTTAGGGACTTCTTGAACAGGTCAGGGCCTAGGATGTTGTATGTATATATATGTATATAGTTATTATTTAGCTATATCTAGGGGTGTTTTAACTAACGGTCTATGTTCTAATAAAGCTGGATCACGGAATGTTATCAACTGCTTGAGATGTATTTATGTGTGGTTGTTTATATCTGTTTTATCTATTATTATTTGTGAATTGCTTATGAATGATTCTGTTTATTAATCCAAATGTTTTCAAAAAAAAAGTACCTCGCAAATTAACTACGTTTTAACAACGAATCAGGCTCATATGATAAATAATTGATAATAATTAGGAAGACAAGTTGGTAGCGCTCAGTTTCTAGTATGATCATGACGTACAAGAAATTGGGTCGTTACACTCAAGGAACGCTGCTCTGCTCTCCTTGTGGGCAGCGCAGCAAAGTCTCCTAAGGGTCCCTGGTTCGAAACTTGATGGAGGGAGATTGTTGCATTCCTTCCTTGGTTTCTTGGCACCAAAGTAGCGCCTAAGTCCTTGCTTCCTCAAGGTGTTGTGTTCGATCCTTGAAGGTTGAAAACAAGCCAATTTCCTTGTTTTTCAGCGCTACTTCCTTCCCCTCTTGTTCTTGGGTTTGAAACCCATGGGTAGCACTTGGAGAACAATTTCCTTTGAATTATTTTTTATGAGAGCCCGATATTGCTCTTGAGGAGGGCAGGGCAGAATTTTTCCTTCCTTTGTTCCTTGGCATAGAGTTGTGCTCCGCTCTTATGGAGGGTAGGGCAGTGATGTTTTGGAAGCTTGGTTCATTATGCTGCCCTCCTGGAGAGCAGCGTGCTCTTGTGGAGAGCAATGTGGCTTCCTTCATCAATGTTGCGCCACACTTTTCCTTCTTTTACCACACCTTTTTCTTCCTTTGGCCACACTTCTTAAGCCACGTTTTTCTTCTTTTCTTCCTTTCTTCACCTACAAGAAACCAAAACAACCAATCAAAGTATCTCCAAATTCACAAGGTTTATAAATCATAAAAAAAAATCAATTGATTTTAGCTCAAACCTCATGATTTAGCATCAATTAAATGGTGGTTGTTTGATTTAAAGAAGTCATGCATTTTCATTCCAAATTACTTACTTAAGATGCAAGAAAGTGCATAAAGACTAGTGAAACAAGTGAAATTAGCTTGAAAAATGGGTATATGATGACTTGTCATCACAACACCAAACTTAAATCTTGCTTGTCCCCAAGCAAGCATCAAAACTAAGAGGAAATGAAATGAAAAAGAAGAGCATACATATCCTTATTAGGCATATAGTAGAACTTAGTTCATGGAGTTTCATGCAGATCAATAGTAGTTCATTTATTATTTGCTGTCATAACAAACAATGTCTCCTAAGGGTTCACCAAGGTTGCTGCTATAATACCTTACTTTTTATTTATTTCCCTTGTTAGCTTTTTCTTCTTTCTTTTGCATTAGAGAGCTTATTATTTATTGAAGGCTTGGTGGCAAATGTTGCAGCAGCCTTTGGCTCTATTTTTGGCTCAACATTTCTTCACCATAGACACATGGCTCACCATTTCCTCCTAGGATCATTGATGCCCAGCATCTCTTTGGATAACTAAATGCTTTGTAACTAGGTTGCTCTTTATTGTGGACTTTCAATTGGCCATCCCAAATCAGTTGATCTAAGTGGCCAGGTTTTGAAATACCCCTTAGAATTTACTTGTCCAAGCATATCCTAGAACAAGAACACCACAGGCATGTCTCCTAGGGTCCAAGCTATTGGTGCCTAGCCTTTGATGAGCGGATAATTTATACGCTTTTTGGCATTGTTTTTAGGTAGTTTTTAGTAAGTTTAAGCTACTTTTAGGGATGTTTTCATTAGTTTTTATGTTAAATTCACATTTCTGGACTTTACTATGAGTTTGTGTGTTTTTCTGTGATTTCAGGTAATTTCTGGCTGAAATTGAGGGACTTGATCAAAACTCTGAAAAAGGCTGACAAAAGGACTGCTGATGCTGTTGGAATCTGACCTCCCTGCACTCAAAATGGATTTTTTGGAGCTACACAACTCCAAATGGCGCGCTCGCAACGGCGTTGGAAAGTAGACATCCAGAGATTTCCAGCAATATATAATAGTCCATACTTTATTCGTAAATTGACGACCTAACTTGGCGTTGAATGCCAAGTACATGCTGCTGTCTGGAGTTAAACGCCAGAAAAACGTCATGATCCGGAGTTGAACGCCCAAAACACGTCATAACTTGGAGTTCAACTCCAAGAGAAGCCTCAGCTCGTGGATAGATCAAGCTCAGCCCAAGCATACACCAAGTGGGCCCCGGAAGTGGATTTATGCATCAATTACTTACTCATGTAAACCCTAGGAGCTAGTTTATTATAAATAGAACATTTAACTAGTGTATTAGACGTCTTTGTTGACCACGTTACATCTTTGGTCTCAGTTTTGTTTTATTCTTCATCTTAAGAGGCTATTGATCACGTTTTAGGGGGCTGGCCATTCGGCCATGCCTGAACCTTTCACTTATGTATTTTCAACAGTGGAGTTTCTGCACACCATAGATTAAGGGTGTGGAGCTCTGCTGTACCTCAAGTTTCAATACAATTACTCTTACTTTCTATTCAATTCTCTTTTATTCTTATTCCAAGATATATGTTACACTTAACTTTGATGAATGTGATGATCCGTGACACTCATCATCATTCTCACCTATGAACGCGCGTGACTGACAACCACTTCCGTTCTACCTTAGGCCGGGCGCATATCTCTTAGATTCCCCAGCAGAATCTTCGTGGTATAAGCTAGATAGATGGCGGCATTCATGGGAATCCGGAAAGTCTAACCTTGTCTGTGGTATTCTGAGTAGGATTCCGGAATTGAATGACTGTGACGAGCTTCAAACTCCTGAAGGCTGGTTCGACCCTTACTTGCGTAAGGTTTATTACTTGGACGACCCAGTACACTTGCTGGTTAGTTGAACGGAGTTGTGAATTCAAATAGAGCCAATTATTAAATTTCATACAAGTACAAAGAGCATAGATCACAATTTCGTCCACCAGCCTTATTCTTTGTTTCTTTGCCAGGTTTTGGCCTTTTCTTTTTCCTTTTCTTTTGATTTTGTTTTATTTTCAAGGGACTTTTATTAATTGAAGGTTTATAGCAGCAAACTAGCTTAAGCTTCAAGTAACATGTCATTATGCAGCAATTATTCTATGAGCTAACAATTGAATCAAACACATACCACCACTAACTTCCATTCTAACTTATGCAACACTGGATATTTACTTTCTAATTCAAATATTTCTCTTTTATTCAAGCATATGGGAAACAAAACAGAATTCAAGCTAAGTGATGAAAGACAAACACATATGCAATTTATTTTTCTAGCTACTTATTGAATATATAAAAGTGCAGGATGGATAAAAGAAAAGAGATAATGGAGGCATATCATGTTTCAGACATGCATCTCCTTATTAGAAGTATCAAAGAACTTTGCCACCTTCTAATGATTGTGGCTTCCGCTTGATTTTTCCTTCTTCTTTTTTCTTTTCCCTAGCTTGGAATAGTCTTGGGCTTCTTCACCAGGGCATCTTCTATCCCACATAGAATCTAAGAGTCCTGAGAGCCCAACTTGTTCCAATCTGTTAACTGTTAAGTCCGTATAGTGATTAGACCTTGCTTGCTGCTTGGCTCTAAATTCTTGGCATTGCTTAAATGGTTTGATTTGTGGATTGAGTGCTGGTAAGTTGTGGGTTAAGTACTCCAACCTTGCTTGTATGTCTTCATCACTTTCTACTTGTTGTACATGTCTAATTTCACCAATAGTGTGATGAATGTTCTTCCACTGATATAGGTTCTGACTATATTCCCCTGCTTTAGCTTGACTAAAGTACAGCTTATCATATGATTCTCGGAATTCTTTGTATTGCTCCTTTTGTCCTTCAAGAATCTTTGCTTGAAACTCTTGCTGTTGAGTCGTCATTTGTTGTTGCCAGCTCTCTTGCTTCTCCTCCATTTGACGCTGCCAAGCTTCTCATTCTTCTTTATCCTTCAGAAATTGCTCCTGGTGCTCTTGATATTGCCCTTGATGTGCTTGCATGAGTTGTTGAGATAGCTCTTCAATTGTTCTTTGTAGTTGACTCATGTCTATGGCACCATGGGCTTGCTCTTGTCTTTCCTCTCTTTGTGACTTTCTTTGCCTGGGAGTTACCACTCCCTCTTGATCATCTTCTTCATTCAACCCTTCCATGCTTCTTTTTGTGATACCTTTCCCTTTTTTCACTTTTTCTGTGTCCTCATCTTCAAAAATTACTCCAGCTTTATTGCATAACATGAGGATGGTGCTTGGATGGCCAAGCCTACTTGATTTGCTTGTGCTGTCGGCTATTTCTTGAATACTGTTGGCTATGAGTTGTGCGAGGTTGATCTCACCTCCATGTATGATGCAGTATGTCAAGAGTGCTCGCTTGATTGTGACCCATGATGAGTTTCCAGTAGGAAGGATGGACCTCCTTACTATTTCGTACCACCCCTTGGCCACAGGGGTGAGATTCATCCTTCTTAAGTGGCTTGGGACTCCATTTGAATCTCTTTCCCAGTCTGTGCCTTCTATGCATAGTCCTTGTAAGATTTCATCGGGATTATTTTCCCTCTTTAATCTGGTTTCATAACTGGGCTCTGCATATTTTATTGTCCTCAACTTCAGAGCTCTTGTGATGGCTGCCGGACTGAAATCTACTTCAACTCCTCTGACATAACTCTTGTAGGAGGCACTATCTTTGCTTTCCTTTGAAATATATTTTATGAGAGCCCGATATTGCTCTTGAGGAGGACAGGAAAGAATTTTTCCTTCCTTTGTTCCTTGGCATAGAGTTGTGCTCCGCTCTTATGGAGGGCAGGGCAGTGATGTTTTGGAAGCTTGGTTCATTATGCTGCTCTCTTGGAGAGCAGTGTGGCTTCCTTTATCAATGTTGCGCCACACTTTTCCTTCTTTTACCACACCTTTTTCTTCCTTTGGCCACACTTCTTAAGCCACGTTTTTCTTCTTTTCTTCCTTTCTTCACCTACAAGAAACCAAAACAACCAATCAAAGTATCTCCAAATTCACAAGGTTTATAAATCATAAAAAAAATCAATTAATTTTTGCTCAAACCTCATGATTTAGCATCAATTAAATGGTGGTTGTTTGATTTAAAGAAGTCATGTATTTTCATTCCAAATTACTTACTTAAGATGCAAGAAAAAGACTAGTGAAACAAGTGAAATTAGCTTGAAAAATGGGTATATGATGACTTGTCATCAATGAATTTTTCCTAAAAACTAATAAAAATATACTAAAAACTAACTAAAACATACTAAAAACTACATGAAATTACCCCCAAAAAGCGTATAAAATATCCGCTCGTCACAACACCAAACTTAAACTGTTGCTTGTCCCCAAGCAACTAGATAAATAAAATAGGATAAAAAGAAATCAAGAAGCAATAATATCTCAGAGTTTTAAGTGAAGCTCAGATTCTAATTAGATGAGTGGGACTAGTAGCTTTTTGCTTCCGAACAGTTTTGGCATCTCACTTTATCCTTTGAAATTGAGAATGATTGGCATCCATAGGAACTCATAATTCAGATAGTATTATTGATTCTCCTAGTTTAGTATGTTGATTCTTGAACACAACTACTTTATGAGTCTTGGCCGTGGCCCTAAGCACTTTGTTTTCCAATATTACCACCGGATACATAAATGCCACAGACACATAACTGGGTGAACCTTTTCAGATTGTGACTTAGCTTTGCTAAAGTCCCCAATTAGAGGTTGATGCACGAAATTGTGATCATCAACAATGGCGCCAAAGACTTGGAGCTCTCAAACGTGAATCACACTTTGTCACAACTTCGCACAACTAACCAGTAAGTGCACTGGGTCGTCCAAGTAATAAACCTTACGTGAGTAAGGGTCGATCCCACGGAGATTGTTGGTATGAAGCAAGCTATGGTCATCTTGTAAATCTCAGTTAGGCAGATAATAAATGGTTATGGAGTTTTCGAAAATTAATAATAAATAAAGCATAAAATAAAGATAGAAATACTTATGTAAATCATTAGCAGGAGTTTCAGACAAGTGTATGGAGATGCTTTGTCCCTGTTGAATCTCTGCAACATACTGCTTTCTTACTTTCAATCCTTCATACTCCTTTCCATGGCAAGCTGTATGTAGGGCATCACCGTTGTCAATGGCTACTTCCCATCCTCTCAGTGAAAAAGGTCCAAATGCTCTTGTCACAGCACGGCTAATCATCTGTCGGTTCTCGATCATGTCAGAATAGAATCTATTGATTCTTTTGCGTTTGTCATCACGCCCAACAATCGCGAGTTTGAAGCTCGTCACAGCAATTCAATCCCTGAATCCTACTTCAAATACCACAGACAAGGTTTAGACTTTCCAGATTCTCAGGAATGGCCGCCAATAATTCTAGCTTATACCACGAAGATTCTAATTAAGGAACCTAAGAGATATTCGTTCGTTCTAAGGTTGAACGGAAGTGGTTGTAAATCACGTGTTCATAAGGATGGATGATGATGAGTGTCATGGATCATCACATCCATCAGGTTGAAGTGCAACGGATATCTTAGAACAAGAATAAGCTGAATTGAATAAAAAATAGTAGTAATTGCATTAAAGCTCGAGGTACAGCAGAGCTCCACACCCTTTATCTTTGGTGTGTAGAAACTCCACCGTTGAAAATACATAAGTGATGGTCCAGGCATGGCCGAATGGCCAGCCTCCAAAACATGATCAATAGTCTCCTAAGATGAACAATAGAATAAAACTGAGACCAAAGATGTCTAATACAATAGTAAAATATCCTATTTATACTAGACTAGCTACTAGGGTTTACAGAAATAAGTAATTGATGCAGAAATCCACTTCCGGGGCCCACTTGGTGTGTGCTTGGGCTGAGCTTGAGCTTTACATGTGCAGAAGCTTCTTTTGGAGTTAAACGCCAAGTTGTAACGTATTTTTGGCGTTTAACTCTGGTTTGTGACGTGTTTCTGGCGCTTGACTTCAGAATACAACATGGAACTGGAGTTGAGCGCCCGTTTGCGTCGTCTAATCTTGAATAAAGTATGGACTATTATATATTTTTGGAAATCTCTTGATGTCTACTTTCCAACGTCGTTAAGAGCGCACCATTTGGAGTTCTGTAGCTCCAGAAAATCTATTTCGAGTCAGGAAGGTCAGAATCCAACAGCATCAGCAGTCCTTTGTCAGCCTTCTTATCAGAGTTTTGCTCAGATCCCTCAATTTCAGCCAGAAAATACCTAAAATCACAGAAAAACACACAAACTCATAGTAAAGTCCAGAAATGTGAATTTTGCATAAAACTAATGAAAGCATCCCTTAAAGTAGCTAGATCCTACCAAAAACTACCTAAAAATACTGCCAAAAAGCGCATAAATTATCCGCTCATCACAACACCAAACTTAAATTGTTGCTTGTCCCCAGGAAACTAAAAATCAAATAGGATAAAAAGAAGAGAATATACTATAAATTCCAAAATATTAATGAATATTAGTTCTAATTAAATGAGCGGGACTTGTAGCTTTTTGCTTCTGAACAGTTTTGGCATCTCACTTTATCCCTTGAAGTTTAGAATGATTGGCATCTATAGGAACTCAGAGTTCAGATAGTGTTACTGATTCTCCTAGTTAAGTATGTTGGTTCTTGAACATAGCTACTTTTATGAGTCTTGGCCGTGGCCCTAAGAACTTTGTTTTCCAGTATTACCACTGGATACATAAATACCACAGACACATGACTGGGTGAACCTTTTCAGATTGTGACTTAGCTTAGCTAAAGTCCCCAGTTAGAGATGTCCAGAGTTCTTAAGCACACTCTTTTTGCTTTGGATCATGACTTTAACCACTCAGTCTCAAGTTTTTCACTTGGACCTGCATGCCACAAGCACATGGTTAGGGACAACTTGATTTAGCTGCTTAGGCTTGGATTTTATTTCTTTGGGCCCTCCTATCCATTAATGCTCAAAGCCTTGGATCCTTTTTACCCTTGCCTTTTGGTTTTAAGGGATATTGGCTTTTTCTGCTTGATTTTTCTTTTTCTTTCATATAATTTTTTTTCGCAAGCTTTTGCTATTCACTGCTTTTTCTTGCTTCAAGAATCAACTTTATGATTTTTCAGATTATCAGTAATATTTCTCTTTGTTCATCATTGTTTCAAGAGCCAACAATTTTAACATTCATAAACAACAAGATAAAAAATATGCACTGTTTAAGCATTCATTTAGAAAACAAAAAGTATTGTCACCACATCAATATAATTAAACTAATTTCAAGGATAATTTTGAAACTCATGTACTTTTTGTTCTTTTGTATTAGAAACATTTTTCATTTAAGAAAGGTGAAGGATTCATGGAATTATTCATAGCCTTAAGACATAGTTACTAAATACTAATGATCATGTAGTAAAGACACTAACATAGATAAACATGAAGTTCATAAATCGAAAAACGGAGAAATAAGAACAAGGAAGTAAAAATGAGTCCACCTTAGTGAGAGTGGCGTCTTTCTCTTGAAGAACCAATGGTGCTCTTGAGCTCCTCTATGTCTCTTCCTTGCCTCTGTTGCTTGATCCCTAGTGATTTTGGTGATCCTATCCTTAGTTGCTCCCAATAATTGTGTGGAGGAAAATGTATTGATGAGCGGATAATTTATACGCTTTTTGGCATTGTTTTTAGGTAGTTTTTAGTAAGTTCAAGCTACTTTTAGGGATGTTTTCATTAGTTTTTATGTTAAATTCACATTTCTGGACTTTACTATGTGTTTGTGTGTTTTTCTATGATTTCAGGTAATTTCTGGCTGAAATTGAGGGACTTGAGCAAAACTCTGATAGGAGGCTGACAAAGGACTGCTGATGCTGTTGGAATCTGACCTCCCTACACTCGAAATAGATTTTCTAGAGCTACAGAACTCCAAATGGCGCGCTCTCAACGGCGTTGGAAAGTAGACATCCAGAGCTTTCCAGCAATATATAATAGTCCATACTTTATTCGGAAATTGACGATGTAACTTGGCGTTGAACGCCAAGTACATGCTGCTGTCTAGAGTTAAACGCCAGAAACACGTCATGATCCGGAGTTGAACGCCCAAAATACGTTATAACTTGGAGTTCAACTCCAAGAAAAGCCTCAGCTCGTGGATAGATCAAGCTCAGCCCAAGCATACACCAAGTGGGCCCCGAAAGTGGATTTATGCATCAATTACTTACTCATGTAAACCCTAGTAGCTAGTTTATTATAAATAGAACTCTTTACTAGTGTATTATACATCTCTGGACGCCTAGTCCTTAGACCAGGGGGGCTGGCCATTCGGCCATGCCTGAACCTTTTACTTATATATTTTCAACGGTGGAGTTTCTGCACACCATAGATTAAGGGTGTGGAGCTCTGCTGCACCTCAAGTTTCAATACAATTACTATTACTTTCTATTCAATTCTCTTTTATTCTTATTCCAAGATATATGTTGCACAACACTTTGATGAATGTGATGATCCGTGACACTCATCATCATTCTCACCTATGAACGCACATGATTGACAACCACTTCCGTTCTACTCTAGGCCGGGCGCATATCTCTTAGATTCCCCAACATAATCTTCGTGGTATAAGCTAGATAGATGGCGGCATTCATGGGGATCCGGAAAGTCTAACCTTGTCTGTGATATTCCGAGTAGGATTCCGGTATTGAATGACTGTGACGAGCTTCAAACTTCTGAAGGCTGGGCGTGATGACAAACGCAAAAGAATCAATGGATTCTACTCCAACCTGCTTGAGAACCAACAGATGATTAGCCGTGCTGTGACAGAGCATTTAGACCATTTTCACTGAGAGGATGGGATGTAGCCATTGTCAAGGGTGATGCCTCCAGACGATTAGCCGTGCAGTGACAGCGCATAGGACCATTTTCCCGAGAGGATTAAAAGTAGCCATTGATGATGGTGATGCCCTACATACAGCTTGCCATGGAAAGGAGTAAGAAGGATTGGATGAAAGCAATAAGAAAGTAGAGATTCGAAAGGATTCTAGCATCTCCACACGCCTATCTGAAATTCTCACTATTGATTTACATAAGTATTTCTATCCCTTGTTATTTTCTATTTATTATTACTTATTCGAAAATCCATAAACCAAATTAATCTGCCTAACTGAGATTTACAAGGTGACCATAGCTTGCTTCATACCAACAATCTCTGTGGGATCGACCCTTACTCACGTAAGGTATTACTTGGATGACCCAGTACACTTGCTGGTTAAGTTGAACGGAGTTGTGAAAAGAAAGTGATGAGTTAGTTTTTTTTGGCACATGCCAAGGAGCCATTATTGTTGATCACAATTTCGTCCAGCAAGTTTTTGGCGCCGTTGCCGGGGATTGTTCGAGTATGGACAATTGACGGTTCATCTTGTTGCTCAGATTAGGTAATTTTCTTTTCAAAAACTTTTTAAAAATTTTTCTTTTCGTTTTTCCAAAATTTTTTTTCGAAAAAAATTAATAAAAATAAAAAAATCATAAAATCATAAAAATCAAAAATATTTTGTGTTTCTTGTTTGAGTCTTGAGTCAATCTTTAAGTTTGGTGTCAATTGCATGCTTTAAAAATTTTTTCTTGCATTTGTCGAAAATTTCATGCATTCATAGTGTTCTTCATGATCTTCAAGATTTTCTTGACAAGTCTTCTTGTTTGAGCTTGATGTTTTCTTGTTTTGTGTCTTATGTTGTTTTTCATATGAATTTTTTGTTTGTTAGAATCCATGCATTAAAGATTTCTAAGTTTGGTGTCTTGCATGTTTTCTTTGCATCAAAAAATTTTTCAAAAATATATTCTTGATGTTCATCATGATCTTCAAAGTGTTCTTGCATTCATAGTGTTCTTGCATGCATTTTGTATTTGATCCAAAATTTTTATGTTTTGGGTCATGTTTGTGTTTTTCTCTCTCATAATTGAAAAATTCAAAAATCAAAAAAATATCTTTTCTTTATTTCCCTCCAAATTTTCGAAATTTTGGGTTGACTTGGTCAAAAATTTTAAAAATTAGTTGTTTCTTACAAGTCAAGTCAAAATTTCAATTTTAAAAATCTTATCTTTTCAAAATTTTTTTTCAAAAATTATATCCTTTTCAATTTTTTTTCTATTTTTCAAAAATTTCAAAATTATTTTTCAAATTATTTTCAAAATCTTTTTCTTATTTTTATATCATATTTTCGAAAATATGCTAACAATTAATGTGATTGATTCAAAAATTTGAAGTTTGTTACTTTCTTGTTAAGAAAGGTTCAATCTTTGAATTCTAGAATCTTATCTTGTAGTTTCTTGTTAGTTAAGTCATTTTAAAAATTAAATCTTTTTCAAAATATCTTTTTCTTAAAATTTTTATCTTATCTTTTTATCTTATCCTTCTCAAAATTTTATCTTTTTCAAAATTTGATTTCAAAATATCTCATCTAAACTTCTTATCTTCTTATCTTTTCAAATTTGATTTCAAATCTTTTTCAATCAACTAACTAACTTTTTGTTTGTTTCTTATCTTTTTCAAAACCACCTAACTACTTCTCCCTCTCTAATTTTCGAAAATACCTCTCTCTTTTTCAAAAAAATTCTTTTTAATTAATTGTTTTAATTTTAATTCTATCTTATCTTTTAATTTTAAAAAATACAAACCCCTTTTTCAAAATTATTTTCGAAATTTTCCCTCTCTTTTCTTATTCTATTTAATTATTTAATTACTAACACTTCTCTTCACCTCTCTTCATCTAAAAATCCGAACCATTCTCCTTTCCTTAACCCTTTTTTTTTCTACTAACATAAAGGAATCTCTATACTGTGACATAGAAAATTCCTCTTTCTTTTCTTGTTTTCTTCTCTTTCATATGAGCAGGAACAAGGAAAAAGGCACTCTTGTTGAAATTGATCCTAAACCTGAAAGGACTCTGAAAAGGAAACTAAGAAAAACTAAATTACAACAATCCAGAAACAACCTTTCAGAAATTTTCGAACAAGAGAAGGAGATGGCAGCCGAAAATAATAATAATGCAAGGAGAATGCTTGGTGACTTCACAAAGCCAACATCCAAATTTGATGGAAGAAGCATCTCCATTCCTGCCATTAGAGCCAATAATTTTGAGCTGAAACCTCAGCTAGTTGCATTAATGCAACAAAACTGCAAGTTTTATGGACTTCCATCTGAAGATCCTTATCAGTTTTTAACTGAGTTCTTGCAAATCTGTGAGACTGTAAAGACGAATGGAGTTGATCCTGAAGTCTACAGACTCATGCTTTTCCCTTTTGCTGTAAGAGACAGAGCTAGAATATGGTTGGATTCATAACCCAAGGATAGCCTAGACTCCTGGGATAAGCTGGTCACAGCCTTCTTGGATAAATTCTTTCCTCCTCAAAAGCTGAGCAAGCTGAGAGTGGATGTTCAAACCTTCAAACAAAAAGATGGTGAATCACTCTATGAAGCTTGGGAAAGATACAAGCAGCTGACCAAAAGATGTCCATCTGACATGTTTTCAGAATGGACCATATTAGATATATTCTATTATGGTCTATCTGAATTTTTGAATATGTCATTGGACCATTCTGCAGGTGGATCTATTCACCTAAAGAAAATGCCTGAAGAGGCTCAAGAACTCATTGACATGGTTGCAAACAACCAATTCATGTACACTTCTGAGAGGAATTCCGTGAATAATGGGATACCTCAGAAGAAAGGAGTTCTTGAAATTGATACTCTGAATGCCATATTGGCTCAGAACAAAGTGTTGACTCAATAGGTCAACATGATCTCTCAAAATCTGAATGGATGGCAACATGCATCCAACAGTACTAAAGAGGCAGCTTCTGAAGAAGCTTATGATCTTGAGAACCCTGCCATGGCAGAGGTTAATTACATGGATGAACCTTATGGAAACACCTATAACTCATCATGGAGAAATCATCCAAATTTCTTATGGAAGGATCAACAAAAGCCTCAACAAGGCTTTAACAATGGTGGACGCAATAGGCTGAGCAATAGCAAGCCTTTTCCATCATCGTCTTAGCAACAGACAGAGAATTCTGAACAAAACACTTCCAATTTAGCCAATCTAGTCTCTGATCTGTCAAAGGCCACTTTCAGTTTCATGAGTGAAACAAGATCCTCCAATAGAAATCTGGAGGCACAAGTGGGCCAGCTGAGTAAGAAAGTCATTGAAACTCCTCCCAGTATTCTCCCAAGCAATACAGAAGAGAATCCAAAAGGAGAGTGCAGGGCCATTGATATAATCAATATGGCCGAATACACAAGGGAGGAGGAGGACGAAAATCCTAGTGAGAAAGACCTCCTGGGACGTCCCTCAAGCAAGAAGGAGTTTCCTATTAAGGATCTAAAGGAATCTGAGGCTCATATAGAGACCATAGAGATTCCATTAAATCTCCTTCTACCATTCATGAGCTCTGAAGACTATTCTTCCTCTGAAGAGGATGAAGAAGTGACTGAAGAGCAAGTTGCTCAATATTTAGGAGCTATCATGAAATTGAATGCCAAGTTGTTTGGTAATGAGACTTGGAAAAGTGAACCTCCCTTGCTCATTAGTGAACTGGATACCTGGATTCAGAAAATTTTACCTCAAAAGAGACAAGATCCTGGCAAGTTCTTAATACCTTGTACCATAGGCACCATGACCTTTGAAAAAGCTCTATGTGATCTGGGGTCAGGGATAAATCTTATGCCACTCTCTGTAATGGAGAAGCTGGGGATCATTGAGGTACAACCTGCCTTGTTCTCATTACAATTGGCAGACAAGTCGTTAAGACAAGCTTATGGAATAGTAGAGGACATGTTAGTAAAGGTTGAAGGCCTTTACATCCCTGTTGATTTCATAATCTTAGACACTAGGAAGGAAGATGATGATTGCATCATCCTTGGAAGACCTTTCCTAGCCACAGCAGGAGCTGTGATAGATGTCAATAGAGGTGAATTAGTCCTTCAATTGAATGGGGGCTACCTTGTGTTTAAGGCACATGGCCGTCCCTCTGTGACAAAAGAGAGTAAGCATGAAGAGCTTCTCTCAGTTCAGAGTCAAGAAGAGCCCCCACAGTCAAACTCTAAGTTTGGTGTTGGGAGGCCACAACCAAACTCTAAGTTTGGTGTTAAGACCCCATATCCAAACTCTAAGTTTGGTGTTGGGACTATACAACATTGACCTGATCACCTTGTGGCTCCATGAGAGCCACTGTCAAGCTATTGACATTAAAGAAGCGCTTGTTGGGAGGCAACCCAATTTTATTTATCTAATTTTTATTTTATTTTATTTTATTGTCATTTTGTGTTTTATTAGGTACATGATCATGTGGAGTCACGAAAAAAATATAAAAATTAAAAAGAGAATCAAAAACAGCAGAAGAAAAATCACACCCTAGAGGAAGCACAGGCTGGCGTTCAACGCCAGTAAGGAGCATCTGGCTGGCGTTCAATGCCAGAACAGAGCATGAAACAGGCGCTGAACGCCAGAAACAAGCAACATTCTGGCGCTGAACGCCAGGAATGTGCCTAGAAGAAAAGCTGGCGCTGAACGCCAGTAACAAGCATGAAACTGACGTTCAACGCCAGAAACATGCTTTACATGGGCGTTGAACGCCCATAACGTGCACCACTCGGCGTTTAAACGCCAGAATGATGTGCAAAGGCATTTTACATGCCTATTTAGTGCAGGGATGGAATTCCTTGACATCTCAGGATCTGTGGACCCCACAGGATCACCTCAGGATCTGTGGACCCCACAGGATCCCCACCTACTATATTCCCACCTTACCTCCTAATCCTAGTTTTACTCTTCCCCATATCACACTTCCCAAAAACCCTTCACCAATCACCTCAATCTCTCTTCCCAATCACCTATTCACCACTCACATCCATCCACTCTTCCCCATAAACCGCACCTACCTTCAAAATTCGAAAACATTTTCCCACCCAATCCCACCCTAAATGGCCGAACCTACCCTCTCCTCTCTCCCTATATATACCCCTCCATTCCACTCCATTTTCACACAACACTACCCCCTCTACTTCACCTTGGCCGAAACACCATCTCTCCCTCTCCTCCATATTTTCTTCTTCTTCTTCTCTTCTTTCTTCTCTTGCTCGAGGGCGAGCAATATTTTAAGTTTGGTGTGGTAAAAGCATAAGCTTTTTGTTTTTCCATTACCATCAATGGCACCTAAGACCGGAGAATCCTCTAGAAAAGGAAAAGGGAAGACAAAAGCTTCCACCTCCGAGTCATGGGAGATGGAAAGATTCATCTCCAAGAGCCATCAAGACCACTTCTATGATGTTGTGGCAAAGAAGAAGGTGATCCCTGAGGTCCCTTTCAAGCTCAGGAAAAATGAGTATCCGGAGATCCGACATGAAATCCGAAGAAGAGGTTGGGAAGTCCTAACCAACCCCATGCAACAAGTCGGAATCTTAATGGTTCAAGAGTTCTATGCCAATGCATGGATCACTAGGAACCATGATCAAAGTATGAACCCGAGTCCAAAGAATTATCTCACAATGGTTCGGGGAAAATACTTAGATTTTAGTCCGGAAAATGTGAGGTTGGCATTCCACTTGCCCATGATGCAAGGAGATGAACGCCCCTACACTAGAAGGGTCAACTTTAATCAAAGGTTGGACCAAGTCCTTACGGACATATGTGCGGAAGTAGCTCAATGGAAGAGAGACTCCAAAGGCAAGCCAATCCAACTAAGAAGATTGGACCTCAAGCCTGTAGCTAGAGGATGGTTGGACTTCATTCAACGCTCCATCATTCCCACTAGCAACCGATCTGAAGTTACTGTGGATCGGGCCATCATGATTCATAGCATCATGATTGGAGAGGAAGTAGAAGTTCATGAAGTCATCTCCAATGAATTCTACAAAATAGCCGAAAAGCCCTCCACCATGGCAAGGCTAGCTTTTCCTCACCTTATTTGCCATCTATGTTACTCAGCTGGAGTTATCATAGAAGGAGACATCTCCATTGAAGAGGATAAGCCCATCACCAAGAAGAGGATGGAGCAAGCAAGAGAGACCCTTCACGGTTCTCAAGAGATGCATGAGGAAGCTCATCATCAAGAAATCTCTGAGATGCCTCAAGGGATGCACTTTCCTCCCAACAACTATTGGGAACAACTCAACACCTCCTTAGAAGATTTGAGCCACAATGTTGAACAATTAAGGGTGGAACATCATGAGCACTCCATCATTCTCCATGAAATAAGAGAAGATCAAAGAGCAATGAGGGAGGAGCAACAAAGGCAAGGAAGGGACATAGAAGAGCTTAAGGACATTGTTGGTCCTTCAAGAAGAAGACGCCACTAAGGTGGATTCATTCCTTGTTCTTATTTCTTTCTGTTTTTTTTCGGTTTTTATGTTGTGTTTATCTATGTTTTGTGTCTCTACTTCATGATCATTAGTAGTTAGTAACTATGTCTTAAAGTTATGAATAATTCCATTAATCCTTCACCTCTCTTAAATGAAATATGTTTTAATTCAAAGGAACAAGAAGTACATGAATTTCGAATTTATCCTTGAATTTAATTTAATTATATTGATGTGGTGACAATACTTTTTGTTTTCTGAATGAATGATTGAACAGTGCATATTTTTGATCTTGTTGTTTATGAATGTTAAAATTGTTGGCTCTTGGAAGAATGATGAACAAGGAGAAATGTTATTGATGATCTAAAAAATCATGAAATTGATTCTTGAAGCAAGAAAAAGCAGTGAAAAAGAGGAAGCTTGCGAAAAAAAATTGTGAAAAAAAATAATAAATATGGAAAGAAAAAGAAAAAGCAAGCAGAAAAAGCCAATAGCCCTTAAAAACCAAAAGGCAAGGGTAAAAAGGATCCAAGGCTTTGAGCATCAATGGATAGAAGGGCCCAAGGAATTAAAACCAGGTCTAAGCGGCTAAATCAAGTTGTCCCTAACCATGTGCTTGTGTCATGAAGGTCCAAGTGAAAAGCTTGAGACTGAGTGGTTAAAGTCGTGATCCAAAGCAAAAAGAGTGTGCTTAAGAGCTCTGGACACCTCTAACTGGGGACTCTAGCAAAGCTGAGTCACAATCTGAAAAGGTTCACCCAGTTATGTGTCTGTGGCATTTGTGTATCCGGTGGTAATACTGGAAAACAAAATGCTTGGGGCCACGGCCAAGACTCATAAGTAGCTGTGTTCAAGAATCAACATGCTTAACTAGGAAAGTCAATAACACTATCCGAAAATCTAAGTTCCTAGAGAAGCCAATCATTCTAAACTTCAAAGGAAAAAGTGGGATGCCAAAACTGTTCAGAAGCAAAAAAGCTACAAAGTCCCGCTCATCTAATTATAATTAATATTCATTGATATTCTGGAATTTATAGTATATTCTCTTCTTTTTATCCTAATTGATTTTCAGTTGCTTGGGGACAAGCAACAATTTAAGTTTGGTGTTGTGATGAGCGGATAATTTATACGCTTTTTGGCATTGTTTTTAGGTAGTTTTTAGTAAGTTCAAGCTACTTTTAGGGATGTTTTCATTAGTTTTTATGTTAAATTCACATTTCTGGACTTTACTATGTGTTTGTATATTTTTCTGTGATTTCAGGTAATTTCTGGCTGAAATTGAGGGACTTGAGCAAAACTCTGATAGGAGGCTGACAAAGGACTGCTGATGCTGTTGGAATCTGACCTCCCTACACTCGAAATGGATTTTCTGGAGCTACAGAACTCCAACTGGTGCGCTCTCAACGGCGTTGGAAAGTAGACATCCATAGCTTTCCAGCAATATAAAATAGTTTATACTTTATTCGGAAATTGACGACGTAACTTGGCATTGAACGCCAAGTACATGCTGCTGTCTGGAGTTAAACGCCAGAAACACGTCATGATCCGGAGTTGAACGCCCAAAACACGTTATAACTTGGAGTTCAACTCCAAGAAAAGCCTCAGCTCGTGGATAGATCAAGCTCAGCCCAAGCATACACCAAGTGGGCCCCGAAAGTGGATTTATGCATCAATTACTTACTCATGTAAACCCTAGTAGCTAGTTTATTATAAATAGAACTCTTTACTAGTGTATTATACATCTCTGGACGCCTAGTCGTTAGACCAGGGGGGCTGGCCATTCGGCCATGCTTGAACCTTTCACTTATGTATTTTTAACGGTGGAGTTTCTGCACACCATAGATTAAGGGTGTGGAGTTCTGCTGCACCTCAAGTTTCAATACAATTACTATTACTTTCTATTCAATTCTCTTTTATTCTTATTCCAAGATATACGTTGCACAACACTTTGATGAATGTGATGATCCGTGACACTCATCATCATTCTCACCTATGAACGCACGTGATTGACAACCACTTCCGTTCTACTCTAGGCCGGGCGCATATCTCTTAGATTCCCCAACAGAATCTTCGTGGTATAAGCTAGATAAATGGCGGCATTCATGGGGATCCGGAAAGTCTAACCTTGTCTGTGGTATTCCGAGTAGGATTCCGGTATTGAATGACTGTGACGAGCTTCAAACTCCTGAAGGCTGGGCATGATGACAAACGCAAAAGAATCAATGGATTCTACTCCAACCTGATTGAGAACTGACAGATGATTAGCCGTGCTGTGACAGAGCATTTGGACCATTTTCACTGAGAGGATGGGATGTAGCCATTGTCAATGGTGATGCCTCCAGACAATTAGCCGTGTAGTGACAGCGCATAGGACCATTTTCTCGAGAGGATTAAAAGTAGCCATTGATGATGGTGATGCCCTACATACAGCTTGCCATGGAAAGGAGTAAGAAGGATTGGATGAAAGCAATAAGAAAGTAGAGATTCGAAAGGATTCTAGCATCTCCACACGCCTATCTAAAATTTCCACTATTGATTTACATAAGTATTTCTATCCCTTGTTATTTTCTATTTATTATTACTTATTCGAAAATCCATAAACCAAATTAATCTGCCTAACTGAGATTTACAAGGTGACCATAGCTTGCTTCATACCAACAATCTCTGTGAGATCGACCCTTACTCACGTAAGGTATTACTTGGATGACCCAGTACACTTGCTGGTTAAGTTGAACGGAGTTGTGAAAAGAAAGTGCTGAGTTAGTTTTTTTTGGTACATGCCAAGGAGCCATTATTGTTGATCACAATTTCGTCCACCATGTATCCCTTGAGATATCTCAGGGATTTCTTGATGAGGGAATTCCTCATG
The DNA here is from genome assembly GCF_014773155.1 of Arachis stenosperma. Taxonomy (NCBI): domain Eukaryota; kingdom Viridiplantae; phylum Streptophyta; class Magnoliopsida; order Fabales; family Fabaceae; genus Arachis; species Arachis stenosperma. The sequence goes on along the minus strand of NC_080377.1, from coordinate 64,421,703 downwards.
CTCTTGTTGAGGTCCATGAGTGGGCTCTCTTGATGTGCAGTCAAATGCTCTACTACTGAGCTATGGACCCTTGAGATGAATCTCTTCATCTCCGGCCTTAGGTGCCATAAGTGGTTATGGAAAAGCAAAAAAGCTATGCTTTTACCACACCAAACTTAGAATGTTGCTCGCCCTTGAGCAAAAGAAGAAAGAATAGATGAAGAAGAAGAAGATATGGAGGAGAGCGAGAGAGATGTGTATTCGGCTATTTAGGGTGGGTTTGGGTGGGAAAGAGATCTTGAATTTGAAGGTAGGTGGGGATCATGTGGGGTCCACAGATCCTGAGGTGATCCTGTGGGGTCCACAGATCTTGAGGTGTCAAAGATGAATCATCCCTGCACCCATGGGTCGTGTAAAATGCCTTCTACATGCAATCCTGGCGTTCAACGCCAGATTGATGATTGTTTCTGGCGTTCAACGCCAATCTGCAGCACGTTTCTGGCGTTCAACGCCAGTTCCATGCTTGTTTCTAGCGTTCAACGCCAGCTTTCCTCAGGGTGTAATCTCGGCGTTTGAACGCCAGACTGCTGCTTGTTTCTGGCATTCAACGCCAGATTCATGCTCTGTTCTGGCATTGAACGCCAGCCAGATGTTCCTTACTGGCGTTTAAACGCTAGTAAGCTCTTCCTCCAGGGTGTGCTGTTTCTTCTGCTGTTTTTGATTATATTTTTAATTTTAGTAATTGTTTTGTGACTCCACATGATCATGAACCTAATAAAACATAAAAGAACAAGAGAAATATAGATAAATAAAAATTAGGTTGCCTCTCAATAAGCGCTTCTTTAATGTCAATATCTTGACAGTGAGCTCTCATGGAGCCTCACAAATCATCAGAGCATTGTTGGGACCTCCCAACCCCAAACTTAGAGTTTGAATATGGGGGTTCAACAACAAACTTAGATTTTTGTTGTGGCCTCCCAACACCAAACTTAGAGTTTGATTGTGGGGGCTTTGTTTGACTTTGTATTGAGAGAAGCTTATCGTGCCTTTTTTTCATGTTTACAAATGGATATCCTTGGGCCTTAAATACAAGGTAGTCCCCATTCAATTGAAGGACTAATTCTCCTCTGTTAACATCAATCACACCTCCTGCTGTGGCTAGGAAGGGTCTTCCAAGGATGATGCATTCATCCTCTTCCTTCTTAGTGTCTAAGATTATGAAATCAGCAGGGATGTAAAGGCCTTTAACCTTTACTAACACGTCCTCTACGAATCCATAAGCTTGTCTTACTGACTTGTCTGCCATTTGTTATGAGAATGTGGCAGCCTGTACCTCAAAAATTCCCAGTTTCTCCATTACAGAGAGTGGCATAAGATTTATGCCTGACCCTAGGTCACACAGAGCCTTCTCAAAGATCCTGGTGCCTATGGTACAGGGTATTAAGAATTTACCAGGATTTTGTCTCTTTTGAGGTAAAGTTTGCTGAACCCATGTATCTAGTTCACTAATGAGCAAGGGAGGTTCACCTTCCCAAGTCTCATTACCAAACAACTTGGCATTCAGCTTCATGATGGCTCTTAGATATTGAGCAACTTGCTCTCCAGTTGCATCTTCATCCTCTTCAGAGGAAGAATAGTTTTCAGAACTCATGAATGGCAGAAGGAGGTTTAAAAGAATCTCTATGGTCTCTATATGAGCCTTAGATTCCTTTAGGTCCTCAATAGGGAACTCCTTCTTGTTTGGAAAACGTCCCAAGAGGTCTTCCTCATTGGGATTCATGTCCTCCCCTTCCTCTCTAGGTTCGGCCATGTTGATTATGTCAATGGCCTTGCACTCTCTTTTTGGATTCTCTTCAGTATTGCTTGGGAGAGTACTAGGAGGGGTTTCAATGATTTTCTAACTCAGTTGGCCCACTTGTGCCTCCAAATTTCTGATGGAGGACCTTGTTTCACTCATGAAACTTAAAGTGGCCTTGGACATATCAGAGACTATGTTTGCTAAGCTAGAAGTGCTCTGCTCAGAATTCTCTGTCTGTTGCTGAGAAGATGATGGAAAAGGCTTGCTATTGCTGAGCCTGTTTCTTCCACCATTATTAAAGCCTTGTTGAGGCTTTTGTTGATCCTTCCATGAGAAATTTGGATGATTTCTCCATGATGAATTATAGGTGTTTCCATAAGCTTCACCCATGTAATTTACCTCTGCCATTGCAGGGTTCTCAGGATCTTAGACTTCTTCTTCAGAAGATGCCTCTTTAGTACTGTTGGATGCATTTTGCCATCCATTCAGACTTTGAGAAATTATGTTGACTTGCAGAGTCAACATTTTATTCTAAGCCAATATGGCATTCAGAGCATCAATTTCATGAACTCCCTTCTTCTGAGGTGTCCCATTACTCATAGAATTCCTCTCAGAAGTGTACATGAATTGGTTATTTGCAACCATGTCAATGAGTTCTTGAGCTTCTGCAGGCATTTTCTTTAGGTGAATGGATCCACCTGCAGAATGGTCCAGTGACATCTTAGAGAACTCAGATAGACCATAATAGAATATATCCAAAATGGTCCACTCTGAAAGCATATCAGAATGACACCTTTTGGTCATCTGTTTGTATCTTTCCCAAGCTTTATAGAGGGATTTACCATCTTTTTGTTTGAAGGTCTGAACATCCACTCTAAGCTTGCTCAACTTTTGAGAAGGAAAGAACTTAGCCAAGAAGGCCGTGACCAGCTTATCCCAAAAGTCCAGGCTATCTTTAGGTTGTGAGTCCAACCATGTTCTAGCTCTGTCTCTTACAGCAAAAGGGAAAAGCATGAGCCTGTAGACTTCAGGATCTACTCCATTAGTCTTAACAGTCTCACAGATCTGCAAGAATTCAGTTAAAAACTGATAGGGATCTTCTGATGAAAGTCCATGAAACTTGCAGTTCTGTTGCATTAGAGCAACTAGTTGAGGCTTCATCTAAAAATTGTTTGCTCCAATGGCAGGAATTGAGATGCTTCTTCCATCAAATTTGGAAGTAGGTGTAGTATAATCACCAAGCATCCTCCTTGCATTATTATTTTCGGCTGCCATCTCCTCTTCCTTTTCGAAAATTTTTGTAAGGTTGTCTCTGGATTGTTGTAATTTAGCTTCTCTTAGTTTCCTCTTCAGAGTCCTTTCAGGTTTAGGATCTGCTTCAACAAGAATATTCTTGTCCTTACTCCTGCTCATATGAAAAAGAAAGGGACAGAAAATAATAATAGGGATCCTCTTTACCAAAGTAAAAAGATTCCTTTATGTTAGTAGAAGAAGAAAGAATAGAAGAAGGAAAAGAGTTAAGAATCCAAACACAAGGGGGAAGATAGTCGGTTTGAATTCTTGAGTGGAAGAGAAGTGTTAGTAGATAAATAAATAGAAGGAGATGAAAGAGGGAGAATTTCGAAAATAAATTTTGAAAAAGGGTTAGTGATTTTCGAAAATTAAGAGAAGAAATAAAATTAAAATTAAAATTTGAAGCAATTAATTAATTAAAAGAATTTTGAAAAAGGGGGAGATGTTTTTCGAAAATTTAGAGAGAAAAGTAGTTAGATGGTTTTAAAAAAATAAGAAACAAACAAAAAGTCAATTAGTTAGTTGAAAAAGATTTGAAAATCAATTTTGAAAAGATAAGAAGTTAGAAAAGATTTTTGAAATCAAATTTTTGAAAAAGATATGATTTAAAAAAAATATTAAAAAAAAGATTTGATTTTTAAAATTAAAATTGTTTACTTGACTAACAAGAAACTAAAAGGTATAATTCTAGAATTCAAAGATTGAACCTTTCTTAACAAGAAAGTAACAAACTTTAAATTTTTGAATCAATCACATTAATTGTTAGTAAAGTTTTCGAAAATTATGAAATAAAGATAAGAAAAAGATTTTGAAAAATATTTTTAAATTTTCGAAAATCATAAGATAAAAATGAAAAAGATTTGATTTTTGAAAAAAAGATTTTGAAAAGATAGGATTTTTAAAATTGAAAATTTGACTTGACTTATAAGAAATAGCTAAGTTTTAAAATTTTTTGACTAAGTCAACTCAAATTTTCAAAAATTATGAGTAAAATGAGGAAAATATATTTTTTTGATTTTTTGAATTTTTAATGATGAGAGAGAAAAACACAAAAATGACCCCAAAACATGAAAATTTTAGGTCAAAACCAATGATGCATGCAAGAACACTATGAATGTCAAGATGAACACCAAGAACACTTTGAAGATGAAGATGAACATCAAGACTTATTTTTGAAAAATTTTCAAGAAAAGAAAAACATGCAAGACACCAAACTTAGAAAATTTCAATGCTTAGACACTATGAATGCAAAAATGCATATGAAAAATACCATACAACACAAAACAATAAAATATGAAGATCAAACAAGAAAATTCATCAAGAACAACTTGAAGATCATGAAAAATATAATGCATGAATTTTCAAAAAATACAAGAAAAAGATGAACATGTAATTGACACCAAACTTAAAACATGACATAAGACTTAAACAAGAAACACAAAATATTTTTGGTTTTTATGATTTTATTGATTTTTTTGTATTTTATTTTATTTTTTTCGAAAACATATAGGAAAAATAAAATAAGAAATTCAAAATTTTTAATAAGAATTCCAGGAATCTTTGCAATGTTAGTCTAAAGCTTCGGTCCAAGAATTAGACATTGCCAATGGCCAGCCAAGCTTTAGCATATAAATCAGACATACAACAGCTGATACTTCATCCAACATCATATACTGATAGGGGGAAGCCTCAATCCAATTGAGTTAGACATGGCTTTTCAGCCAGCCAAGCTTCAACATGCTTCATGAAACACTAGAACTCATTCTTAAAAATTTAGAATAATTTTTCGAAAACAGAAGTAAAAAAATTTTTGAAAGATTTTTTAAAAAATTTTTGAAAATAAAACAAAAAGAAAATTACCTAATCTGAGCAACAAGATGAACCGTCAGTTGTCCAAACTTGAACAATCCCCGGCAACGGCGCCAAAAACTTGATGCACGAAATTGTGATCATCAACAATGGCGCCAAAGACTTGGAGCTCTCAAACGTGAATCACACTTTGTCACAACTTCGCACAACTAACCAGCAAGTGCACTGGGTCGTCCAAGTAATAAACCTTACGTGAGTAAGGGTCGATCCCACGGAGATTGTTGGTATGAAGCAAGCTATGGTCATCTTGTAAATCTCAGTTAGGCGGATAATAAATGGTTATGGAGTTTTCGAAAATTAATAATAAATAAAGCATAAAATAAAGATAGAAATACTTATGTAAATTATTGGCAGGAGTTTCAGACAAGTGTATGGAGATGCTTTGTCCCTGTTGAATCTCTGCAACATACTACTTTCTTACTTTCAATCCTTCATACTCCTTTCCATGGCAAGCTGTATGTAGGGCATCACCGTTGTCAATGGATACTTCCCATCCTCTCAGTGAAAAAGGTCCAAATGCTCTTGTCACAGCACGGCTAATCATCTGTCAGTTCTCGATCATGTCGGAATAGAATCCATTGATTCTTTTGCGTTTGTCATCACGCCCAACAATTGCGAGTTTGAAGTTCGTCACAGCCATTCAATCCCTGAATCCTACTCGGAATACCACAGACAAGGTTTAGACTTTCTGGATTCTCAGGAATGGCCGCCAATAATTCTAGCTTATACCATGAAGATTCTGATTAAGGAACCCAAGACATATTTGTTCGTTCTAAGGTAGAACGGAAGTGGTTGTCAATCACGCGTTCATAAGGATGGATGATGATGAGTGTCATGGATCATCACATCCATCAGGTTGAAGTGCAACAGATATCTTAGAACAAGAATAAGCTGAATTGAATAGAAAATAGTAGTAATTGCATTAAAGCTCGAGGTACAGCAGAGCTCCACACCCTTAATCTATGGTGTGTAGAAACTCCACCGTTGAAAATACATAAGTGATGGTCCAGGCATGGTCGAATGGCCAGCCTCCAAAACGTGATCAATAGTCTCCTAAGATGAACAATAGAATAAAACTGAGACCAAAGATGTCTAATACAATAGTAAAATGTCCTATTTATACTAGACTAGCTACTAGGGTTTACAGAAATAAGTAATTGATGCAGAAATCCACTTCCGGGGCCCACTTGGTGTGTGCTTGGGCTGAGCTTGAGCTTTACACATGTAGAGGCTTATTTTGGAGTTAAACACCAAGTTGTAACGTATTTTTGGCGTTTAACTTTGGTTTGTGATGTTTTTCTGGCGTTTGACTCCAGAATGCAACATGGAACTGGCGTCGAGCGCTAGTTTGCGTCATCTAATCTTGAATAAAGTATGGACTATTATATATTTCTGGAAAGCTCTGGATGTTTACTTTCCAACGCCGTTGAGATCGCGCCATTTGAAGTACTGTATCTCTAGAAAATCCATTTTGAGTGCAGGAAGGTCAGAATCCAACAGCATCAGCAGTCCTTTGTTAGCCTTCTTATCAGAGTTTTGCTCAGATCCCTCAATTTCAGCCAGAAAATACCTGAAATCAAAGAAAAATACACAAACTCATAGTAAAGTCCAGAAACGTGAATTTTTCATAAAAACTAATGAAAACATCCCTAAAAGTAGCTAGATCCTACCAAAAACTACCTAAAAACAATACCAAAAAGCGTATAAATTATCCACTCATCAGAGGTGTCCAGAGTTCTTAAGCACACTCTTTTGCTTTGGATCACGACTTTAACCACTCAGTCTCAAGCTTTTCACTTGGACCTGCATGCCACAAGCACATGGTTAGGGACAGTTTGATTTAGCCGCTTAGGCCTGGATTTATTTCCTTGGGCCCTCCTATTCATTGATGCTCAAAGCCTTGGATCCTTTTCACCCTTGCCTTTTGGTTTAAAGGGCTATTGGCTTTTTCTACTGCTTCTTCTCTTTTTTTTACTGCTTTTTCTTTCTTTAAGAATCAATTTCATGATTTTTCATATCAACAATAATATTTCTCTTGTTCATCATTCTTTCAAGAGCCAACAATTTTAACATTCATAAAATTCAATATAAAAAATATGCACTGTTCAGGCATTCATTCAGAAGACAAAAAGTATTGCCACCACATATAAATAATTAGAATTTTTCTTATTAAAAACTGGAAAAAATATTGCCTCCTTATTCTAAAAATCTGCTATTTTATTTATGTTTGATGATGATGTGAAAAATAAATTATAGCTTAATTAGAGATAAAATCAAAATAGATATACTAATTACTACTACTCATATATAACTTCTAAGGTAAATTCCTAATAAGAACAATTATCACAGAGTTAAGGCTAAGATTAAGACTCAACAACCTTTATTTTGGGAGGTGGATGATCCCTTAGTCTGTGGAGTGCGTGGTCCTTCAAGAGACAGCTTCTGACGCTTCAGTTCCCTCAGTTCACGCCTTTGCTCTTCTTGTTCCCCAAGCAGTTTGCAAAGCATGCTATTTTGATTTTTTTGTTCTTCCTTTAGTTGGTCCATAGCTTCTTACAACCTGGTAACAGATGCTTCAAGACGCTCCCAGTATTCAAATTGAGGGATTTCTAGGAGGAACTTGATGGTGTTTTGTGGAAAAATGAATTTCCAACACACATATCCAACCGGCAAGTATACCGGGTCGCATCAAGTAGTAATAACTCACAAGAGTGAGGTTGATCCCACAGGGATTGATGGATCAAGCAACTTTAGTGGGTGATTAGTTTAGTCAAGCTAACATTGAAGTGAATTGTGTGAAGTTGATCAACAGAAAGTAAATTGCAGGAATGATAAAGTTGCAGAATCTAAATGGGCAGAAAACTTAAAGAGCAAGAAAGTAAAATAGCTGAAACTTAAATTGCAAGAAAAGTAAATTGCATCAAATGTAAATGGGGCTGGGGTGCTGGAAATTAAAAAGAGAGCAGTAAAGCAAAGCGTAGAACAATTGCAGGGAGATTAAATTGCTTGGAAGTAAATTGGAAGTAATAGGAACAGAAAGGTAAAAATGCAGATGAAATAAAAGCAACAGATGTAAACAGCAAGGCAAAATTTCTTGAAGAAGCAACACAGAATGTAACTTAGCTCAATTGTGAAATTTAAAGAGACAAGATCTCAGGGAATCAAAGAGACTAGAAAATAAGTCTAGATCTCACTCCCTTCCTTGATTCAACAGCAAACAGATTGAAGAAGAAATAGAGATGGAAGCAGTAAAGAGAGCCTTGATTTAAATCAAAATTTCTTGAATTTTGCAAAAGAACAAAGCATGGATTTCAGATCAAAGATTGGAACAGAATTCCTCCAACCTCAATCCAAAATTTCAAAACAAGAGAAAGACTAAAGAGAGAGCTCTCTAATGGAGCAAGCCTTTTCTTTCCAATCGAGCTCCCTTTTGAAATGAAAGTGATGTCTTTATATAGGCTTTTTACAAAATGAAAATAAAATGAAATTGAAATTAAAAACAAATTACAAAAATGAAAATCCTAATTTAATTGATCCATGTGCCTTTGAGTGATGATGTGGGCTTTGCTTGCTTTGGTTTTGAGGAGAAATGGGTTTGGTTGGCCTTGATTCAATTTGGAGAGGAATTGAATTTAAATGAAATTTTGGTTGATTTTCGGCCCAAGAACAATTGCTTCCAGGAGGCTGCCCTGCCCTTGTGGAGGGCAGGGCAGAAAATGGTGCGTGTTGGTGCTTGCGTGCTTGGTGTTGCCGAGTGGTGCCTGTGCGTGCTGCTGGTGCTGCCGAGCCTTCCCTTAGTGCGCCAGAATGGTGCGCTGGCTGTGCACCACAAAATGCTGCCCTGCCCTCGCGGAGGGCAGGGCAGTGTTTCCAAAAGTGAAGTTCCAAGTTCGAAACTTGGTGGATGCACACGCTACTTCTTTTCCTTGGTTTTCTTGGCACCAAATTAAGGCTTAGTTTCTTGTTTCCTCATGGTGCCGTGTTCGATCCTTGTGGCAAGCAATGGTGAGCTTTTTCTTTGGATATCTTCCTTTGTTGAGCCCGATATTGCTCTTGAGGAGGGCAGGGCAGTGGTTTTGTTCCCTTGGATCCATGGCATCAATTTGTGCTCTGCCCTTGTCGTGGGCAGGGCAGTGTTGCCTCTCAAGGCTTGTTTACTCATGTTGCCCTCCTAGAGGGCAGTGTGCCCTTGTGGAGGGCAATGTTTGCTTCCTCCTTTTCATGCGCCACGCTCTTTTCTCCTTGGGCCACGCTTTCTTAAGCCACGCTTCCTCTTTTCTTCTTTTATTCACCTACAATAAACCAAAACAACTACTCAAAGTATCACTAAATTCACAAGGCTTATAAATCAATTAAAATTCAATTAAAATTAGCTTGAACCTCATGAGTTAGCATGAATTTAATGGTAGTTGCTTGATCTAAAGAAGTTATGTGTTTTCATTCCAAATCTCTTGCTTAGGATGCAAGAAAGTGCATAAAGACTAATAAAACAAGTGAAATTAGCTTGAAAAATGGGTATATGATGACTTGTCATCACAACACCAAACTTAAACCTTGCTTGTCCCCAAGCAAGAAAAGAATCATGCAATAGAAATTGACAATCCAAGGTAAGAAGAGTAGCAAGTTAATGTTCATGGCAAGCTAGTTTTCTATGCATGCTACAATTACAAAAGATATGTAAATGATTGATGCTTCTATCTAGCTTATTTTATGAAATCTTTTTCTTATAATTCTTCCTTGAAACAAGCTTTTGATTTTATTTTTATTTTTTTTAGCTTCTCCTTTTGGGTGCTTTGCCCCATGAGTTGATAACAAAGCTACGACTTCTAAATGCTTTGTTTTCAAGTATTACCACTTGATACATAAGCACCACAAGCATTTAATTAGAGGACTTCATTAAGCTCATTTTTCTTTTCTTTTCTTGACTCTCTAATCATTGATGCTCAGAGCCTTGAGCTTTGAGGGAGTGCTTTTGCACTTGAGCCTAGCCTTGACTTCTAAGTATTTTGTTTTCAAGCATTTGGCTTGATACATAAACACCACAAGCACTTAGCAAATAAATTGCCATTGGTACTCAGAGCCTTCAGCTTTCTCATTCCTTCCCTTTTTCTTTTCTTGCTTTAATTGTATTTGCTTCTTCAAAGTTTTCATGATTTTAAAAGATTTCACAAAATGTACTAGATGAAAAACTTCAATTAAATAAAATCCAATGCAATTGAGCAACAATTAATCATACTAGCTTTCCAATACTTGTATGCACATGCTAAAATCTTCTTTAATGCCTTGTTTGTTTATGATCATGATGCTTTATTGCTTTTGAATTCACAAAGCTCAAGTTGGTAGTTATAATGCCACAACAACATATTATAAATCAAAATTCAAGCTATGCTTATTCATACACACATGTATACAGAGAAGGTAAAGACAATCATGCAGTTTATGAAACAAATGAGAGGAAAAGGAACTTTACAACCTTGTAGTTCATCTTCTCTATTGTTGTCATTTTTCTCCCATTTTCCTCCTTCCCATACCAAACTCAAAATGCTTGTTCATCCTCAAGCAACAATTAGAACAATGGCTATGGGGCTAAGATGGATCATGAATGTCTTACACAATGAAATGTTAGTAGCACATATGTTTTAAGCAAGCAAAATTAAAGATAACAATCAAGGCACAAGAGACAGAGACATTTTGATTGCATAGATAAAAAGGTGTGCACAATACATTGCATAAAAAATAAGTGGCACACCAAACTTAGTGTGACACTTTCACTTGGAATTAATGCAAGTATCTTGTAAGAATTAGAACCAAATTTTGTTGCATAGCAACACCAAACTTAGAATACAACCATATGTCAATTTATTTGAATTAAAACTAAACAAAAGAAACTGTTATATGTTAAATACAATCACCAAGCCAAGAATATGTCATGAATAAGGATCTCTTGGTGATATATTAACAAAAACAGTTAAGAAGCAAAATAAGTGGAAGTATTAAAAAGAAATAACTAAAGTAAACAGAATAATAAAATGTCAAACCAAAAGAAAAATAACACTGCAAAGGCCTTATGATTATGCAGACAAGTGGTGTTGCTTAATGAATTGCATAGAGAATTAAGTGGCACACCAAACTTAGAATCTTAGTGTGTCACTTCCATTTTTGATTTGATGCACTCATCCAAAAAGATTGAAAACAAGTTGTTGCAAGACAACACCAAACTTAGAATGTAACCATATGCCCATTTATTGAATTTAAACAAAGTAAAGAACGAAAACAAAGTAGAGAAGAAATGTTACCTACGGTTGGGTTACCTCCCAACAAGTGCTCTTTTAGTGTCATTAGCTTGACATGTTGTTCTTCACTTTCTTCCTCTTCTTCCAATTGGTTAAGAGGAATGACTTCAAGGGAGTAGAAGTTTCAGCTATTGTCCCCTTTCTTGGTTTCCTCTCAGCAAGCTTTCTTTTGAAATTGGCTTGGTTGAGCTTGCTTGCTTGATCAGGGGGAGGATTGTTTGCAGTTGACCTTTTCTTGAATATTGTCCTTGATATCTTGGTCACAATCCTCTTCTTGGTGCTTTTGTTAATTGCCTTCACTTCCTTGAATCCAAGTTTTGGTTGCTGTGTGATTGTTGGAGTGATTTCTTTATCAAGAGCCTCTTGCATTAGTGGTTCCATGAGCTTTTCCTTCATGTACTTCTCTACTTCAGTTGAGTGTGACTTCTCTTGAATGTCTTCCTCCCTTTCTTCTTCATGATTTTCCATTAATGCCTCTGGGAGGGAATCTTTGTGTTTCATTGTCACCTCAAGTGGCTCTTGTGAATGTAGAATCCTTGGCTCATGTCCAAATACTTCCACCACCTCTTCCTTTTTCACTAAAATTTCTCTTGACACAGAGGCTTCCTCATCTTGCTTTTCCACTTCCTCACCCACAAATTGGTCTTCATCCTCTCTGTTTGATGGTTCTAAGTTCCTCCTTGTTTGCTCTAAGGGCTCATTCATCTTCTTGAGGATGATTTCTTTCCAGGATTGGGGTTGTGTGTATCTTTCCACGAGTTTTCTATGTATTTCAATGGCTTGAAGGTAATCCTCATCTCGTGGTTCAAGAGATGAATGTTGAGAGTAATTTTGGTGACGTGGATATGTTGTGGTGAAGCTGTGTTGAGGGGTGTGGAATGAGTTGTGTGATTGATGGGATGAGTGGTATGGATTTTGGAGGAAACTTTGTGTTGAGGCATAATCTAGTGATGAAGAACTTTCAAATGAGAAACTGGGACGTGAGGGTGAATGCTCTTTCATTCCTTGGTGATACTCCCAGCCACCATTAGAATAATGACTTGAATCATTTTGTGGTAGTGGGAAGTATCCCATATGATTCTCTTGCTCATCTTGTGTCTCTGAAGCAAATCTCCATGAATTGGAGTGCTCAGACTCTGTTAATTCTTGGTGATATTCCCAGCCACCATTAGAGGGTGGTGATGGTGGGCAATATCCTGTAAAATTTTGTTTGACCATAAGATGAGTTGAACTCCATTTGTATTTTGTAAACATCAATGAAATTTGAAATTCATGTCACAGAGAAAGAATTTCTTAGTGAGGCAATAACTCAAACACCTTGCTATCAATTTAAAACAGAGAACAAAAACAAAAAAATGCTTGATCTAGACTTCTCACCCACTTAATCATTGTTGATCTAATCAATCCCCGGCAACGGCGCCAAAAACTTGATGGTGTTTTTGTGGAAAAACGAATTTCCAACACACATATCCAACTGGCAAGTATACCGGGTCGCATCAAGTAGTAATAACTCACAAGAGTGAGGTCGATCCCACAGGGATTGATGGATCAAGCAACTTTAGTGGGTGATTAGTTTAGTCAAGCTAACATTGAAGTGAATTGTGTGAAGTTGATCAACAGAAAGTAAATTGCAGGAATGATAAAGTTGCAGAATCTAAATAGGCAGAAAACTTAAAGAGCAAGAAAGTAAAATAACTGAAACTTAAATTGCAAGAAAAGTAAATTGCATTAAATGTAAATGGGACTGGGGTGCTGGAAATTAAAAAGAGAGCAGTAAAGCAAAGCGTAGAACAATTGCAGGGAGATTAAATTGCTTGGAAGTAAATTGGAAGTAATAGGAACAGAAAGGTAAAAATGCAGATGAAATAAAAGCAACAGATGTAAACAGCAAGGCAAAATTTCTTGAAGAAGCAACACAGAATGTAACTTAGCTCAATTGTGAAATTTAAAGAGACAAGATCTCAGGAAATCAAAGAGACTAGAAAACAAGTCTAGATCTCACTCCCTTCCTTGATTCAACAGCAAATAGATTGAAGAAGAAATAGAGATGGAAGCAGTAAAGAGAGCCTTGATTTAAATCAAAATTCCTTGAATTTTGTAGAAGAACAAAGCATGGATTTCAGATCAAAGATTGGAACAGAATTCCTCCAACCTCAATCCAAAATTTCAACACAAGAGAAAGACTAAAGAAAGAGCTCTCTAATGGAGCAAGCCTTTTCTTTCCAATCGAGCTCCCTTTTGAAATGAGAGTGATGTCTTTATATAGGCTTTTTACAAAATGAAAATAAAATGAAATTGAAATTAAAAACAAATTACAAAAATGAAAATCCTAATTTAATTGATCCATGTGCCTTTGAGTGATGATGTGGGCTTTGCTTGCTTTGGATTTGAGGAGAAATGGGTTTGGTTGGCCTTGATTCAATTTGGAGAGGAATTGAATTTAAATGAAATTTTGGTTGATTTTCGGCCCAAGAACAATTGCTTCCAGGAGGCTGCCCTGCCCTTGTGGAGGGCAGGGCAGAAAATGGTGCGTGTTGGTGCTTGCGTGCTTGGTGTTGCCGAGTGGTGCCTGTGCGTGCTGCTGGTGCTGCCGAGCCTTCCCTTGGTGCGCCAGAATGGTGCGCTGGCTGTGCACCACAAAATGCTGCCCTGCCCTCGCGGAGGGCAGGGCAGTGTTTCCAAAAGTGAAGTTTCAAGTTCGAAACTTGGTGGATGCACACGCTACTTCTTTTCCTTGGTTTTCTTGGCACCAAATTAAGGCTTAGTTTCTTGTTTCCTCATGGTGCCGTGTTCGATCCTTGTGGCAAGCAATGGTGAGCTTTTTCTTTGGATATCTTCCTTTGTTGAGCCCGATATTGCTCTTGAGGAGGGCAGGGCAGTGTTTTTGTTCCCTTGGATCCATGGCATCAATTTGTGCTCTGCCCTTGTCGTGGGCAGGGCAGTGTTGCCTCTCAAGGCTTGTTTACTCATGTTGCCCTCCTAGAGGGCAGTGTGCCCTTGTGGAGGGCAATGTTTGCTTCCTCCCTTTCATGCGCCACGCTCTTTTCTCCTTGGGCCACGCTTTCTTAAGCCACGCTTCCTCTTTTCTTCTTTTATTCACCTACAATAAACCAAAACAACTACTCAAAGTATCACTAAATTCACAAGGCTTATAAATCAATTAAAATTCAATTAAAATTAGCTTGAACCTCATGAGTTAGCATCAATTTAATGGTAGTTGCTTGATCTAAAGAAGTTATGTGTTTTCATTCCAAATCTCTTGCTTAGGATGCAAGAAAGTGCATAAAGACTAATAAAACAAGTGAAATTAACTTGAAAAATGGGTATATGATGACTTGTCATCAGAACTCCTATGCTTTCCTCTTGATGGGATCGTCCTGCACTTGTTGTCCTTCCATTGACTTTTTGGTGATTGGTTGCTCAACTGAGATATACTCATTTACTCCCATCTTTACCCCAGCATCTTTACATAGCATAGAGATTAAGCTTAGATAAGCCAATTTGGCATCTTTGGAGTTCTTGTTTGCAATTGTGTAAAGTTTACAAGAGATCAGCTGATGAACTTCCACTTCTTTTCCCAACATAATGAAATGGATCATTACTGCTCTTTTGATGGTGACTTCAGAGCGGTTGCTAGTGGGCAGTATAGAACGCCCAATGAAGTCCAGCCAACCTCTAGCGACTGGTTTGAGATCTCCTCTCTTGAGTTGATTTGGAACACCCTTTGTGTTGGTTGTCCACTTGGTTCCAAGGAGGCATATGTCCTCTAGAATTTTATCCAAGCCCTTATTTGTTCTCATCATTCTCCTATTAAAGGAGTCTGGGTCATCTTTCAGCTGAGGTAGCTTGAAGATCTCCCTGATTTTGTCAGGGTGGAGGTGAACAATCTTCCCTCTGACAAAAGTTCGATAGTCATGGAAGGCGGTTCCAGCTATTCTCTGCCTGTCTGTATGCCATAGATTAGAGTAGAATTCCTGAACCATGTTTCTTCCCACCTTTGTTTCAGGATTAGCTAGGATTTCCCAGCTCCTGTTTCGAATTTGCTCTTGGATCTCCGGATATTCGTCTTCTTTCAGATCGAATTTAACTTCCGAGGTAACTGACCTTAGACCCATTATTTTGTAGTAATGGTCTGAATGTTCTTTGGTTAAGAACTTTCCTTGATTCCAAAGTGGTTTTGGAATATTCTCTTTCTTGCCTCTTGGAGTGGTTTGTTTTCCCTTAGGAGCCATGATCTTAGTGGGTATTGGTTTAGTGATCACGGATAAACACACCAAACTTAGAAGTTTGCTTGTCCTCAAGCAAAAGAAAGGAAAGGAGAGAGATAGATGGAGAGCCAAGTTTGAATTGTGGAGGAGAGGAGGGAGCCGAACGTGGATTTAAAGGGAGGTGGTGGGTTTTCAAAAATTTTGAAGAAGATATGATAGAAGATATGATTTGTAAAAGATAAGTATGATAGAAAAATATACAATTTAAAATTGAAAAAATATGAAAGATATTTGGAAAAGATAAATCTGAATTTTGAAAAGAAGATATGATGAGTTTAAAAAGATTTGAGAAGAATTTAAAAAGATTTGAAAAGAATTCAAAAAGATAATTGAGTTTTGAAAAAGATTTGAAAAGAAGTTGAAGAGTATTAAAAAAAGATTTATGTTTAGAATTAAGATACATTTGATATCTTTGAAAAAGGATTTGAAAAATTAGGATTTGTAATATGTGTATGCAAGAAATTATTGATGGAATCATGAAAATTTGAAAAAAATCAAGTTGGGAACAAAAACTTCCTCCCTTCCATAATCCTGGCGTTAAACGCCCAACTGCTGCATGTTTTGGGCGTTTAACGCCTAGTTGGTGCTTGGTCTGGGTGTTTAATGCCCAGCTGTTGCTTCTAGCTAGCGTTAAACGCCAGAAACTCCTTTATCACTGGGCGTTTTTCTGAACGCCCAGGACGCTGTAAATCTGGCATTAAACACTCAGAAGCTGCTTCCTTCTGGCATTTAACACCCAGATGGCTATCTCTACTGGCGTTAAACACTCAGTAAATGCTTCTTTTGGGCGTTTAACACCCAAGATAGCTCTTACTGGCGTTTTCGCACCAGTGAGCTTCATTTTTGCTGTTTTATCCTCTGAATCCTTCTGTAACTTTGTGAACTTATGCAATTACTATTTTACCTTGAAGATAATTAATATGAACCTGTAAAATTTTCATGTAATTTAACAAATAAGCTTTGTTAATGGCTGGGTTGCCTCCCAGCAAAGGCTTCTTTATTGTCTTTAGCTGGACTTATTACTGAGCTTTAATCAAGTCTCAGTTTTGAGCATTCTTGCTCAAAATTGCTTTCAAGATAATGTTTGACTCTCTGTCCATTAACAATGAACTTTTTGTCAGAATCATTATCCTGAAGCTCTACGTATCCATATGGTGACACACCTGTAATCACATATGGTCCTCTCCATCGGGATTTTAATTTCTTGAGGAATAATTTGAGCCTAGAATTAAACAGCAGAACTTTCTGCCCTAGCTCAAAGACTCTGGATGACAGCTTCTTGTCATGCCATCTTTTTGCTTTCTCTTTGTAAATTTTTGTATTTTCGAAAGCATTGAGTCTGAATTCCTCTAGCTCATTTAACTGGAGCAATCATTTTTCTCCATCTAACTTGGCATCAAGGTTTAGAAATCTGGTTACCCAGTAGGCCTTATGTTCCAGTTCCACTGGCAAGTGACAGGCTTTTCCATACACAAGCTGGTATGGAGAGGTCCCTATAGGAGTCTTGAATGTTGTTCTGTATGCCCACAGAGCATCATCCAAGCTTCTTTCCCAATCCCTTCTACGATTAATCACAGTCCGTTCCAGGATTCTTTTAAGTTCTCTATTAGAGACTTCAGCTTGCCCATTTGTCTGTGGATGATATGGAGTTGCTTCCCTATGGCTAACTCCATATCGAACCATAGCAGAGTAAAGCTGTTTATTGCAGAAATGAGCGCCCCCATCACTGATTAGTACTCTAGGGACACCAAATCTGCTGAAGATATATTTCTGGAGGAATTTTAGCACTGTTTTAGTATCATTAGTGGTATTGCAATAGCTTCCACCCATTTGGATACATAATCCACTGCCACTAGAATATAAGTGTTTGAGTATGATGGTGGGAAAGGCCCCATGAAGTCAATACCCCATACATCAAACAACTCAATCTCCAAGATCCCTTGTTGAGGCATGGCATAACTGTGAGA
Organism: Arachis stenosperma; assembly: GCF_014773155.1. Classification (NCBI taxonomy): domain Eukaryota; kingdom Viridiplantae; phylum Streptophyta; class Magnoliopsida; order Fabales; family Fabaceae; genus Arachis; species Arachis stenosperma. The sequence continues at coordinate 64,404,236 of NC_080377.1, read as the reverse complement.
CAGATTGCCAGATCTTTGGTAACTGTCACAATTAAGTACAAATTTTCGGGAGTCTTTATAGAGAGTAGGCCAGTAGAAGCCACATTGGAGGACTCTTGTGGCTGTTCGCTCACTTCCAAAATGTCCTCCATACTATGATCCATGGCAATGCCAGAGGATCTTCTGTGCTTCTTCTTTAGGCACACATCGATGGATTACTCCGTCTGCACATCTCTTGAAGAGATATGGTTCATCCCAAAGATAGTACTTTGCATCCGAGATCAATTTCTTTGATTGCTGCCTACTATACTCTTTGGGTATGAATCTCACAGCCTTGTAGTTTGCAATGTCTGCAAACCATGGTACTTCCTGGATGGCAAAGAGTTGCTCATCCGGAAAGTTTTCAGAGATCTCAGTAAGAGGGAGGGACGCTCCTTCTACTGGTTCTATTCGGGACAGGTGATCTGCTACTTGGTTCTCTGTCCCTTTTCTGTCTCTTATTTCTATATTAAACTCTTGCAGAAGCAGCACCCATCTTATGAGTCTGGGTTTTGAATCCTGCTTTGTGAGTAGATAATTAAGAGCAGCATGGTCAGTGTACACAATCACTTTTGATCCTACTAAATAAGATTTGAACTTGTCAATAGCGTAAACCACTGCAAGTAACTCTTTTTTGTGGTTTTGTAGTTCTTTTGTGCGTCATTTAGAACATAAATGGCATAATAAATGACATGCAGAAGCTTGTCATGCCTTTGTCCCAACACTGCACCAATGGCATGGTCACTGGCATCACACATTAGTTCAAATGGTAATGTCCAGTCTGGTGCAGAGATGACTGGTGCTGTGATCAGCTTAGCTTTCAGAGTCTCAAACGCCTGCAGACACTCCTTATCAAAGATAAATGGTGTGTCAGCAGCTAGCAGATTACTCAGAGGTTTTGCAATTTTTGAAAAATCTTTTATAAACCTCATATAGAATCCTGTATGTCCCAGAAAGCTTCTGATTGCATTAACATTGACAGGTGGTCGTAATTTTTCAATTACCTCTACCTTAGCTTGATCCACCTCTATTCCCTTGTTCGAAATTTTGTGCCCAAGGACAATTCCTTCAGTCACCATAAAGTGACATTTCTCCCAATTTAAAACCAGGTTAGTCTCTTGGCACCTCTTTAGAAAAAGTGCTAGATGATCAAGACAGGAGCTGAATGAGTCTCCAAATACTGAAAAGTCATCCATGAAGACTTCCAGAAATTTTTCCACCATATCAGAGAAAATAGAGAGCATGCACCTTTGAAAGGTTGCAGGTGCATTGCACAGACCAAATGGCATCCTTCTGTATGCAAATACTCCAGATGGACATGTGAATGCTGTTTTCTCTTGATCTCGGGGATCTACTGCAATTTGATTATAACCTGAATATCCATCCAGGAAGCAGTAGTATTCATGACCTGCTAGTCTTTTTAGCATCTGGTCTATGAATGGTAAAGGAAAATGATCCTTTCTGGTAGCTGTATTGAGCCTTCTGTAATCAATACACATACGCCACCATGTAACTGTTCTTATAGGAACCAGTTCATTTTTTTCATTATGAACCACTTTCATGCCACCCTTCTTAGGGACGACTTGGACAGGGGTTACCTAGGGGCTATCAGAAATAGGATAAATAATCCCAGCCTCTAGTAATTTAGTGACCTCCTTATGCACCACCTCCTTCATGGCTGGATTCAGCCGCCTCTGTGGTTGAACCACTGGCTTAGCGTCATCCTCCAATAAGATCTTGTGCATGCATCTAGCTGGGCTAATGCCCTTAAGATCACTGATGGACCACCCAAGAGCTGTCTTGTGTGTCCTCAACACTTGAATTAGTGCTTCCTCTTCCTGTGGCTCTAAGGTAGAGCTTATGATTACAGGAAAAGTGTTACCTTCTCCCAAAAATGCATATTTCAGGGATGGTGGTAATGGTTTGAGCTCAGGTTTAGGAGGTTTCTCCTCTTCCTGAGGGATTTTCAGAGGTTCTATTATTCTCTCTGGTTCCTCCAGATCAGGCTAAACATCTCTAAAGATATCCTCTAGCTCTAATTCAAGACTCTCAGTCATATTGACCTCTTTCACCAGAGAGTCAATAATATCAATGCTCATGCAGTCGTTTGGGGTCTCTGGATGCTGCATAGCTTTGACAACATTGAAGAACTGAAGATTGATGGTTTAGAAGTTATAATAAATTCTCGTTGCAAGTATAGTTTCTAAACCAAGAAATCAACCTTTCTTACAAAATTTTTGGTTGTCATAAGTAACAAACCCCTTTGGAATTGATAACCGAAGTATTTAAACCTCGGGTCGTCTTCTCAAGAAATTGTAGGGAGGTGTTATTATTATTGGTTATGCAAAGGTATATTTTGGGGTTTTCAAAAGGGCTGAACAAGTGATGTAAAATAACAAGTCGTTAAAATAATAACTAGTAAGGCTCTTGGCAAGGTATGAGAACTTGAAGTCCTATCCCATTTATCCTTATCAATTGTGATGAGAATTGGATTTTTCTCCCACTAAGTCAACCTCTAACTATGAAGGTAAGTCAAGTGGATGAATTAATTTTGATTCCTCAGGTCCTAGTCTTTCCTTGGGAAAGACTAGAGTTATTGGAACTCAAATTAATTCTTGAAGAATTCCAATTTTCAATCAACAATAAGTTTGATAACTCAAGAGTCTCCAATGACTCAACCAAAGCCAAAAGAGAAAAATCTAAATTATTTATATAAATAAAAGAGACAAATCATAGATCTGAAAATACCTCAAATTATATTAAATAGAATGTTCAAATCCAACATAGAAAAGTTCATAAATTAAATTGGAAAAATAAATAAAAGGAACATTGAACCTGTGATTGAAGAAGATGAAATCCTAATTCTAAAAATCCTAATCCTAATCCTAATCCTAAGAGAGAGGAGGGAACCTCTCTCTCTAAAAACTACATCTAAAACCTAAAATTGTGAGTAGTGATTGAATCTGAAGTGATCCCCCTTGAGTTTCTGCATGTTCCCTGACTTTAATCTGTGTTTCTGGGCCGAAAACTGGGTTGAAATGCGGCCCAGAAACTATGCCAGTGACTTCTGAAATTCTGCAGATCGCGCACGTCACGCGGCCGCGTCGTCCACACGTTCGCATCACTCAGCATTTCTTGTACCACGCGTGCGCGTCGTCCACGCATTCGCGTCATTCGTGCAGCTTCCAATCCGCGCGGTCGCGTCAGGCACGCGAGCGCGTCACTGTGATTTCTTCCTTTTCGCGCGGTCGCGTGAGCCATGCGACCGCGTGACTTCTCGCTGGTCATCTCCTCAATTTCTTGTGTTCCTTCCATTTTTGCGTGCTTCCTCTTCATTCCTTATGCCACTCCTATCCTATGAAGCCTGAAACACTTAGCACACAGATAACGGCATTGAATGGTACGAAGGAAAATAAAAATATACAACTAAAAAGTCTTTAGGAAGCAAGTTTTCAATCATAGAATATTTTTAGGAAAGAATTGTAAATACATGCAAATCATATGAATAAGTGGATGAAAAGCTTTATAAAACCACTCAATTAAACATAATATAAACCATAAAATAGTGGTTCATCAACCTCCCCACACTTAAACATTAGTATGTCCTCATACTAAGCTCAAAGAGGCAAAATAAATGAGTAGGGGAAAACAGGACTCATGCAATGCAACCTATGAATGTGAATGCAATCACATGCTAAAATGATTCTACCTACTTGGTGAAAAAGTAAATAAATCTTTCAAGAATGAATATGAAATAGATTTCACTAATTCAAATCATAAAATAAAGTTCAAATAACTTGCAAGAGGAAGATAGCTCATGAAAGCAGGGAACATAGAATTAAGCACTGAACCCTTAATGGTAGTGTATATCATTCTAACTCTCAAGTGTCTAGGGTCAATTTTCTCAATTCTCTACTAATCTTGCTTTCTATAGCTTGCTTTTCATCTAACAATCAACAAAAAAAATTTAATGCACTAATACACAAATCAAGAGGTCTTTTAAGGGTTGTAATGGGGGGGGTCAAGGTAGGATTGTATTTGGCCAAGTGGACTAAAATCTAAATCCTTAATTAACATAAACTTTCCACCTAACTTAGGACAATCCATGTTATATAAAATCAATAACTACCCATTAACTACGTTTACTACATATTTATGCCTTCCAAGTTCTGAGTACAGTACATATGTGTTGCTATTGCCATTTACTTTGGGGCATTTTGTCCCCTTTTTTATTTTTTTGCTCTTTTTTTTCTTTTCTTAATAATTTTTTTTAATGCATATGATTAAAATTTTGAATGCATAAACATGTTCTTAACATTTTTCACATTTTCACACAAAGTCTAACATACTCAATTCTCAAACCAAACGTTTCCAAACCCACTTTTCCCATACTTAATTTATGAGCACTTTCATTAGTCTAAGCTAATCAAGGGTTCAAATTAAGGACATTATTGTTTTTCGCTTAGAGTTAATGATGTGCTAAAGTAAAGAACAAAGGGGTAAAATGGCTCAACATTGGTTTGCAAAGGATAATGAAAGGTAAGGCTATATGGGTATGTAAGCTCAGTGAAACAAGGCCTCAATCATATAAGTGCATGCATACATCAAATAATGGAAATATAGAATTAAGCAAGACAAAGATCACAATTTTAGAGAGAAAAATACACACCAAAAATAAAATATTGGTTGGTAAAATGTAACCAATCAAGTAGGCTCAAAATCTCACTGGTTTTGTGTGTTCGAGCTCTAACTCATGTTCCAAAATAATATTTCTTCAAACAAGTTTTTCAAAAAGTTTTTAATTTAAATTAGTGAAATACTATAAAAAGTTTCTTGAAAAAGAAAATATTACTTCAACCAAGTAATGGTAAAGTATACACAAAATCAAGAAAATATGCAATCAAACATGCAAATGCAACAACTAATTTAACAAAGAGAATTTAAACATTGGTGTTGAGAAGAGGATAACTAACCCGTGGAGATCGGTATCGACCTTCCCACACTTAAAGATTGCTCCGTCCTCGGTGCATGCTAAGATGTGTAGGTGGATGGGGGTTGTGGTTCCTCGGCTAGTGCTATTCGCCGGTGGCTTGTTAGAGGCTTTCTCATTACCCTTTTTTGGTGGCCATTCTAAAAAAGGGATAAAGAAAAGGGACATGTAATTCGAATAGCTAGAACCGGGAGGATGAAGGTTCAAGTGATAATCAATGCCAAGGTAAGGGATAATGTCTTAAATACATGGTCGCGATTACATGCAATTAGGACATCAATGGAAATATAGCAAGGCATATTAAATTAATTAGATGCAAGATGTGTAAAAACATGCAGGCAAAGGCATGAGAGCCATAGGTCAAGCATCAATTGTTAAAATAAGCTGGATTAAAGAGCACTTGTATGATGACAATTGTGAATGATAATCTCAAATACAAGTGAATTACAAGTATTGTGAGTTAAAAGAGGAATGAAAGTAATAAATCTAAATATATATGAGAGCCAAATTTAAAATATCAATTGTCAAACCAATCCTTATAATATCCACAAGCTCAGTCATAATAAAGTAAAATCCAAATAAAGCTCCAACACCAACATAAAAATGCATGAAAATAAAAAAAAGAAGGGAGAAAGAAGGAAGAAGAAAGAAGGAAGAAGGAGGAAGGGGGAAGAAAGGAATAAGAAGGGAAAGAAAAGATTTAGATTTGGGGAAGAAAATATAAGATATTTGGCTGTTTTGGATAAGCTGTGCGGCGCAGGTGACGCGAGCGCATGGGGCACGTAGTCGCGTGGATAGCGCTTCGATGAAGTGACGCGAACGCGTAGGTCACGCGTTCGCGTGAAGTGTTTCGTGCCTTCAGCGCGAGTGCAGCCTCGCAGTCACGCAACTCTCTGTTTGAAACTCATATTGCCAAAATTTTGGGTGACGCGGTCGCATGGTTGACGCAATCACGTGGATAGCCTGAATTTGAAAACAGCGCATACGCGTGGGGCACGTGTACATGTGGCAGGGCTTGTGCTTCTAGCACGAGTCCAGCCCAATTCTAGCTCAACTTTCGGCCATACACCCTTTTTACGTCGATTTTGAGGCACGCGTTCTCGTGGGTGACGCTGACGCGTGGGAGGCGTTTTTCCCACATGACGCGGATGCGTCATCGACGCGGTCGCGTGGACCAATTTGTGCCAAAGGCACACCTCCAGCCGCGCTTTTGCGTAACTCTCTGTTCAATTTTGTTTTCTTCCCAATGCACCTATGACGCGGACGCGTCGGTGACGCTATCGCGTCGCGTGCGACATTTTTTTTATGCAGTATGCAGAAAGCAAAATGCAATGAATGTCATGCAATAATTCCAGGTTCAAACAAAATTCAAAAACAGAGTAAAATAGAGAGGGAACGATCATACCATGGTGGGTTGTCTCCCACCTAGCACTTTTAGTTAAAGTACTTAAGTTGGTCATACTGGTGAGCTCCTTGTTATGGTGGCTTGTGCTTGTATTCATCCAAGAATCTCTACCAGTGTTTGGAATTCCAGTAGCCTCTGGGATCCCAAATGAGGCGCAGAAAGCCTTCAAGCAAGCTAAAGCAAGTGACAAGGCCCCAAGAGTATTGATTTCTAGATTGAATTCTGGGGTCCCAAACCTTGCTTTTGCACCCGTCTTCTTGTTGATCATTAGTGTTCCAACCGGGTGGCAGGTAATCTGAATTCTCACTAAAGTGGCCAAACAACATCCTAGACCCATTCAATTAAGCTCTACACCAACCTTTGCATTTAAACTTTGAGCACACAACCATGTTGAACCTTGCTTGACAACTCCAACCACTAACCATCTTCTTCTTGCTCTTAATGTCACAAAGAGCTCTAAGTTGACCATCTGTCTCTAGAAGCCCATATTCAAGTGGGGAAGTAAAGGTCAAAGATAAGAATTTTACCCACTTGAACGTTGTGTTGGAAGGTAATGGCTTCGGGGGAGGTGTTTCTAATGATCTTGCAAACTCCACTCCCTTGTGCTCTTCTTTGACAACTTCCACCTCTTTGCAATCTTCTTCAATATCAACCTCCTCCTCTTGGTCGATATCTTCCAATTCAATCTCTTCTTCATTGTTCACCAAGGTCATGGGAGGTTGTGCATCTTCTTCTTGAATCTCCATGTTTTGATCACCCTCTTCCAAGTCTTTAACTATGATATGCTTTGAAGGTTGTACACCCTCTTCAGCATCAAATTCAAACGTCTTGGAAGGAGGTTCTATGATTTGAATTTCCCATGGAGGTTCTGCATCTCCTAAGTCTTGAACCACTTCTTCTTCTTCAATAATTCTGGCTTCCTCCACTTGTTCCAGTACAAAGTCACGCTCCTTATTGTCCACTAGAGATTTTAGTGTCTCCTTCCTGCCGCGTTCTTCATTAGATTCTCCACATGAAGCCATGGGAGTTCCTTGAATGTCCGAACGTCGGAAAGGTAATCAATTTATCGCTTGATCCAGGTGTTTAAGTATAAAATCGTATTCATCCTTGATGATTTCCTGTTCAACTATTTCTTCATCTTCAAGTACAAAATCCTCCTTGTTGTCTTCCTTCACTAGTTCTTCAACCGCGCTGTCAACTTCAAGGGTCTCTACTACCTTCACCTTTAGTTCCTCCTCTAGCTCCTTATGAAGTATGAATTCGCGAAGATGATCCTCTCTCTCTTATTCCATGTCAATAGTATCATTGGGATCATGTTGCTCTTGGGTTGATGGATGTGGGTGCTCTTCCATGGATGGTGGTGATGGGATAGTTGGATTATTATGTGGTTGAGATGGAAGTACATTGGAGCTTGAGGGTTGAATATTGGGGGTAGAGGGTTGGTCCATGCGGGATATAAGTGCTTGAAGAGTAGAGGTGAGACTAGTGATAGAGGCAAGTGTGCTCTCCATGGAGGTTTGGGGTGGATAGGCGGGTTCATTATTTTAGGGAACAGATTCATAATACGGAGGTGGTTCTTTTTGATAAGGATATGGAGATGGTGAATATTGAGGTGGTGGTTTTGGGTATGGTTCATATGGTGGTTGGTGTGGTGGATAGGGATTAGGGTCGTATGGAGGTGAATGGCGGAAAGGGGCTTGTGAGTATGGTGGTCCAAAGTCATGTTGAGGAGGGGGTTCATAGGCATAGGGTGGTGGTTGTTGATAATCAAAAGAGCGTTCACCATAGCCATTGCCTTGATATGCATCACAGAATGGTTGTTGATAGTCCATTGGAGATGGTTGTCGCCATGAGGGTTGATCAAATCCTTGTGGTTCCTCCCATCTTTGATTGTTCCAACCTTGATGCCTGTTCTCACTGTAGTCTCCTCTTCCTGCAACATAGTTGTAACCAGACTCATAGCCAAAGGGGTGAGAGTTCATAGTAGTGAGAGAAAATAAAAATAAAAATTAACAAAAAAAATATTTTAAAAAAGATATTATTTTTGAAAAAAAGATAAGATAAGATTTTGAAAAAGATATGATTTTTGAAAAAGGATAAGATAAGATTTTAAAAAAAAGATATAACTTTTTTTTGAAAAAGATTTGAATTTTGAAAAAATAAGATAAGATAAGATAAAAATTTTAAAATCTGAATTTTTTTTTGAAAAATATTTACAATAACCAATAATAAGGCACACGTTTACAATTCTCCAGCAACGGCGCCATTTTGAAGAACTGAAGATTAATGGTTTAGAAGTTATAATAAATTCTCGTTGCAAGTATAGTTTCTAAACCAAGCAATCAAACTTTCTTACAAAAGTTTTGGTTGTCATAAGTAACAAACCCCTTTGGAATTGATAACCGAAGTATTTAAACCCCGGGTCGTCTTTTCAAGAAATTGCAGGGAGGTGTTCTTATTATTGGTTATGCAAAGGTATATTTTGGGGTTTTCAAAAGGGTTGAACAAGTGATGTAAAATAACAAGTCGTTAAAATAATAACTAGTAAGGCTCTTGGCAAGGTATGAGAACTGGAAGTCCTATCCCAGTTATCCTTATCAATTGTGATGAGAATTGGATTTTTCTCCCACTAAGTCAACCTCTAACTATGAAGGTAAGTCAAGTGGATGAATTAATTTTGATTTCTCATGTCTTAGTCTTTCCTTGGGAAAGACTAGAGTTATTGGAACTCAAATTAATTCTTGAAGAAGATGAAATCCTAATTCTAAAAATCCTAATCCTAATCCTAATCCTAAGAGAGAGGAGAGAACCTCTCTCTCTAAAAACTACATCTAAAACCTAAAATTTTGAGTAGTGATTGAATCTGAAGTGATCCCCCTTGAGTCTCTGCATGTTCCCTGACTTTAATCTGTGTTTCTGGGCCAAAAACTGGGTTGAAATGCGGCCCAGAAACTATGTCAGCGACTTCTAAAATTCTGCAGATCGTGCACGTCACGCGGTCGCGTCGTCCACACGTTCACGTCACTCAGCGTTTCTCGTACCACGCGTGTGCGTCGTCCACGCATTCGCGTCATTCGTGCAGCTTCCAATCCGCACGGTCGTGTCAGGCACGCGAGCGCGTCACTGTGATTTCTTCCTTTTCGTGCGGTCGCGTGAGCCATGCGACCGCGTGACTTATCGCTGGTCATCTCCTTAATTCCTTGTGTTCCTTCCATTTTTGCACGCTTCCTCTTCATTCCTTATGCCATTCCTGCCCTATGAAGCCTGAAACACTTAGCACATAGATCACGGCATCGAATTGTACGAAGGAAAATAAAAATATACAACTAAAAAGTCTTTAGGAAGCAAGTTTTCAATCATAGAATATTTTTAGGAAGGAATTGTAAATACATGCAAATCATATGAATAAGTGGATGAAAAGCTTGATAAAACCACTCAATTAAACACAATATAAACCATAAAATAGTGGCTCATCAAACATTCAACTTAAACTCGTCCTCATTGACTCTCAGGGTCAATTCCCCTTTTTGGACATCAATGAGGGTTCGTCCAGTTGCTAGGAAAGGTCTTCCTAGAATGAGAGTTGCACTCTTGTGCTCCTCCATTTCTAGCACCACAAAGTCAGTGGAAAAGGCAAATGGCCCAACCTTGACAATCATGTCTTCAATCACGCCTGATGGGTATTTAATGGAGCCATCAGCAAGTTGGAGACATATCCGGGTTGGTTTGACTTCTTCAGTCAAACCAAGCTTTTTGATAGTGGATGCAGGTATTAGGTTGATACTTGCTCTAAGATCACATAGAGCTTTCTTGGTACAAGTACCCTCTAATGTGCATGGTATCGTGAAGCTTCCGGAATCTTTAAGCTTCTCTGGTAAGCTTTTCAGAATGACTGCACTGCATTCTTCAGTGAGGTAAACTTTTTCAGTTTCTCTCCAATCCTTCTTATGACTTAAGATCTCTTTCATGAACTTAGCATAAGAGGGTATTTGCTCAAGTCCCTTTGCAAATGGAATCTTTATTTCAAGAGTCCTGAGATAGTCTGCAAAGCGGGCAAATTACTTATCCTGTTCAGCTTGGCGGAGTTTCTAAGGATAAGGCATCTTGGCTTTGTATTCCTCAACCTTAGTTGCTGCAGGTTTATTTCCTATAGAGGTGGTTGGAAAAGCCTTCTTAGAGGGGTTCCTATTAGCACTTGTATGTGTTTGATCCCCAACTGGCATTTGAATGCCAGGGTTGGAAGCTAGATTGGCGTTGGACGCCAATTCCTTACCTGTTTCTGGCGTTTGAACGTCAGAACTGAGCTTTCTTTGGGCGTTTAACGCCACTTCCTTGTCTGTTTGTGGCATTTGAGCGCCAGAATTATTCCTCTCTGGGCTCTTACTGTCCTCAGAGGGATTTTGGGTATCAGTTTGTTCATTTTTTAGCTTCCTGTTGCCTTGAAGTGAGGTATTTAATGTTTTCCCACTTCTTAATTGAACTGCTTGGCACTCTTCTATTATTTGTTTTGATAACTGCTATTCTATTTGCTTCAACTGTATTTCCATGTTCATATTAGCCATTCTTATGTCTTGTAATATCTCATTGAATTTGGCTAGCTGTTTTGTTAGAAAATCTAATTGCTGATTGAATTCAATAACTTGTTCTGTAGGACTGAGTTCAGCAGTTACTGTTTTAGCCTCTTCTTTCATGAAAGACTCACTACTTAGGTACAGATGCTGATTTCTGGCAACTGTATCAATGAGCTCTTGAGCTTCTTCAATTGTCTTTCTCATGTGTATAGATCCACCAGCTGAGTGGTCCAAAGTCATCTGAGCTTTCTCTGTAAGTCCATAATAGAAGATGTCTAACTGCACCCACTCTTAAAACATTTCAGAGGGGCATTTTCTTAGCATCTCTCTGTATCTCTCCCAGGCATCATAAAGAGATTCATTATCTCCTTGTTTAAAGCCTTGGATGTTCAGCCTTAGCTGTGTCATCCATTTTGGAGGGACATATTGATTCAGGAATTTTTCTGACAGCTGTTTCCATGTCCTTATGATAGCCTTAGGTTGGTTATTTAACCACCTCTTAGCTTGGTCTTTTACAGCAAATGGAAACAGTAATAATCTGTAGACATCCTGATCTACTTCCTTATCATGTACTGTGTCAGCAATTTATAAAAATTATGTCAGAAACTCTGTAGGTTCTTCCTGTGGAAGACCGAAATACTGGCAACTTTGCTGCACCATGATAATGAGCTAACGATTCAACTCAAAACTACTGACTCCGATGGAGGGTATACAGATATTACTCCCATATGAAGCAGTAGTGGGGTTAGCATATGACCCCAGAGTCCTTCTGGACTGTTCATTTCCACTTAGGTCCATGATGGAGAAAGGGAGATGATGTGGATTTATTTTATTATGTAAAAAAAATAATTTTCGAAATAATAAATAAAATAAAATAAAAACTAAAATAAAAAATTAAAAATAAAAAAATTTGAAAATATTTTATGAAGATTTTCGAAAAAGTGAGGAGAGAGAAAGTGGTTAGGATATTTTTGAAAAAGATATGATTTTTAAAAATCTTAAAAGGATAAGATTTTGAAAAATTTTGAAATTGAAATCTGAATTTTTATGAAACAAATTCGAAGTAATAGCTTAAAAATAGTTAGAAAAGATAATTTTTTTATTTTTGAATTTAATCATGAAAGAGAAAAACACACAAAAGACACAAGACTTAAAATTTTTAAATCCAATGCTCCTTGTTTTCGAAAATTTTGGAGGAAAAACTCTAAGGCACACCAAACTTAAAAATTTTAAGATCAAAACACAAAGAAGACTCAAGAACACCTTGAGCAAAAGAAAGAACACCAAACTTAAAATTTTTTTGAAAACCAAATTAAAATTTTCGAAAACTAAAGAAAAATTAACAAGAGAACACCAAACTTAAAGTTTGGCACAAGATTTAATCAAAGAAAAATTATTTTTGAAAAAGTTTTAAAAGGAAGATACCCAATTGCCAAGAACACAAGCCCATGGTCTAGCCAACAGAGCTATAAATTTAACGTGTTTTAATAAGGTATTTAATAAATAAAAATTTTTGAAAACTAAAAATTTGAAAATGCACAAGAAAAACAAGAAAAGGCACAAAACAAGACAAACCAAAGATCAAACAAGGAAAATAGACAAGAACAACTTGAAGGTCAAAGATGAACAAAGAACATGCAATTCGAAAATTGAAAGCCAAAGAAAAGTATGCAATTGACACCAAACTTAAAGCATGACACTAAACTCACAGAAAGACTAAAAATTAATAAAGAAAAATAATATTTTTGAAAAATTTTTGAAAAGAAAATAAAAGACTTTGACCCAAAAGACAAAATTATCCTAATCTAAGCAACAAGATTCACCGTCAGTTGTTAAAACTCAAACAATCCCCGGCAACAGCGCCAAAAACTTGGTGCGCAAAAATTACACTCACACTATGTAATTCCGCACAACTAACCAGCAAGTGCACTGGGTCGTCCAAGTAATACCTTACGTGAGTAAGGGTCGATCCCACGGAGATTGCCGGCTTGAAGCAAGCTATGGTTATCTTATTATTCTTAGTCAGGATACCAATAAGGTTCTTTGTTTCAGTTGTAAAAAGTGAAAGAGCATGAAATGAGTATTTGTTACGCAGTAATGGAGAATTTGTTGGAGTTTTGGAGATGCTTTGTCTTCTAAATCTCTGCTTTCTCCCTGTCTTCTTTTTCACGCACGCAAGGTTCCTCCTATGGCAAGCTGTGTGTTGGTGGATCACCGTTGTCAATGGCTACCATCCGTCCTCTCAGTGAAAATGGTCCAGGTGTGCTGTCACCACACGGCTAATCATCTGTCGGTTCTCACTCATGTTGGAATAGGATCCATTGATCCTTTTGCGTCTGTCACTATGCCCAACCCTTGTGAGTTTGAAGCTCGTCACAGTCATTCAATCCCTGAATCCTACTCGGAATACCACAGACAAGGTTTAGACTTTCCGGATTCTCAAGAATGCTGCCAATGGATTCTAGCTTATACCACGAAGATTCTGATTAAGAAATCCAAGAGATACTCATTCAATCGAAGGTAGAACAGAGGTGGTTATCAGGCACGCGTTCATAGATTGAGAATAGTGATGAGTATCACAGATCATCACATTCATCATATTAAAGTGCGAATGAACATCTTAGAGAGAAACAAGCGTGTTTGAATAGAAAACAAAAATAATTGCATTAATTCATCGAGACACTGCAGAGCTCCTCACCCCCAACAATGGAGTTTAGATACTCATACCGTCAAAAAGTCAAAGTTCAGATCTAAAATGTCATGAGGTACAAAATAAGTCTCTAAAAGTTGTTTAAATACTAAACTAGTAACCTAAGTTTATAGAAAATGAGTAAACTAAGATAGATAGTGCAGAAATCCACTTCTGAGGTCCACTTAGTGTGTGCTGGGGCTAAGACTTGAGCTTCTCACGTGTCTGGGCTGTTTCTGGAGTTAAACATCAGGTTGTGACCTGTTTTGGGCGTTTAATTCCAACTGGTAACCTGTTTCTGGCGTTTAACGCCAGAATGAAACATAAAGCTGGCGTTAAACGCCAGTTTACGTCATTTATCTTCAAGAAAAGTATGAACTATTATATATTGCTGGAAAGCCCTGGATGTCTACTTTCCAACCCAATTGAGAGCGTGCCAATTGGACTTCTGTAGCTCCAAAAAATCCATTCCGAGTGCAGAGAGGTCAGAATCCAACAACATCAGCAGTCTTTTTTCAGCCTGAATCAGATTTTTGCTCAGCTCCCTTAATTTCAGCCAGAAAATACTTGAAATCACAGAAAAACACAAAAACTCATAGTAAATTTCAGAAATATGAATTTTGCCTAAAAATTAATAAAAATATACTAAAAACTAACTAAAACATACTAAAAACTACATGAAATTACCCCCAAAAAGCGTATAAAATATCCGTTCATCAATAACCAACCTGCTAACGACCATGCCGAGTTTATGGCGGCAATGACTAACCTAACTAGCTCGATGCAAGCGAGTGCTACTGTGACAATGCAAGCTATGGAAAGGTTGGGGCAACCAGCAGGGAATGAAAATGGAGAAGGGACCAGAAATAACTTGGGAGGTGCTCCGATTACATTAGCTTCCTTTCTCAAAGTTAACCCCCCGACTTTTCAGAGGGACGACAAATCCTACCGAAGCAAAGAACTGGTTCCAAGCCATGGAACGTGCATTGCAGGCTTAGCATGTCCCTGACAACCAATTTATAGAGTTCGTGGCTTATCAGCTGACGGGAGAGGCACAATACTGGTGGCAAGGGAAATGCCGACTGCTGCAACTTCAGAACGTGGATATTCCTTGGTAGTTATTTTAGACAGCTTTCTAGAGGAAGTATTTTTCGGGGTCAGTGAGGAAGGTTAGAGAGCTGGAACTCATGCAACTGAAGCAAGGGTCGATGTCTGTAGTTGAGTATACCAGTAAGTTTGAGGAACTTTGTAGTTTCTCAAGGGTATGTCAGGGTGCCCATGAGTCATTTGAGGGTTAGAAGTGCATTAAGTACCAAGGAGGTCTTAGGAAAAACATTATGAGTTGCTATGGCTCCGTTAGAGATTCAGCGATTTTTCTGAGCTTGTGAACAAGGCTAGGGTGGTTGAAGATTGTGCTAAGAAGATGGCTTTAGCAAGGGATACTCGAGGAGGAAACAACAACCGGGGTCGTGAAAAGTATTTTTAGCCTAGAGGCTATAACTTCAAAAGGAGTGGACACGCACCTCAACACCCCCAAGGTCAAGAAAACTTTTGGAGGACCAACTATGATCAGTATCACCAGGCGAAAGGATTTAATTTATGACCGTTGTATACATTTTCATCCTTATGATTCGTACAAGTTGGGTATAGGTGACTATTTTACTTGTGAACTGTCTAGACACATCTCGGAAGGATTACCCTCATGGAAAGAATTCGAATGCGGGTTGGAACCAACAACAAGGTCGTGTGTTTACAGTGAATGCCATTGATGCGACTAAGTCGTATCCCTTGATGAGAAGTAAAAGTTTTATTGGTGAAAAAATATTGGTTGTATTGTACGATACAGGAGCTTCACATTCATTCATTGCATTTGATAAGACTGCTGAACTAGAATTGAAAATCTCAGACTTAACTTTCGACTTACATGTGCATACCCTATCTCAGATAGTTGTGACTAGATTAAGTTGTAGGAAAATACCTTCCAAGATTGAGGATCGATATTTTGTTCATGATTTAATCTATTTCTCGATGGTTGGGTTGGAGATGATTTTGGAGTTTGATTGGTTGTTAAAGAACTGAGTGTTGTTGGATTTCTTTAAGCGATTGATTTGATTTATGTCGGAAGGAGAAGGAATAACAGCTATAGCTTAGAGTTATTACCTGAATTCTGTAATGGTGAACTGTAGTGGAGAAGAGTGTCAATGTTATATACTCTTGACTATGAGTGCGTCAGGTGATGAGAAAAAGTTAGACCAAATTTCGATAGTTAGGGAGTTTTCCGAAGTATTTCCTAAAGATATTCCTAAATTCCCGCCTCAAAGGGAGATTAAATTTGCGATAGATTTGGTATCGGGAGCAGGTCCAGTTTCAATTATGCCGTATATGATGGCTTCGATAGAGCTGTATGAACTTAAGACTCAGTTGGAAGAGCTTCTAAATAAGAGGTTCGTTTGACCGAGTGTATTTTCGTAGGGAGCGTCAGTTTTATTGGTGAAAAAGAAAGATGGAAGAACGCGACTTTGTGTGGGTTACCGATAGTTAAACAAAGTGACAGTGAAGAATAAATATCCATTATCGAAGATCGATGACCTAATGGATCAATTATAAGGAGGTGGAGTATTCTTGAAGATTGATTTAAGGTCAAGTTACCATTAGATAAGAGTGAAGGAGGATAATATTTTAAAAACTACATTCAGAACACGTTATGGTCACTATGAATACGCGGTGATGTCCTTTGGGTTGACGAATGTGCCTACTGTGTTCATGGATTACATGAATAGAGTTTTCATCCCTTATGGATAAGTTTGTGGTAGTGTTCATAGATGACATCTTAGTTTATTTAAAGACGATGAAAGAGCATGAGGAGCATCTAAAGATTATGTTGCAGATTTTGAAGGAGCAAAAACTGTATACAAAATTGTCGAAGTGTGAGTTCTGGAAGGAGGAAGTAAAGTTCTTAGGATATGTGGTGAGCAAAGGAAGAATAGTAGTGGATCCTTCAAAGGTTGAGGCAGTGATGGAGTGGGGAAGACTGAAGTCAGTGATTGAGGTTAGGAGATTATTGGGGTTAGCCAGATATTATAGGAGATTCATCGATGGGTTTTTGCAAATCGTGTTGCCAATGACAAAGCTAACTCGAAAAAATGCACCGTTTGTGTGGACGTCAGAATGCGACGAAAGTTTTCAAACCTTGAAAGAGAAGTTGACTTCAACGCCAGTCTTGATCTTACCTGAACCACACAAATCGTTTGAAATTTACTACGATGCCTCACTAAATTATCCAACTCATGATTTAGAATTGGCGGCGGTTGTATTTGCATTGAAGATTTGGAGGCACTATTTGTACGGAGTTAAGTTCCGAGTCTTCTCTGATCACAAGAGTCTCAAGTATATCTTTGATCAGAAAGAGCTTAACATGCGCTAAAGGAGATGGATGGAGCTATTGAAAGACTACGATTTTGAATTAAGTTATCACCCCAGGAATGATAAGGTTATAGCGGATGCCTTGAGTAGGATATCGTTGACAATTACTTCGATGCAGATTAAAGAGGAGGAATTGATAAACAAGTTTACAGAGCTTAAGTTAGACATTGGGGAAGTTGACAAAAAGGTTTCTTTGAACCAATTGCACATCACAAGTATGTTCAAGACCGAGATAAAGATGGGATAACAAGATGAGCAGGAGCTTCAGAGAATGTTTTAATAAATTGGGAAAGAAAGGCAAGGAGAATCCACTAAGGATGGTGAAGGTATATAGAGGTATAAGGTGAGGATTTGTGTGCCAAAGGTTAGGAGTTTGAGGCAAGAATTGTTCTCGGAAGCTCAAAATAGTGGATTCTCTATTCATCCAGGGAGTACAAAGATGAATCAGGATTTGAAAAAACTATTTTGGTGGCCTGGAATGAAAGGTGATGTAGCTTCACTTGTGTCCAAGTGTATGACATGTTAGAAGGTGAAGATAGAGCACTAGAGACCGTCGGGAATGCTACAACCTCTTGAGATTCCTCAATGGAAGTAGGAAGGAGTGGCTATGGATTTTGTAATGGCTTTGCCAAGGACTAGGTCAGAATTTGATGCGGTTTGGGTGATCGTGGATTACTTAACCAAGTCCGCTCACTGATGAGTGAATATTTTATACGCTTTTTGATATCATTTTCTTAGTGTTTTCAGTATGTTTCATTAAGTTTTATTATGTTTTAGTAGGTTTTAGTGCAAAATTTACTTTTTGGATATCACTTTGAGCTTTTATGTTTTTCTTATATTTTTAGGTGATTTTTGGATGAATTTGGCAAGTTCTGGCAAAAGTTTGATTCAGAGGCAAGGAAAGCATAGAAGATGCTATCAGATTCTGACCTCTTTGCATTCAAACGAGCATTTCTGGAGCTACAGAAATCTAAATGATGCGCTCTCAATGGCGTTGGAAAGCTAACTTTAGAGCTTTTCAGTAATATATAATGATTTATACTTTTTCTCAGACTGAACTGTCCAAAATGGGCGTTGAACGCCCAAACTACCCCTTGTGGGGCGTTCAACGCCCCAAGAGGACCAAGGTCAGTGTTGAACGCCCAACCCTAGCATTCAACACCACAAGGGGAGCAAGGAAGTAGTATAATCACTCCCTAGAGGGTTTTCAACACCCATTCACTCAAGTTGGATGCCAAGATAAACCCAAACACTCACCAAGTGAGCCTCAGAAATGGATTTTCACACGTTTAGATTAGCTTATTTCATTATTGTAATTTATAATTATTTTTAGTTTCTCTTTAAGTATAGTCATTAGTATAAATAAGGGGAGATCACCATTGTTTAGGAGCTTCTTGATGAGCGGATAATGTATACGCTTTTTGGCATTGTTTTTAGTATGTTTTTAGTATGTTTAAGTTAGTTTTTATTATATTTTTATCAGTTTTTAGTTAAAATTCACTTTTCTGGACTTTACTATGAGTTTGTGTGTTTTTCTGTGATTTCAGGTATTTTCTGGCTGAAATTGAGGGACCTGAGCAAAAATCTGATTCAGAGGCTGAAAAGGACTGCAGATGCTGTTGGATTCTGACCTCCCTGCACTTGAAGTGAATTTTCTAGAGCTACAGAAGCCCAATTGGCACGCGCTTAATTGCGTTGGAAAGTAGACATTCTGGGATTTCCAGCAATGTATAATAGTCCATACTTTGCTTGAGATTTGATGGCCCAAACAGGCGTTCCAAGTCAGCTCAAGAATTCTGGTGTTAAACACCGGAACTGGCACAAAAATGGGAGTTAAACGCCCAAAATGGCACAAAAGCTGGCGTTTAACTCTAAGAAAAGTCTCTACACATGAAAGCTTCAATGCTCAGCCCAAGCACACACCAAGTGGGCCCGGAAGTGGATTTTTATGTCATTTACTCATCTTTGTAAACCCTAAGCTACTAGTTCTCTACAAATAAGACCTTTTGCTATTGTATTAAAAAAATCTTTTGATCATGTTTTTATGATTGAACCCTCTTTGGGAAGCTGGCCATTCGGCCATGCCTAGACCTTGTTCTTATGTATTTTCAACGGTGGAGTTTCTACACACCATAGATTAAGGTGTGGAGCTCTGCTGTACCTCGAGTATTAATGCAATTACTATTGTTCTTCTATTCAATTCAGCTTATTCTTGTTCTAAGATATTCATTCGTACCCAAGAACATGATGAATGTGATGATTATGTGACGCTCATCATCATTCTCACTTATGAATGTGTGCCTGACAACCACTTCCGTTCTACAAGCAAACAAGGCTTTAATGTTTAACTCTTGGATTCCTTAATCAGAATCTTCGTGGTATAAGCTAGAATTGATGGCGGCATTCTTGAGAATCCGAAAAGTCTAAACCTTGTCTGTGGTATTCCGAGTAGGATTCATGGATTGAATGACTGTGACGAGCTTCAAACTCGCGATTGTGAGGCGTTAGTGACAAACGCAAAAGAATCACTGGATTCTATTCCGACATGATCGAGAACCGACAGATGAATACCCGTGCTGTGACAGAGCGCGTTGAACATTTTCACTGAGAGGACGGGACTGTAGCCACTGACAACGGTGATGCCCAACATACAGCTTGCCATGGAAATGAGTAAGAAGGATTGGATGAAGACAGTAGGAAAGCAAAGAAACGGAAGGGACAAAGAATCTCCATACGCTTATCTGAAGTTCTCACCAATGAATTACATAAGTATCTCTATCCTTATTTTATGTTTTATTTATCTTTTAATTGTCAACCTCCATAACCATTTGAATCTGCCTGACTGAGATTTACAAGATGACCATAGCTTGCTTCATACCAACAATCTCCGTAGGATCGACCCTTACTCGCGTAAGGTTTATTACTTGGACGACCCAGTGCACTTGCTGGTTAGTTGTGCGAAGTTGTGATAAGGAATTGAGATTGCAATTGAGCGTACCATGTTGATGGCGCCATTGATGATCACAATTCCCCGCACCAAGTTTTTGGCGCCGTTGCCAGGGATTGTTCGAGTTTGGACAACTGACGGTTCATCTTGTTGCTTAGATTAGGTATTTTTCTTCAGAGTTCTTAAGAATTAATTCTAGAGTTTCAAGGTGATGTTTTCATCATCACCAAAGCTGATTGATTCTCATCAATTTAGCTCTTGAATGTAATGTCCTGCTGAAGCTTGGCTAGCCATGTCTAATCTTTTTAGACTAAAGCTTTAGACTAACATTGCATGATTCCTGGAATTCTCATTAAGAATTTTGAATCCTTTTATTTTCTTCTCCATATAATTTTCGAAAAATCTAAAAAAATTATAAAATCTTAAAATAAAAAATATTTATATGTTTCTTGTTTGAGTTTAGTGTCTAATATTAAGTTTGGTGTCAATTGCATGTCTTTATTCCTCTAAATTTCAAAAATTACATGCATCATGTTCTTCATTGATCTTCAAGTTGTTCTTGATGATTTCCTTGCTCTGATCTTTAAATTCTCTTGTCTTGAGTGTTTTGTTATTTCTCATATGCATTCTCAATTTATTAGTGTCAATAGTATACAAACTTCTAAGTTTGGTGTCGTGCATGCATTGTTTATTTGATTTTAGTTGCATTTTGATTATTCCTCATCATTAAAAATTAAAAAAAAATTTCTTTGTGTCTTTTGATGAGCGGATAATTTATACGCTTTTTGGCATTGTTTTTAGTATGTTTTTAGTATGTTTTAGTTAGTTTTTATTATATTTTTATTAGTTTTTAGTTAAAATTCACTTTTCTAGACTTTACTATGAGTTTGTGTATTTTTCTGTGATTTCAGGTATTTTCTGGCTGAAATTGAGGGACCTGAGCAAAAATCTGATTCAGAGGCTGAAAAGGACTGCAGATGCTGTTGGATTCCGACCTCCCTGCACTCGAAGTAGATTTTCTGGAGCAACAGAAGCCGAATTGGCACGCTCTCAATTTCGTTGGAAAGTAGACATCCTGGGCTTTCCATAAATGTATAATAGTCCATACTTTGCCCGAGATTTGATGGCCCAAATAGGCGTTCCAAGTCAGCTCAAGAATTCTGGCGTTTAATGCCGGAACTGGCACAAGAATGGGAGTTAAACGCCCAAACTGGTACAAAAGCTGGCGTTTAACTTCAAGAAAAGTCTCTACACATGAAAGCTTCAATGCTCAGCCCAAGAACACACCAAGTGGGCCCGGAAGTGGATTTTTATGTCATTTACTCATCTTTGTAAACCCTAAGCTACTAGTTCTCTACAAATAGGACCTTTTGCTATTGTATTGAAAATCTTTTGATCATGTTTTTATGATTGAACCCTCTTTGGGAGGCTGGCCATTTGTCCATGCCTAGACCTTGTTCTTATGTATTTTCAACGGTGGAGTTTCTACACACCATAGATTAAGGTGTGGAGCTCTGCTGTACCTCGAGTATTAATGCAATTACTATTGTTCTTCTATTCAATTCAGCTTATTCTTGTTCCAAGATATCACTTGTTCCTCAACTTGATGAAGGTGATGATCCGTGACACTCATCATCGTTCTCACCTATGAACGTGTGCCTGACAACCACCTCCGTTCTACCTTAGATTGAGTGGATATCTCTTGGATCCCTTAATCGGAATCTTCGTGGTATAAGCTAGAATTGATGGCGGCATTCAAGAGAATCCGGAAGGTCTAAACCTTGTCTGTGGTATTCTTAGTAGGATTCAAGGATTGAATGACTGTGATGAGCTTCAAACTCCTGAAGGCTGGGCGTTAGTGACAGACGCAAAAGAATCACTGGATTCTATTCCAACCTGATTGAGAACCGACAGATGATTAGCCGTGCTGTGATAGAGCGTGTTGAACATTTTCACTGAGAGGACGGGACTGTAGCCACTGACAACGGTGATGCCCAACATACAGCTTGCCATGGAAAGGAGTAAGAAGGATTGGATGAAGACAGTAGGAAAGCAGAGAGACAGAAGGGACAAAGCATCTCCATACGCTTATTTGAAATTCTCACCAATGAATTACATAAGTATCTCTATCTTTATTTTATGCTTTATTCATAAATTATCCATTTGAATCTGCCTGACTGAGATTTACAAGATGACCATAGCTTGCTTCATACCAACAATCTCCGTGGGATCGACCCTTACTCACGTAAGGTTTATTACTTGGACAACCCAGTGCACTTGTTGGTTAGTTGTGCGAAGTTGTGATAAAGAGTTGAGATTGCAATTAAGCATACCATGTTGATGGAGCCATTGATGATCACAATTCCGCGCACCATCTTTTCAAGTCAATAATACAGAGAATTGAATATTCAGAACATACAGCAGAGAAATTACACAGAAAAAGCTGGGCGTTCAAAACGCCCAGTGAGGAAGGAAAACTGGCGTTTAAACGCCAGCCAGGGTGCCTGGCTGGGCGTTTAACGCCCAAAAGGGTAGAGTTTTGGGCGTTAAATGCCAGAATAGATACCATTCTGGGCGTTTAATGCCAGGATGGCACAAGAGGGAAGATTTTGTTTTTAATTCAAATTTTTTTCAAGTTTTCATAATTTTTCAAAATCAAATCTTTTTCAAATCATATCTTTTCAATCATATATTTTCAAAATCAATTTCTTTCCACTTTTCAAAAATACTTGCTAACAATTAATGATTTGATTCAACATTTCAAGTATGTTGCCTTTTCTGTTGAGAAAGGTTTAATGTCTGAATCATATCTTCTAAATTTCTTGTGAGCCAAGTCATTAATTTTAAAAAATCAAATCTTTTTAATTTGTTTTTCAAATCATATCTTCTCAACCATATCTTTTTAAAACTATATCTTTTCAATCATATCTTTTCAATCACATCCTTCTATTTATGGACTAACACTCCTCCTCAATGCACAATTCGAACCCTATCTCTCTTGATAAGTTCGAATTCTTCTACCTCCTCCTTCTATTCTTCTTTTCCTCTGACATCTCAAGGAATCTCTATACTGTGACATAGAGGATTCCATATTTTTTTGTTCTCTTCTCTTTCATATGAGCAGGAGCAAAGACAAAAGCATTCTTGTTGAGGCTGACCCTGAACCTGAAAGGACCTTGAAGCGAAAGCAAAGAGAAGCTAAAGCACTACTCTCTGTAGAGGACCTAACAGAAATCTTCAAACAAGAAGAGGACATGGCAGCCGAAAACAACAACAATGCCAACAATGCAAGGAAGGTGCTGGGTGACTTTACTGCACCTACTCCCGACTTCTATGGGAGAAGCATCTCTATCCCTGCCATTGGAGCAAACAACTTTGAGCTTAAGCCTCAATTAGTTTCTCTAATGCAACAGAATTGCAAGTTCCATGGACTTTCATTGGAAGATCCTCATCAGTTTTTAGCTAAATTCATGCAAATCTGTGACACTGTCAAGACCAATGGGGTTGACCCTGAGGTCTACAGACTTATGCTATTCCCTTTTGCTGTAAGAGACAGAGCTAGGATATGGTTGGACTCACAACCTAAAGAAAGCCTGAACTCTTGGGAAAAGCTAGTCAATGCCTTCTTGGCAAAGTTCTTTCCACCTCAAAAATTGAGTAAGCTTAGAGTGGAAGTCCAAACCTTCAGACAGAAGGAAGGTGAATCCCTCTATGAAGCTTGGGAAAGATACAAACAATTGATCAGAAAGTGTCCTTCTGACATGCTTTCTGAATGGAGCATCATAGGTATCTTCTATGATGGTCTGTCTGAACTGTCCAAGATATCATTGGACAGCTCTGCTGGAGGATCTCTTCATCTGAAGAAGACGCCTACAGAAGCTCAAGAACTCATTGAAATGGTTGCAAATAACCAATTCATGTACACTTCTGAAAGGAATCTTGTGAATAATGGGACGAATCAGAAGAAAGGAGTTCATGAGATTGATACTCTGAATGCCATATTGGCTTAGAACAAAATATTGACTCAGCAAGTCAATATGATTTCTCAAAGTCTGTTTGGAATGCAAGCTGCACCAGGCTGTACTAAGGACGCTTCATCTGAAGAAGAAGCCTATGATCCTGAGAACCCATCAATGGAAGAGGTGAATTACATGGGAGAACCCTCTGGAAACACCTATAATCCTTCATGGAGAAATCATCCAAATCTCTCATGGAAGGATCAACAGAGACCTCAACAAGGTTTCAACAACAATAATGGTGGAAGAAACAGGTTTGGCAATGGCAAGCCTTTTCCATCATCTTCTCAGCAACAGACAAAGAATTCTAAGCAGAGCCACTTTGACTTAGCAACCATGGTCTCTGATCTAATCAAAACCACTCAAAGTTTCATGACTGAAACAAGGTCCTCCATTAGAAACTTGGAGGCACAAGTGGGTCAGCTGAGTAAGAAAGTTACTGAACTCCCTCCTAGTACTCTTCCAAGCAATACAGAAGAGAATCCAAAAGGAGAGTGCAAGGCCATCAACATGGCCAAATTTGGAGAGGAGGAAGAGGCAGTGATCGCCAATGAGGAAGACCTCAATGGACGTCCACTGGCCTCCAATGAGTTCCCTAATGAGGAACCATGGGAATCTGAGGCTCACACTGAGACCATAGAGATTCCATTGGAATTACTTCTGCCATTCATAAGCTCTGGTGAGTATTCTTCCTCTGAAGAGGACGAATATGTCACTGAAGAGCAAGTTGCTAAGTACCTTGGAGCAATCATGAAGCTAAATGACAAGTTATTAGGTAATGAGACTTGGGAGGATGAACCCCCTTTGCTCACCAAAGAACTGGATGACTTGACTAGGCAGAGATTACCTCAAAAGAGATAGGACCCTGGGAAGTTCTCAATACCTTGTACCATAGGCACCATGACCTTTGAGAAGGCTCTGTGTGACCTAGGGTCAAGCATAAACCTCATGCCTCTCTCTGTAATGGAGAAGCTAGGGATCTTTGAGGTGCAAGCTGCAAGAATCTCACTAGAGATGGCAGACAATTCAAGAAAACAAGCTTATGGACTTGTAGAGGATGTTCTGGTAAAGGTTGAAGACCATTACATCCCTGCTGATTTCATAGTCCTAGAGACTGGGAAGTGCATGGATGAATCCATCATCCTTGGTAGACTCTTCCTAGCCACAGCAAAGGCTGTGATTGATGTTGACAGAGGAGAATTGATCATTCAAGTAAATGAAGAATCCTTTGTGTTTAAGGCTCAAGGATACCCCTCTGTAACCATGGAGAGGAAGCATGAAGAGCTTCCCTCAAAACAGAGTCAAACAGAGCCCCCACGGTCAAACTCTAAGTTTGGTGTTGGGAGGCCACAACCAACTTCTAAGTTTGGTGTTGAACCCCCACATTCAAACTCTAAGTTTGGTGTTGGGAGGTTCCAACATTTCTCTGAACATCTGTAAGGCTCCATGAGAGCCCACTGTCAAGCTACAGACATTAAAGAAGCACTTATTGGGAGGCAACCCAATGTTATATTTATCTATTTTCCTTTGTTATTTTATGTTTTCTATAGGTTGATGATCATGGGAAGTCACAAAATCAATTGAAAAAGCAAAAACAGCATGAAAAATAGAAAGAAAAAAATAGCACACCCTGGAGAAAAATTTGCTGGCGTTTAAACGCCAGTGAAGATAGCAAAATGGGTGTTTAACGCCCAGTCTGGCACCATTCTGGGCATTTAACACTAGAAAGGGGCACCAGACTGGCGTTTAACGCTAGGAATGGGCACCAAGCTGGCGTTAAACGCCAAAAATGGGCACCAGCCCGGCGTTTAACGCCAGGATTAGCAGAAGGAGCATTTTTGCTCGCCACTTGGTGCAGGGATGAATTATCCTTGACACCTCAGGATCTGTGGACCCCACCTACCCCACCACTCTCTCTCTTCTTCTCCCATTCACCAATCACCTCAACACCTCTTCCCTAAAAACCCCTCACCTATCAAATCCCACCATTCTCTTCACCACTCACATCCATCCTTCATAAAACCCCACCTACCTCACCATTCAAATTCAAACCACTTTCCCTCCCAAACCCACCCATAATAGCCGAACCTTACCCCTCTCTCCACCCTTATATAAACCCATCTTCACTCCTTCATTTTCACACAACCTACACACTACTTCTCCCCCTTGGCCGAAAAACAAAGCCACCTCCATCTCCTCTATTTCTTCTTTTTCTACTCTTTTCCTTCTTCTTTTGCTCGAGGACGAGCAAACCTTCTAAGTTTGGTGTGGTAAAAGCATTGCTTTTTATTTTTCCATAACCATTTATGGCATCTAAGGCCAGAGAAACCTCTAGAAAGAGGAAAGGGAAGGCAAAAGCTTCCACCTCCGAGCTTCCACCTCCGAGTCATGGGAGATGGAGAGATTCATCTCAAGGGTGCATCAAGACCACTTCCATGAAGTTGTGGCCATGAAGAAGGTGATCCCCGAGGTCCCTTTCAAACTCAAAAAGAGTGAATATCTGGAGATCCGACATGAGATCCGAAGAAGAGGTTGGGAAGTTCTTACCAACCCCATTCAACAAGTCGGAATCTTAATGGTTCAAGATTTCTATGCCAATGCATGGATCACCAAGAACCATGATCAAAGTGTGAACCTGGACCCAAAGAATTGGCTTACAATGGTTCGGGGGAAATGCTTAGATTTTAGTCCGGAAAATGTAAGGTTGGCATTCAACTTGCCCATGATGCAAGGAGATGAACACCCTTACACTAGAAGGGTCAACTTTGATCAAAGGTTGGACCAAGTCCTCATAGACATTTGTGAAGAGGGCGCTCAATGGAAGAGAGATTCAAGAGGGAAGCCGGTTCAACTGAGAAGGCATGACCTCAAGCTCGTGGCTAGGGGATGGTTGGAGTTTATCCAACGCTCAATCATTTCCACTAGCAACCAGTCCGAAGTTACTATAGACTGGGCTATCATGATTCATAGCATCATGATTGGAGAGGAAGTAGAAGTTCATGAGGTTATATCCCAAGAACTTTATAAGGTGGCGGAAAAGTCCTCTACCTTGGTAAGGTTAGCCTTCCCTCATCTCATTTGTCACCTCTGTAATTCAGTTGGAATTAACATAGAGGGAGACATCCTCATTGATGAGGACAAGCCCATCACTAAGAAGAGGATGGAGCAAACAAGAGATCCCACTCATGGACATGAGGAAATTCCTCATCATGAAATCCCTGAGATGCCTCAAGGGATGCACTTTCCTCTCCAAAACTATTGGGAGTAAATCAACACCTCCCTAGGAGAATTGAGTTCCAACATGGGACAACTAAGGGTGGAGCACCAAGAACATTCCATCCTCCTCCATGAAATTAGAGAAGATCAAAGAATCATGAGAGAGGAGCAACAAAGGCAAGGAAGAGGACATTGAGGAGCTCAAGCACTCCATAGATCTTCAACAGGAAGAACAAGCCGCCATCACTAAGGTGGACCCGTCTTTAATCTCCTTGTTCTTTATTTTTCTGTTTTTTTCGAAAATTATGCTTTATGTTTTATTTATGTTTGTGTCTTTGATCATTAGTGTCTTAGTGTCTATGCCTTAAGTTATGAATGTCCTATGAATCCACACCTTTCTTAAATGAAAAATGTTCTTAATTAAAAAAGAAGAATTGCATGAATTTTGAATTTTATAACAGATTAATTGATCTGAAAGAGATGAATATCCGGGGATCCAAGAGCAAATTCGAAAAGAGGATGGGAAGTTCTAACCATCCTGAGACAAAGGTTGGAAGGAACATGGTTCAGGAATTCTACTCAAATCTGTGGCTAACAGATAAGCAGAGAATGACTGGAACTGCTTACCATACATATAGAACCTGGTCAGAGGGAAAGTTATATACTTCCATCTGGACAAAATAAGAGAAATCTTCAAGTTACCTCAACTGCAAGATGATCCTGATTCCTTTAATAGGAGGATGGTGAGAGTAGATAAGGGGTGGATCAAGTTCTAGAGGACATATGCCTCCCTGGAACTAAGTGGATAACCAATTCAAAGGGTGTCCCAAACCAACTCAAGAGGGGAGACCTCAAGCCAATTGCAAGAGGTTGGTTAGATTATTGGGCGTCATATTGCCACTAGCAACCGTCTGAGGTCACCCATTAGAGAGCAGTGATTCATTGCATTATGCTTGGAAAAGAGGTGGAGGTCCATCATGTGATTGCTTGTGAGATCTACACAATTGCAAATAAGAATTCCACTGAAGCCAAATTGGCTTATCCAAGCTTGATTTCCTTGCTCTGTAAAGAGGCTGGGGGGGTGAAATGGGAGTAGATGAGTTCAT